>NC_072453.1:13365002-13680002 GCF_027596085.1 Anoplopoma fimbria
TATTGCACTAGAATCAAAGTCCGTTTAGCTCTTGAACTTATTTCAAAGCTTTGCAGGATAACTTCAACACTGGTTTACATGTTCAAAGTAAACATGAATCAGACTTTGGTGTGGACTCAATTTTGGGCGAAATTAATTTCCCTGAACAGTCGTCGTGTGGATGGTTGAAGAAAATGGCTCCTGGGCTGCAAGATAAAAAAACAGCTGACTGGCGTTTTAAAAGAGCACGAAGGTTAGTTATGAAGTGATGTAAATTCAAAGGACCCAGAGGGTAAAAAGAAGATTGCATAATAGAGGAGAGATGCATAAGTTGATAAAAAGGTGACTTTTGGGTACATTCAAATAAATGTATTCTTCAATTCATCATATATTTGGATGTTGATATTGCAGAAGTAATAATCAGACACAGGAAACACAATACATGCTCCACCACTTTCATTTAAGAACATTTCAATCCTGTAAATCTTAGTCTGGTTAAATGTGTGTAACTTTCATTTTCCTATTTATTAATACACCTTTAGTAGTAGTAACATGTGTAGTCACACAACCCCCTTTTCACTCCACCTTACTGTTATGAAGGGATTTTGAGTGTAAAGTTAAATTGATTGTCTGGGATTTCAAAATGTAAACTAAATTGCATAAACTAACTTTGGATGCGTGTAAGAACGAATATATAGATTTATATATTTTCATGAAACTACAAAAACTGTATATTTCAAGCTAAATGACATCATGCGATTGTAGAGCTTATGAATATGGCTTTATATGAAATCTTTATTAAGGCCCTGGGATGGATTGAACCTAATTTCAAAATCTAATAAAATATTGTAATATTGTCAGTGTCCCCTGCTCCTACATGTATGCTCCCTCACCTGTTCGTCGCATGTTCATCTCAAGGTACCGACATTAGATGAAAAAATGCAATATGCCTCCATCGAATATTAAGTTGGGTGTGCAGGCTTTTACATCGGGTGGATCATATGATGTGGATATTGCACTCCACTCGAGCTGTTCATTCAGCACCACAGCACAGGGCTTTGCCTCTTGTCTTACTTTTAGCACCATGGACAGTTCTCCAGCAGCAACAGGCATGTGCCGTTTTCTTGCTCTGTTCTGGCATCTCATACCAGAAGCTTCAGGCTGACATACATTTGTTCTGCACACTAACATATATATTAATCCTGGTGATAGGTATAGGTTAACATTACACTTTCCCTCTGTTGCTCGAAGCATTTGACCTTAATATTCTTGCTGCAGTGAGGCTTCTTTGTTGGACTAGATGCCAAAGCTACCAGAGGGAGGAGCTTTGAAATACAATACATTTCAAAACATAACACACAGCAGCGTATTTTGTGTTAAAAAAAAAATCAAAATAATTGAGGGGCTTCAATTTAATTCATGTTTTAGTATTTGATTAATGGAATAGATACACAGCCTAACATAAGCTTTTTACCAGCCAGGAGCATGTCATTTTTATTTTTAATAGTCAGTTTAGTCGTTTGCATTTACATTATCACTTGAAGCAACAGTTTCTGTATATTTCAGACATTTCCATCACTTTCAGGTAACGATTCCAAATCTTCCTATTGTAGCTGCAGGGTTACTTGTTATTGTGACAATAAATGTGCCTAATATCATCAAGCTAATGTGTAATATGTGTTTTTATTTTATTTTTCAAATTCCATGTACCCTCTATTGACTGCAGAAGTCCCTCAGGCAGTACAGGCACAATGTATGGATATTTGTTGCTAATTATGCGCAGACATCAGCACTGAGGCATCAAACTTCGCTCCACGGTAATTGACTTATTTCTGCTGCTTAACTGAAAACATCAGACTCCAGATATTCTGAATGCCATGCTGAGAGGCGGCGCACATACAGTGTGAATTCTCCTGATTCTACAGAGAGCGAGCCTAAGAAGGAGGAGTATTAAGCACCTGCTACAGAGCTTCCCACAATCTAGCACTTTAATTGGCCAGACTGAGCAGAAAGCAGTCCATAGGGGATGTCTTCTCTGAGCGGTGACAACCTTTCTTGGGTGTGCAGTGAGCAGCAGCTAAATTGTCACCACGGAATTATAGAAAGTGACAGGCATTAGTCGGATCTATTAACAGACAGAGGAGTTATACGCAATTCTATGCCTTGCTACGTTTGCTTTCCCTCAGACTTTAAAAACGGAGAAACTGAAATATTTCTGCTCTACACATCTGCTGCAGATCATTGGTGTTTATTGGTGTCATTAAGAGAGACTGCAAACTGATAACTCTTTTTTTTATCACGCATCAGCTTTCTTGTGTATAAACTGTGAAGACAAACTGCTCCGGTTTACTGTCTCTGCCTTTTTAAATCTAATAAAAGAAATCGCCCTAGAAACAATGGCTGATCACAATGTGTTAGCCTACCCTGTTGAAAAGGGGGAAAAAACATGCCCTCTTTTTCATGTTCTATAAATTTCTAACACCCCAACTCAGTGAGCCAGCAAGTGTCGGAGAGCAACCGCATTCATCTCTGGTTTATGTAATGTTTACCTAAGAATAGGTACATCTCTACCAAGCATCCCCAAAGCGGTCCTTCAAGTAGGTCAAGGGCAAGTGTAGTCGTAAATCACTTTGTAAGGATGTATTAAAGCCAACGAGCCACAATGGGGCTCGTTGGCTTTATGCTGCGTTTGGAGGAATGCAATCTGCTGCTTCACGCCCTGGATAAGATCAGTCATTGAAGTTATCTACATGATTCAGATAAGTTAATATATTCAAGTTGGAAAACTCAAGGTTTTTCCTGCAATGATTAAAATCATTTGGGGTCAATTTTTAGTTTGGGTACATTGCATTTAAAACAATAGTTCAACATTGATTTGCTGACAAAAGTTAGATTAGAAGATCTGTGCCACTCTCATGTTTGCATGGACCTATAAAGCTACAACCAGCAGCTGATACTTTATGTCTCGTTTAATTATCTGTACAAAGCTAACTGGTTGCCGGCTCCAGCTAAATATATACTGTACAAACATGGTATCAATCTTTTTATCTGATTCTTGACAAGAATGTTCCCAAAAAATAGAACTATTCCTTTAAGATGTTGATGAATGTGCTGTTTCTGAATGAAACATTTTATATCCTGGAAGTCCTCTGATGTGGTCTTTGAAAATAAATCAAAATAACACTCTCACTTTCACTTCAGCTTCAACAAACGCTTACTTATTTCTTCTCTGGTAACTTTGTAAGCAAGCAGTCCAGTGCCCACATGGACCCTACTTGATAAACCGCTTTTCTGAGTTTGTGTGTGTGTGTGTGTGTGTGTGTGTGTGTGTGTGTGTGTGTGTGTGTGTGTGTGTGTGTGTGTGTGTGTGTGTGTGTGTGTGTGTGTGTGTGTGTGTGTGTGTGTGTGTGTGTGTGTGTGTATGAGATTGTGACAGTGCCTCAATTCCTAGGCGGTAATCCTCTCAGGGATATTGCTTTGAGTGGCTGCACCACTGCGCCAGCTTCCTTAATTACACATCTGTGCTGACTTGCTACAACTATAATCTGACATGATGATGCTACATGCAACTACTGACAGCAAGCAGCCTGCATCGTGTCCATGTGGCACAAGTTCCTCTGTGAGATGAAGCCCATGAGGCTTGGCCGCTGACTCACTAGCTAATTACCACCCAGCAGCATGTAATTACTTATTGGGTGCAGATGGGTTAGAGTGCAAGGAGAGGTAGAGTTACAGGGGAAAAGATCACTGGAATGATGAAATAATCATTCATTTGATATATATTTTGAAATCAGTGATGAAAAAGACCATTTTCCCACAACATCAAGACCAAATAATGCTTGTTTGACATTCTGCTATTGTGGTCTGAATCCTAAAAAAAAAGCCAAACGGACTGCATTGGTGTTGTGGCTTTATTCTGAGAATGGTGCAAAGTGCTCTACAAAGCCTCACACCCACTCACACCTACATTCACACACCGATGGAGGCGGAGCTCCCACGAAAGGTGCAGACCTGCACATCAGGAGCAGATTTAGATTTCAGTGTGTTACTCAAAAACATTTATTCAGGAGGAGCCAGGTACCAAACCACCAACTCTGCTATTGCTGAATGATCTCTATTGTATCAATATAAGACTTTAACAATGCCAAATCAGTATATAAATTAAACTTTGCATCTGTAAAACTAAATACAAAGAAGCAGCAAAGGATGAGCCACACAAGTAATTCAGCTATCCGCCAGCTTCTGTCTGCAGTGTGCTGGCCTTTCCAGCTGCCTATGAAGACCCGTTCATCAGCTAGCTAACAATGAGCTCCATAGGGTTCAGGCTGACAGCGCTCTCCGTTTCCTCTTTGGTTCCTCAGTCGCCTTTTAACAGAAAAGTGTTAAGAGGGAAAATAAACCCAGTTCTTATCTCTGCCTGCAGCTGCCCCGTGGTTACACTGCCCCACAAGGCGAGCGCTGCTGTCAATGCTGAAAACGCCGCCGGGGAGGTTGTGTAAAGGAGCTGGGGGATGTGGGGATGGGTGTAAAGGACAGGCATATATGCTGTAACACCCTAACACACAACACAACACAGCAAAGCGGTGGTGCATGCAGAAAAACTGCAAGGTCGAACTTTTTCGCCTGTTAGACAACAAACATCTGCCCTGCTGAAATCAGAGGTGCTGCTCTGTAACGTGACCCTCAGCTCTGACATCAGAGAATTACCCTACAGCGATCAATATTCAATCACAAACATACGGACACATCATATAGAATCAACGTATAGTACAAGAATTAAGCCCTTAGTCCAGTCTCTCAAACACACACGTGCACAGAGATCCTTGGGGAACAGGAACGCTGACATTGCCATTAGCAAAAATACTGTGTTGTGCAAAGGTTAGTGACTTAACCTGATCTGACATTTGGCTTATAGTGAGAGAGTCTATAGGGTGTACATTTTCTCAGTCCAGGATCTGTTCAATTAAAATCAATTTAAAACTGCTTTCAGTTCTCTAAACTTTTTCCTAAGGTTGAGCACAGTCCAATCAATATTTGTGAGCATGAACAATTTTCACTCAGAGCCACAAACTGGAGAAATTACACTGAAACAACGTGATGTGAATATAAGCTGCACAATAGAGAATGGCTGGGAGGCTTTTTAGGGAGGGGAGGGCGGTCTTGTTTTGTATAGAGCAAAAAAAATATAATATAATATAATACATAGACATGTTAAATAGATAAATGCAATAGGATAATGATGTTTTTACATGAATGATAGTCTGATATAAATTGTACTTTTTGTAAATAGCTGACTAGGCAAGGGCAATGTTTGAGTGACACATTAGATAAACTGTGTGGCTGCTCAGTCAGCAGTGCTGTCTTTTGTTTTGCTGAAATAAAACATTTTTGAACTAATGTGAAATAGGGAGACAGGCTTCCTGTTTTATATATTTTAAGGATGCATAAGGTTTGTTGTGTATTGTTTGTAAAAGTTTTGAATTATCTGTACATTTAGTTTTAATGTGTTAGTAGACTAAGGAGACCACACAAAAAGTGAATTACGTTTGTGCCGGTTTGTGTTCTGGATGGTGATAGGCTCTCAGACTAGTTGTGATGTCCCAAATCCTGCTTATACGTATACACCTGAACCTTACAGAGAAACTTTCTCACCTACAACATTTAAAGGGGAAAACATTGCTCGCGTGTCAAATACATCATTCACTGAAGGTCAAACATCCAAGCGAAGTAACAAGAAGCAAAGCACGTTTTTTGAGTGATGGGGAGTTTAACAAACACTGTGTCTTATAAAAGTTTAAGGGCCGTATATAGAGCCAAATAGTTTTCAAGCCAAAGTGGAGAAACCACCTTTGGCTACAGTAGGTTGAGGGCAGTGACACTGAAATGAGATCGCAGTTGCACGACCAAGAATGCCACTTGTTTTAGGAGGCACCTTTCTGAAACAAAAGACCAGCTGGCTCCTCAAAGTCCTTGATTGGAAAGCAAGTTCAAGTGTTTTCTCTTTAGCGGACCATCTTTTTCTCAAAGACCAAAGTGTTCAAGCATCATCAATGTCAAGTGGCGGGACCCTGTCGCCCTGGCAACAGGAAGGAAGCTATTCTGAGCCGTGGGCACTCTGCCACTCCTCTAGGAGCCACAGCCTCATGGTCGTCTTTGACATGGACTTGGAAGGGGCAGAAACTGGCATGTAGTTGCAAGGAGGTGTGTCCTGCTGCTACCAACATGTTACATTTCGACCATTATTTTGGTTATTTATCCCCAAGCATACACTTCAGCTACACTGAAGTAAAGCACATCTAAAGATAGTCGCAGTGAATGTTGAAATTAAGAAATGCTCGTAGCTGTGTAAATTTGCTGTCATAGAGCGCCGAATGTGGGCTCAGCTGTCCTGTCCAGAGCTTCAGTAGTGCTGCAGGACTGTTGGTGTTGAGAGCTGAAATACCATGTGAGAGGAAGAGTCCTGTGACACTTCAGTGTTTCTAGACATTACTATCAATAAGGAATAAACATAACAACAGAGGAGAAAAATGGCAGATAGGGGAAAGTTTTTTAATGAAAAGTTTCTGTTGTTTATAAAAAATACTGAAAGGGAAGTGTTTTATTCCCGTTTCACTGGGAGGTCAGAGATGAGGTTCAACCAGAGAGCAGCCCTGTGGAGTCAGCAGGGAGTCCATGTTTAGCTCACAAACCCTTCAGCAGGTTAGACGCAACCTGAGGGTCTGACCCCTGATCCTCCAGCTGAACGGCGTACTACCCACGTCACCTCTCGATTCAATGTGTGTGCATCTTTTCATTTCACAAACCTCTTCTTTTGTATTTTAAACTACAGCCAGTTTTCCTGATTGGCATCCTATCAGTGTGTTATAAACTCTTGAGAGATCATTTAACACCTCATTAGTATGCCTCACCCACAAGTCAAAGCTTTAATTGCATACCCTACACATCAATTACACTGTAATGTCTCTCATTTCACTGTGTTTTCTTCCCCAAGCCAAGTCGAGACCCAGCTCGGAGAACAACTGTGAGCCAGCAGTTTGTTCAGGCAGCTACGACTAGCAGAGAGAGGGCAGGTTGAATCGACAGGCAAACAAAACACAGACATCCCCAAGGTATTTGTTTACAACAAGCTGCAACCTCCCCTGAGGTGGCACAAGGTACAAAACAAGAGAGGCAAGTCGAGCAGAAATGGTGCTGCTGCCTAATGGCTGCTGTGGATAATTTGGAGCTAACTGTGTGACTCAAATGTGAAGGGACGACATGATTTCTGAAGGTCAATTTTCTTGCTTGCGTCTTACTTTAAAAGTGAAAACTAACTTTTCTGTACATCCCACTGCAACCACCAGCTGATGTGGCTTCAGTCAGGTAGTGTTTTGGCATTCAGATACAGAGCACAACAGACTGATCTGAGAACAGGTGTATCTCGCTGATGTTCAAGTTCAAGCAGGAAAGGAAATTATTTCTTTTCTTTAAAGTAGTTTTTGTCTTCTATAAATAGATTACAGTGAGGGGCTGACAGGGGAGACAACAAACATGGGGGAGACCAAAAACCAGGCATTGTAGTTACATGGACAGCAGTATAAACCACTAAGCCACCTGGACGCTGAAAAAAGTCCTCAATTTGAAAGAACAGTAAGTTGTGTGCAAAACTGCAAGTACCAAAACAACTCAGCCGCAGATGTTACTTACGGGTGCCATCGAAGCGCGTAGCGATGGTGTCCAAAAAGGTGTTCTGTGGGGCCAGGAGGCCCTTCATCACGGGCATCTTGACCCAGATGTGGGACAGCCAACAGCTGGCTGGAGGTCACACCATCCCAGAGGCAAGGCAAGTGGCTTCCAGCTGGTGCAGGAGACTTTGAGGGTGACAGTCCAGTGCCGGCGGGGACACACATTTACAGTCAAAGCGTTCCACCCTTTTCCAAGCGATGCCTCTCCCAAATACAACAGTGCAGTCTCGGAAGACTAAAGGTGTGGGTAGCCTAGATAAGTAAGAAATTAAGAGCAGCAATGACTAGCAGCTTCTCAGTCAGCAAGGCGAGATCAAGTCCAGGTGACGCTGAGATCCAGAGAGCTTCAGATCAGGCAGCCCAGCTGTTGCTTGTCTGCACCTTTCAGCCGGAGGGCTCATTACAGCAGCAACGTGGAGCAAGTCCACTGCTAATTCCATCTATAGGAGGACCCAGAATCTGCAAGACAAAAAATAACAGTGCATGTGTCTAAACCTTGACTCCCTCAGCTCAGAGCTCTGACAAAAAGATGCTGTGCCACAATAGTTGTATCTTCTTGAGCTGTCTCTCTCTCTCTCTCTCTCTCTCTCTCTCTCTCTTGCTCCCATCCACTCCTGTGATGTCCCAGCCAATGAGATACTGGCGTCCTCTGTGGGGACCAGTTTTCATCTGTGGTAGGGGTATGGAGAGAGAGAGAGAGAGAGAGAGAGAGAGAGAGAGAGAGAGGGAGATAGAGCGGAGGTGGGAGGGAGAGAGAGAGTGTGCTTTTGGAGCAGCTGACAGCACCATTACACCCCATAGTGCTACTATCAGCACATGGCTTTTGTGTGCACGTCTGCAAATCAAGGAAAGATGGATTACCTGCATGTCGGTTCATGCAGGCTATTGTATTCAGTTGGACTGTGTGCCATTGTGCTGTTCTGTCATTTCTGACTCAGGGGACATTGTGAAAGCGTGTGTGTGTGTGTGTGTGTGTGTGTGTGTGTGTGTGTGTGTGTGTGTGTGTCTGTGTGGAGAGGGAAAACAATTTTTTCTACATATTTACTTTGCTATGTGAAGGCATGGGGACTGTAGCCCTAAGAATAGCATTCCTAGAGTATTGTTGTGTTAAACGTGTCTCTGCTGGAGGGAGCTGGTCACTGTTGCCCTCCCAGCCCCAACAGTATCCTCATGAGAGAATTAAGGCTCTGGGATAAAAGCCGCTAAGAGCAGATTAAAAGGATAAGCCTGGAGATGTTTTTCATGAGGACTTGGTGCTAAACACACCAAAGGAAAGTTGTGTCTTAAATCACTTTGACCTTAGTATCAAGAACAATTGTTTATCGTATTGTGTTCATTTTGTTAACAGCAGATTTTACAGTAATCAGTGTAAGATTACGCTACTAATAATTCAATCAATGCCATCACATAATCATTTTAAAGTACATTGCGAAGCCTGATAATAAGGGGATGATGATAACATGTCCTTTGCTTTCCGATTTAGATGCAATGCATTAAGATCATTTGTTCATTTCAAATATCCACAAGCTATTTGCCAAAGGTTTTAGCAAATAGGCAGAAGGACTGATTACATTTTCTTCATTTTAAAGTGGATAATAGGATGGTTTTTTTTAAACTGAATTACGAGGTGGAATTCTTTATTTTTCGTCACTGTGTTTTATGAAGAGCTCAAGGATGGATCGAACATCGCCGCTTAGGTTGTATATCTTAATCCAGAAGCTTGAAGCCATACAAACGACAATGAATCATTTTGAAGCTTTATTTAGACCTTTTAGCACCCTCAACTTAAAATTAACATGCAAGTCAAGACCATTTGTTTTCAGTGTTTTTAACTGTCCTCACAATCCTCACAATATATCTCCTAGATCATGCATCAAGTGTGGCTTTATGCAAATTGGGAGTCGAGTAAACAAAAATGGATGAGGAAAGAAATAGAAATATCCAAATTTCTTGTGGGGGCGTCGGAAATATGTGAAAAGTTGAGATTCAGTAGCTGTGTGGGCGTTTCCTCAAGCAAGAAATGAAGTTTGTATTCTTTAGGGGCGGAAAAAAGTTGGTTTTCATCTGTATTGGCAGTCCCGGCAGCAACTGAGACGAGAATAAACAGGTCAAGGAAGATGATAATAGACATTGTACTGTGTACATGTAGTTATTTTCTTTTTAAAAAGCAGCAAGAACAAAATGTGTATATGTGTTGAGACTGATCCATTCTGTCTCTGAGTGATGGAGAACACTATTTTCTGAGATCAACATTGATGTGCTGTCAGTTTCAAAATGATAGAGAGAAAAGATGATTTAAAAAAAAAAAAGAAGCATAATAAACCCATCCAGCTGGCAGCACAGGTGAGCTGCATTTGGAGAAAAAGGGGGGGGGGGACACAACCAGTGAAAGTAAATTACTGGCTCTCAGACTGTAAGAAAGTACTGTTCCCCCTCTCGGATCCTATTCAAGCCCTGGCAGCTCATCACTGCTATTTATTTTTAATGACTTCTCTTCTCGTAGTTCATCCATCTCTGCTTGTCGCTAATAAAGACGCTTATCCATTAAACATGATAACTATCTACTACTCTAATACGACAGGGTGACGCACAGGCGCCAGGTGAAATATGATCCTAACTACATTTCCCACAGTACATAGCTATCTGAGAATTTTCCCAGATTCTATTTTTGGAGATGCTTTAAAAAGGGTTAAATCAAATTTGGATCAATCTTTTGTTATATTTACAAAAATGACTCTTATTTACCACTTTAAAGCTCAATGAAAATCTGCAGCCATAATCCTGATTTAACTGCATTATAGATAAGCTCTGTAGTCGGCATTATTCATTCAACATGCAACATCTCCTCTCTTAATCAAATAGACCCTCCTTCCCTCAGCAAACCCATTGAGAAAACTGGCCTGTCAGTCTCACATCTCGGCTATTCACATTAAAGTAACTCGTGACCGAGCAGATGTGCTCTGAAGCCAACTGTGAGTTAATCCTCAAGGCATGTGAGGATGATAGACACACACCATCTCACTAAACACAGATCAGAGAAAGACGACAATCTGTCACAAATAAACAAATACATGGCGAGAGCGTGGATAAAAAGAACTGGAAATATTTACCTACCATGCTGTCATTATGTCATACCCTGGAACCACACTAATCAGGCACAATAAAAATAGATTTAAAAAAAATGACAAAAGCAGAAAGTCATGGGTTTGAAAGCTTTTGCAGAATCAAACGTTTCATGATTACATTTTTTTAAAACAAAGTGTGTTACTTTTCAACTGCAAAACATCCACAAAGTAACCCTATCTACAGTATTATGAAAAAAAAACAAAAAAACCCATTTGTTTTCACTGATCATTTTTGTGCTGATTAATAAAAACGAGATATTACGTGCTAATTATTGCACTTTAGAGGTACTGGGAGGCAGAATTTGTTGAGAGGCTAAGATAACCAGCAGCTGTTTCCAGCTTCATGAGAAGATAACAGACAGTCATATTTTCAGCTAACTATCACTACTGTTAAAGGTTTAATATCTCCAGAGAGGAAAACAACATCGCAGCCTTGAGTATCTATCTCATGAAAAATACCTTTTTGGCTCCTGTTTTGGCCTAATCACACCATGAAGCCAAATAAAGAGCAAGTAGGGACAAATCTCTGCTGAAATGGGACGTTACTAAAAATATTAGCCCATTTTATGAAAAGGGAGACCTGCAGTAGAGAAGCTTGTCATGCAACAACAACACAAGAGAATTTAGAGGGTCATCACTGATGTGGGCTTTTTCATAAAATGTAATTATGATGCTGGAGACAATATTATAAGTCTTTACTCTCTCTGATCTGCCAGTAAAAAAAAGACCTCTCTACTACATTTACACTTGTAAATGTTTTTATTATTCTGACTTACAATGAAAGACCAGTAATCAAGATGAACACACTAAATGTCAGAGTTATGACCATAGATCCACTGTTTAAATAAAGACAATAAGAACTGAAGTAGACCGCATGAGGCTACTGTAGAAGTCTTAGATATATGACTATCCCCCCCTAGTGGTGACAATAAAGTCCTGACACTACTAATGTATGCATTGGCTCAAGAACAGTCTGACTTAAGTCCACTAAATGCAGGTAGAAACCAGCAAGCTAACCCCGCTGCATGCTGGCATGGGAATCATCCTTCTTCCATCTGTCCATCAGTCTGGTCTTAAAAGGCCCAGAGGACTCAAATAAAGCAGAAACTTGGAGCTCACTCCAGGAGTTCCGATGTACGTTATCTAAATATAGTAATTTAGGAAAGAGAGCTTGATGAGATAAATGACAGTTCTGAAAACAAATGTCAGAAGTAAGTCTTGAAAAATGATGCATCGTGACTAACTAGAGCTATAAATTGCAAACTTATCTTTACATCCAGTGTGTGAATGCCGTCTACCAGAAAAAGCACAAGGGAATACAGAGACAAAACATCTCCGGCTTTTGTGTCCAGATTTTGCTAAACGGAGCACAAACATTATAAATATGTACAGTATATATATATATATATATATATATATATATATATATAGTCTATAAATAAGAGAGTCAACTGTAGGTTGCTTTTCTCTGTTGCATTTCAGCCACACTCCATGATTTAGGCATAAAAGAGGAATATATTTATAGATATAACACTTGCCAAATGTTGATTCCATCTTCACAGGTGACAACACTTATGGGACAACATGAATGTGCTCGTGCCGCAACATTCCACAACACCAGATCGTATCAACTGAAAAGATCATATGTGTATCAATGCTAACATTGAACATGCTTAAGCACTTTTAGTGAGGAGATTTTTTTTCTACACACTATTTTGGTTTCTTTCAGCTGCCTTCAAAACCATTAAAATGTAAGTAAAACACTTTTACTTATGATTAACCCCAGTAATGATCGGCAACCAAACACTAAGATAAGGTACAAGGATTATTTTATGAAGCAGTTCTTATTGAAGGTCCTCAAACATTTCATAAAACAGAACTACGTCAACAGTTTAATAAAACACTTTAATAAAATTATAGATGTGGTCAAGAAAATGAATCTGTCAAATGAGCATTTCTTTTGTGGTATAGAGTTCCAAGGCACAATAAATCATCTCATTCTTGAGCAGAAGATTGACAAACTGTAGACATTTAATTCAGTCAGCGCTCACCACAGAGTCCACATTCTTTGTCTCTGTCTCCACAACAACGGGAGGTTTCAGGAAACGGTTTTACCGAGGAGGAAGTCAGCAAATTCTTTCTTGCGCAACACTCTGTGCATTTTGAAGGTGTTGGGCGAGGTGTTCAAGAAGGTCATCATGTTTGTGCGGAGTTCCTTGAATGCACCGTCGGCCACCAGCTGCACCCTCATTGGTCCGATGCTGCCTTTGATACGAAAGGACTTGTAGACAGCAGACTCCTGCTGGAGACAGCTGTCCAACTGGACGGAGAGAGAGGAGATGCCACTCAGAGGAAGATGATAAAGATCAATTTCATAACAAAGAAAAATAACTAGGTATGCTAAGTTTGTCTTACCCTGTATCGTTGCTCCTCTGTGAGGTTTCTCACACCTTTCAGCTCTATAAAGACCTGGTAATGAGGATCTGAGCCGCCTATCGAATCTCCTACAACACCAACGAAAGGTCATTTGAGTGCAAACTGAACCTGTCCAACCACTTAGAAGACTTCCCACACACACACACAGAAGTCAGATCCCAAATTCTGCTATAAACAAAAGGGGTTTAAGCCAGATGTCTTACCCATGATGCCGCTCTCAGCGCAGCAGTAGTCAACCAGCTGAGCTCCCGGCCAGAGAGCAACCGCTTTCTTCAGAGCATTAAGGAACAACGCCTCCGACACTTTCTCCCCTCGAATGCTCAACATCTGACCCCGTCTGACAAAAGAACATATGTTGCTGTGTCGTTTACTCAAACAAAATCAACATGGGCGGACATTTAATACATCACATGCAGCAAGAGATATGAACAAATGTGCACAGTGACAAAATGTACCTGTACTGGAACTCAACAATGGGACACTGGTTGTGGAATCCAACTACTTTCACGATGTCTCCGACACGATATCTGTAACGCAGCAATGAACAGCGGTAATTTTTAGTTTGTGAAATACCTGGGGTTAAACCTTAGATTGTAGTTCTCAGCATCTTTCAATTTTAACTGCATGTCGGATTGTCTCAAGGATTCTGAGCATGAATCTAGAGATTACACAGCATTATTATACTTGAGATGTTGCTCATTCTATCTTCAGTGCAGAGTGCAGTCGAATGAAACCACATCACAACAATGACACAAAGCAATTACTGAATATAATCTTTCATTTTTTTTTAGCTCATTCTTCTACAAAAGGACAGTTAATCAAATGCATAGTAACTCTTCCTAAAGTTGGTCTATATTTCAGGTATTTACTGCATGAAAATGAAATAAACAGAATTGTCTATATTCAAAGGCCAAATCCTGCAAGAGCACCCACTGTCCTTATCATTTCATTCATCATTAGATCATTTTTTTGGGTTGCAAATAAAATCAGACCTGAAGAGTCCTGAAGCGTTTGTGATAACGAGCTCGTAGTTTTCTCCCTCCTTCACCTCCTCCATCAGCAGCGTGTGAGGCGTCTCCTCCTCCAGGATGCTCTCTGGCAGGAACTCGCAGAACATTGACCGAGGACACAGCATGTAGCGTCTGTTTGGCTCCTGAGGCCACAGGTTCACCCCTATCAGACCTGCAGGGGATTTAATTAGAGATAATGCTTATAACAGGAGATGCAGGGGTGACATGCAAGACTAAAATCTGGTGGGGAACTACTAGAGGGAGGAAATGTTGGACGGTCTTTTCCCCAGAAAGAAAGAAAGTAAGTGACGGTCATTTTTGAAATTTGACATACAAAGACTTTAGGGGGATTATTTTAAAAAGTCACTTTATCTGTTTTTGTATCTCCCACTTCCTAATAGGGTAAAACGCAACTTAGAATTTTGAGGGGCATAACTTCACATGAAAAGACTGTATTCCACAATGCCAATTAATCTAGAGAATATAAATAATAAAGCCACAACACACACTCTCACGTACAGATCAGCAACTTTAACGGCCTGATCATCATTAAAATCATTCCTTGACTGGTCTGAAATAGTCGTATGAAAGAGGGAACAAATCTTTCAGTTAAATCAACATACGTCTCCATAAAGGAAAAATAGCCTATCACTATGAGGGTGCTTTCACACCTAACCTGTTTTGTTTGGTTCAAAAACCAACTCAGGTCTGTTTGCCAGCATAGTTTGGTTTGTTTGCACTGATTTGAAAGCTGTCAATCGAACCCTGGTGTGGTTTCATTTTAACACTCAAAGCGATTGATGCTCTACGAACCACTTCAGCAACACACCATTAAGCTGTAGCCTATATTTCCTCCAGCATTGACGCTTAATAGAGCACCGTGTGACTGCAAACCGATATCATACTTCAACTTTTGGAAGAACTGACCCTAGCCATAGTGAAAGGCGGTGTGTGACTTTGTGAGGTATAAACTATGATAGAATTAGAAGATTATGTTTTTATAATATAACATGATTATAAAAACCTTTTCAAAAAATAGTTGAAATATTAAATAAAATACAAAATTTAAAAAAAATCAAGGTATCAAAAATCTGCTATGGCGTGTGCCCCCCCCAAGCTTGAATGGGCAATGTGCTTAGTTAACACACAATAGGACGTTTGGCCACTTGACCACCAGTGTGTTTCAGGCGCCTACCTTCAGTAGCAGCGTAGAAAGGCGAATAGAAAGGCACTCCCTGGCAGTAGTTCTCCCTCAACATTTCCCCGTAGATCTGATTGGAGCCCGAGTCTACTGCCAGCACCAGGTGGAGGTGAGGCCACAGCCGCTTGGCGATCCCACGGAAACCTTCCTGGAAGTGGGCCCGGAGCTGAGCGGCCCTCTCTGGGTCCGGCTTCATCAGAGCCTCGAGGCTGGACCTCACTTTGGTCTCCAGAGCCAGAGCGCTGCTAATCTTCCCCTTTTCAATGTCTTCAACAAGCTCCTGCCAGCGATCCTGTGGGACGGAGAGGAGAGGAGATGGGATGGAAATTACTTTTCTAATCTTTTCTCCATCAAACTAATTGCCTAAGCTTTTCTTTTGGGCAGCAGGAGCCCGGCACCTGATTCAAAATGCCATCACACTTGCCTAGAAAATGTTCCGGTGGGACTCAAACCAAGTATGCATGAAGAAGACAGAACTTAAGGACTTTTCCACCAAACCAAAAACAGAGTGCCTGTTCGATTTAAAAATTGTCTCTCCTAAGTACAAGACAACTTTCGGGGAATTAATTAATTAATTTCTAGTTAAAACCAAGCATTTATGGAAATATAAAAACAAATAATTTCTTAAATGATTTCAATGATTTTCATGGAACTTTCCACCTTCCGATTCATTCTTATTTACAGCACTTTTATTTCTGCTTTATGTCTCTAATCACAAAGTAGACAATCCCATGATGCGAAAAAGGAGTAAAAGTAACAAGATGGGTGTTTATACATGACATGCAGTTATTATCTGTATAATAAATCATGACATGAGCTTTTCTGTACCTGTAAAGCACTGAAAGCATAGAAGACTGTGGAAGCAAAGTTGGACTCCAGAGTTCCCACACTGGGATCTTTGAGAGCAAACAGGAGATGCAAGTAGAGGGTGTCCTTCTCACTGGGAACCTGAAAGGGAGGGCAACACAATCCCTTAAAAACTGTTCAAAATGGAAAATAATAAACTGAATTTGCACAACAATAAAATAAACAACAAACTCATCACCTCAAAGGCAGCTGCTGGGGTGGTGTAGAGGTTGAGCATGTGGCGTGAGGAGGCTGGTGTGGAGGAGTTCGGTCCGATGGGAATACCGGCCTCAGACTGGCGAAAAGTAGGAGAGTAGAAGAACTTGGTGGTGCGCTGAAGGCTGTCGGTCGCAGGAAAGGCTCTTCCCATGGCATCCAAACACACCGTCACTCCCTGGTGGAAACACATACACAAATATTACAGTTTAATTTGCCCAACATCACAGTACAAGCTACAGCTGGGCCAACACGTCCTCATCATCAAGCTTCACCTGCAGGAAGAACTCTGTGTTGGTGTCCTTGGTGCTGAGCAGCATGGCGCTGGCTCCAGACGTCCCAGAGGTCATTGCCAGGATCAGCGGTTTCTCAGCAATGATCACCTTCTCCTCTCCCGCCGCGATGCGTCTGATGAGCTCGCGGTAGTGCTCGTACGTGGTGATGGGATGACGCGCCCGGAAGTCAACACTGCCTGGAAAATCACAGGGCAGTTTAAAAGGTTTCTGTTTGAGAGTGAAAACTGCCTTTATCAACCCTTTTAACTTTATCATTTTGAAATCTTAATTTCACTTGTGTAGACAGTGAGATGTGGTTTGTAGCTCAGTAGAGACGGTAAGTGGTCCTTTGAGTTGAGGCTATTTATTATGCTGTTCAAAGGTAAATAATGACCCTGCTCATTTCTTAATAGGGTTAAGACCCACAGCTTAATCTTATAACTGTAACTCCACATGATCTGATGTGCACCCTCACATCCTGGCATCTTTGGTGGAATATTCTTCAAAATGATATATTTATACAGATTTGAGAGCATGTTGTTGTAACATATTTTGACTCCCCTCTTACTATTTTGAAATCCAACACAATTTTGAATATTACCATTTACAGTTTATAAAATAGTTTTTTCGGTCTGTAAATATTATATTTCAGTTATTGTTGTTTTTTCTACTGTTTTTTTTTTATTGCTTATTTATAATACTTGGGTTTTTTTTTTTTTTTTTTTTTTTATCTTGTCTTTCTTTACTATGTCTCTTGTGTGCACTTTACTCTATGCTGCTGTAAGCCTGCAAATTTCCCCACTGCGGGACTAATAAAGGATTATCTTATCTTATCTTATCTTATCTTGATGCATTTTCTTTAGCTTACAAGTGTTTTCTTTCTTGTCCTGCCATAATAAGTATTTCCCAGCTGATTTCATACAGGACGTTGGGCTATTTTAACATTTAATTTGACTTTTTAAAAAGCTTGAAATGTGGCTTATATTACTACTTCTTTATAGTGAGAGCTGGCTAATATGATAAGCTGCATATGTCATATTTAAGTAAGTTTGGAAAACTTAAATTGAGACCTACATTGAGTGAGTTGGTCAAACAAGGCTTTTTATTTTATTTTTTAAAAGCAACATGTTTCTTTGTACACCTTTCCATAATTTTAAAATGATTTAAATATATTTAAAATAATATTTTTTAGCAAAAAGATTAAACATTCCCTAGTTTGCATTGTGATAAGATAAGAGATAATCCTTTATTAGTCCCGCAGCGGGGAAATTTGCAGGCTTACAGCAGCGTAGAGTAAAGTGCACACAAGAGACATAGTAGAAGAAAGACAAGATAAAAGTAAAAAATGAAAATAAAAATAAACAAATATTATAAATAAGCAATAAAAAACTGTAGAAAATCAACAATAACTGAAATATTATATTTACAGACAGAAAAAAACTATTTTAACTATTATTTAACTATTATTGCACAATGAAGTGGTGCATGTCTGCCTTACAGTAGAAATATATGTGTTTTGGATTTAGAAATTGGGTCAAACATAAATAAAAGTTGGGTTTTTAGGACATTTTGTGATTATATATAAACTTACAGTATACATAAGGTTACATCACAGAGGACAAATGAGTGTCAGAGGGGTTTGTTGTGCTGCAAAACCAAGTCAAATCTGTCCATTCACAAAAACGCACTCTTCTCTTACCTGTAATGGAGCTGAAGTCATACTCTCTTCCATAACACGTGTCTGCGTTTTTACTCAGCCGAGTCAGCAGAGTCTTCTCCTGGACCTGTTTCACGTTGAGACTATCGGCTTCCAGCTTCTTCCTCTGCCGCCTGCCCAGCCAGCCCACACCCTTCACGGCCACATACTGGCCGAGCAGACCTCCCAGAGTCCGGTTCTGACCCTTCATCCTGGAGCTTATGTCCCTCCAGATGAGCGCCATCCCGGCCAGGGAGCACACCCCGACTGTCCCGCCGAGGACGGAGGGCAGAGACGAGGGCATCTCTGCTGAAAACGACCCTGTTACACAAGAAACATAAGAGGGGCAAATGAGCCAGGTGGAGGCGCTGTTACACCACTTTACACCGTCATGTTTTATATATAACTATATGTTTATTCTTCCATTTAAGCTGTTTACTCCAAACACTTTAATAAAACAATGTTACATCTGATTTATGTGGATTATTTTTAATCTAGTCACTATTTTTTTTTAAATTTAGTTTGTATTTTATTTATTGTACTGTCTGTAAATATTGTATTTCAGTTATTGTTGTTTTTCTACTGTTTTTATTGCTTATTTATAATACTTTTTTTTTTTTCATTTTTTTCATTTTTTATCTTGTCTTTCTTTTTTTTTATGTCTCTTGTGTGTCACTTTACTCTATGCTGCTGTAAGCCTGCAAATTTAGACTAATAAAGGATTATCTTATCTTATCTTATCACAATGCAAACTAGGGAATGTTTAATCTTTTTGCTAAAAAATGTTATTTTAAATATATTTAAATCATTTTAAAATTATGGAAAGGTGTACAAAGAAACATGTTGCTTTTAAAAAATAAAATAAAAAGCCTTGTTTTTTTATTTATTTTCATTTTTATTTTTATCTTGTCTTTCTTTTACTATGTCTCTTGTGTGCACTTTACTCTATGCTGCTGTAAGCCTGCAAATTTCCTAATAAAGGATTATCTTATCTTATTTCCACCAGGTTGTGAATAATAATAATAATTGCACATGTTCAGCTTCATCATAATAAACTTACCCAGGATGAACCCAATGATGGCGACAACACACGACAAACCCGCAACGCGAACCCAAGAGAAAGCCATCTACAGCACAGATTTTAGCTGTTTTCTAACGTGAATAATACCCTGTATGTTGCATTTTTATGACATGCAGAAGAGCCTTAACTTTTGCTTTCTTGGCCTCTTGAGTCGCTTCCGTGTTTTGGTCGCAGCCGGCAGCGCTGATTGGCTGACCGCAGGGTGACGTAGGACGTGTGTGTGACGCGTATCCCGACCGACCCAAACAATTATTATTATTATATTTTTATACAGGAAACTTATAAAAAGTTGGATCTTATTTAGCTGTATGTCATGTTTTCAAATCACAAATATATAAATTAAATGAAAACATAGAATAAATAATTTCACCCACTTTCTTAATGATATTCAGCTATATTCCAAAACTTTCAGGTTGCAAGAGAGAGAGCATCAAATACTGAAATGACCTGATTGTACATATTTTCCTACATTTTTTTCTCCTCCTACATCTAATTTTTTTTCTTAAATACATGTATATACATGTATGTTACTGTATCTTGAAAAAACAAAACTGATCGGGTCCCACTATTGTTTCCTATGTCAAGAAAGGACTTTCATGCTTAAAACCATATTTATTTCATATTAATTCATTATTTACATATTTTATATATACAATAATGTTTCTGTAAAGAATATTTCTGGGAATGTACATATTACACCAGATTGAGGCTTGACGTCTGTAAGTTTTTTGTTTTTCATATTGGTATTGTTTAACAAATAATATTATTTAGTTTTACCCCCAAACAATTTTACCAATTCTTTATTATAAATCTTTAAAACATAATTTGGGAAATGTCAAGTATATAAGTAACATTTTGTAATAAGAAGCCCATATTTTGTTTCTTTGAATTAGGTTTATCTCAACCCATGAACATAATCTGAACCTCAAGAAAGCAGAAAAGTATTAACCTTGAAAATATACAAAAAAAGTTTTTAGTAATCATTATTATATAATTATCATTTACATACAGTTAGTAAAAGGTAATTGTCTGAGTTTATGTTGCCCTGGAGATAAACAGTAATTACAAGCATAATTGATATATTAGCTAGAGAATCTATGATGTGAGCATCAGAGCAGTAACATTAGGAATCTTGTCCAGAGCTTGGAATAAATCCCTTTTGCCTCTGGCTGTTCATTAGTCCACAGAAACCCCTTCATCAGCTCTCCTCCGCAGAACCTGCACAAAGATCAGAGAAATGACTGACACCTTTCATGTCGGCTGTGCTGGAAATTTTCAATCCGATTTGACAGATCTGCTCACCTGTTTCATTTCCACGGCGACAGCTGTAAATGAAAGAGCACAGAAAACTCACACAGTGCACATGAAATGATAGACATATTATTAAGCTTATTTAAGTTGTGTTTTTATTATTATTATATTCCTTTATTGATCCCCATGGGGGAAATTCAAGTGTTGCAGCAGCTCAACTACACAGACAGACAATAAATACACATACTATACAACTACACAGACAATAAATACACATACTATACAACTACACAGACAATAAATACACATACTATACAACTACACAGACAATAAATACACATACTATACAACTACACAGACAATAAATACACATACTATACAACTACACAGACAATAAATACACATACTATACAACTACACAGACAATAAATACACATACTATACAACTACACAGACACAGACAATAAATACACATACTATACAACTACACAGACACAGACAATAAATACACATACTATTTTGTTCTGTTTTTGGACTAACCTGCCCAATAAGAAGAGGGTAACCCCACAGGTCCATTGACAGACAGCTCAGCCAGCCACGACACCTCGGCTGGGTCGTCGACAAATAACTCCACTGGCTCGTCCACACAAAGCTCCAACTCTGCCACAGTAAACATAAACACAGAGATGTTCAATGCATCCTCATGATTTCAAGCAACAAGCAGAAATAAAGCAGTTAATGAAACTATTCAAATCTTAATTTGCCCTTTTAGCTTGTTCATAATCTGGTGGATTTGGCAAAACTCTAATTGTTCCCTGTACTCTAAGTTTTTATATTTATTTTCATTATCATTTATTGTGAAACCTTTAGTGGAATAGAGTATTCAGGAAAGGAAGTAAGATGACGGCTGACAAATTTATTTGACCACGGAAAGCTGCAACATTTTGGAACATGTTTTTTCCCCTCCTGACCTGTGACTTTATCTTCCTCCTCCTCCTCCTCCTCCTCCTCCTCCTCCTCCTCCTCCTCCTTCTCTTTGGACCAGGGCGTGGTTGTTTCAACTGCAACAGAGTTTGACATGGACGATGTAAGGCTGTTGCTCTGCAGTCTCTGTGCTAAGCGTGTTGTGTCACAAATGTAGGCCTCTTTGTAGAAGTGACTGGCTGAAGAGAGAGCGGGAAAAAGAAAAATACACCTTTGGATTGTGAATATATGAGAAAACAGTTTAAAAATCCCATAATATTATTTTTAGTTTGTTTAAAGCTTGGATAAAAGGGATATTCATTGTGAAGAATCTGGAACCCGTCAAGATTAAGTTAGAAATGAAATAGTGATGACAAATCAAAAGGATTTTCTTTTAAAATGTCTGACCCTGCATGTCATCCAGCTGTTGGATGTAGCTGACTACTCCTCTGGTGTTGATGTGGAGCCGGTGACTGTCACTAAGGTGCCTCATGACGTGTTTGGAGTGGAAGGCTGAAGGAGTGTAATACACCAGCTTAGGGAGGCACAGAGAGCCCACCGCAGCGATTTCAAACCTGCTGCCCTTGAGAGCAAAAAAAAAAAAAAAAGAAGAGGGCTAGAGGATGTGGCAACATGCACGTCTGTGTTAAAACATTGTGTGTGTAGTCTTTAGGACCAACCTGGAAAGTGAGGCGGTCAATGTCGGTCCAGGAAAAGTCATACAAGAGGCACAGCTTCCCTTCCAAATCCTTAAGGAAAGTAACTACATGTAAACTCAGGAATAATTTGATTAAGAAAGTTCCAGAAAGTTTATTTACATCGACTAATGTTTATATGCAAAAATAAACTCCCAACGAGGCCCACCTGATAAAGCTGGACTCCTCTTAATGTCACACCAAGAAGGATTGAACTTCTCATCTCTTTTTTCTCCTGCACATAGAATAACAAGTTTGATATGTGAAACATTAGCTCATAAAGCAGCCGATGTTGCAGGACAGAGTATGTTTCCTCAGTTAAACACTCTCATAAGAAGCTTCACAACTTTCTGTTTTTCTGACGGTCTATGTCAAGACAGTAACAGTGGGCTGTGGCGTAGTGGAGAGCAAGGTAGTTCTCCAATCAGAGGGTCGGTGGTTCAATACCCGGCTTCAGCAGTCGATGTGTCCTTGGGCAAGACACTTAACCCCAAGTTGCTCCCGAAGGCTTGCCATCGGTGTGGACTGGATGTTGCATGAATGTTAGTTAGAGTCTGATGGTGGCACCTTGCATGGTAGCCTGTCATCAGTGTGTGAATGGGTGAATGATATGTAATATACTACTGATTGTAAGTCGCTTTGGATAAAAGCGTCTGCTAAATGACTGTAATGTAATGTAATGTTCTGGTGGTAAATTCTGTGCAGTCCGACCTGTTTCATCCTGTAGAAGGTGACTGGTCCATCCTGCAGGTTGCCGGCCTCTTTTATAAAGTGCAGGAGGGCTTGGCTACGTGTCAAACCTCTCAGCTCACTGTGTAACACCGGGCAGTTCTGGAGCAGGAAGTCTCGTCCACGACGCTTTATCAGCTAAAGACATAACTCATGTTACACACACACAAACATTTAAGTTAGGTCCAAATGCTCACACTTTTTTTTACCCAGGAAGGGAAGTAATCTTCAGGAAGAAAGTAATGTCTGTGTCTTCTCTCTTCTCCCTCCTCCTCCTCCTCCTCCTCCTCATCGTTCCCTTCTGCTCTCTGCTCCAGATCTCCGACGTCAGCCTGGAGAGCAGAAGCTGCCAGCTGGAAGAACAGAGCTTCCTGATGGCGGCTCTCTGAATGCAGAACCTTCTGCCTCAGCTCAGCGTAGTAGAGCTGCTGCACTTTGCTGCTCCTTAAACAATGAGAGCATTGACTCTGTATTGTCAGCAATATATATTGATAGAAAACAGATGTGATGTTTAAACAGTGGAGAGAACATTCATAATTTATATATGTACAGACTAATGCATTTCTTCATAAAAAGATGCTGATGGGTCATCAACTTACATTATCAGCAGACCACTCTCGACATAATACTGCACTCTCAGAAATAAGATAAACGGGACCTGTAAATAAATAAATATTAAAATATTTCAACAGTCTCATTTATCTGCATATTATCCTAATGACCTGATCCAAAGACCTGATGTACATTTTGTTTGAGATAATAGATATTTCCCTGAACAGTAACAGGAAAAAATATGTTTATACAGAGTATCTCCCTAGATATAAGGCACATTGAATATGCTTTATCACTGGTTTTAAGTTCACTGAGGCACTTTGCTACATGCAATAGGTAAAGCTTCTAAAAAAAATTCTGCAAGGTTAAACTCACCATTAAGGATCCTCTGTTCCATATTTTGCCAAAGTATTTGCTCAGCTTTTGCTCCAAATCAAGAAACAGGTATTCATTATCTGAGGAACAAATGCACACATTTAATTAACTCAGAGAAAACACGGCATGGCGTACAGTTTGTTTGCTCATGGTTATCTTAAGCTTCACAGACTCCTGTAATTTCATTAAGCAGCCTCCCTGGATTTCCCTCGATAAATGATTTGAAAACATTTACTCTTGAACTCCCACACAGACACTAACCGACCTCTCAAAACAGCCAGACCGAAGACCTGGAGTTCACTGACGCCGAGCTGCTTCAACACTCTGTTCAACACCTCGTGGCCTCTGGCTCTCACCTAAAAAACACACATAACAAGAATAAGTACATACAAGTACATGTGAGCCTTGGGTTCACACTGTTAAAAGTATAATTTTTTTTTGGTTTCAGCATTTTTTAAATAAATGTATTACGACTGAAAAGTTGAACAATTTTATCTTAAAAATCAGTCAGACCTCATCCATAGTAAGGATGTCATGATATTGATGATAACTGTGACATTAAACATTTTTTATTGATATAGTGTTAATAATACAAATATCATATTTTGTAAATAACCCAGCGCCTCTTAAATAATTTCTGTTCTTTTCCCTTCTTGCTATTCATTTGGGACGAAATGCACAGTAAATGAAGATAAAGATGGATTCGACTGGTAGCATTATTTTCTTTTCACAAGATATTGCAACATCGTTAATTCTTAATCGTTAAAAACTGATATTGTAATCAGAGTAAAATTATTTTGGGATTAAATTAGTTTTATTATAATTTTATGCATAATAATGCAGTTTCAAACGTTTTCCAGTTTGAAGAAGTACACTTAATGTATCCCAATTATATTAAAATTATCACATTTCAGTAAAGCCCATGTGTAATCTGGCACATCAATGACAGCTGGGGTCTATATATATTTCTAATTCCCAGTGATACATAAAAAAAAAAGATAAAAAAAGATAAATATGACACGAAAAGGACATTAAAGCCACGCACCCTGACAGTACAGTCCAGGTTCTGCTTGTTTGGTAGAAGGATGCACACTCGTTTCTGCGTCGTCCTCATGGTCACAAAAGCTTCAGTTGGTCTCAGACCTCCATAAACCGTCCTCTTGTCCTCACATGAGCTGACTGAAGACAGCCAGCCTTCCTCCCTAACCTGACACATAATGCTTGTTGATATATAAACACAGAAAAGCATCACTTCCTTATATTGATAATTGCATTTTGGCCTTATCCATTCTTACGACATTCTGACGTAAAAAAAAACAGAATACAAGGAATAAGAATACAAGGAATAAGGAATAATATGAGGACAAAATCAAGAATGTGTGAAGTAAAAGCTGAGGCATGGGGGAGTTGACATACATCCTGCATGCCGCTTCAAAAACTCTTTAAAATACTGACATTAAGAGAAATCGTTGACAAAGATGAGTATTTGTTAAGAATAGTATGAGTAACTGCTTTGAAATGAATTACTAAGATATGGCTTCAAAAACCACTATCACAACTGTCTAAATATACAGAGATGATTCAAAAATATGTAAAGAAAAAACATACAAACTCTGATGTAACATGTTTGTATTAAAGAAACGTGGATGAAATGATTGAACTATATTCAATCAAAGGAAACATTTTGTAACTGCACATGATATGGATAAAATCAATGAATTTGAAAAAATGTATACTGACATAGATAACCAAACATTTACTGTCCCATCCTTCGACTAAAAATGAATTCATAAAAAGACAGACAAGACACAATTGTTAATCTATCACTAATTTATTTAAAAACAAAATCTAATAATGCCAATTGTGCTTTGCTCGGAGAAAGCAAGAACAAAAAAAATGACACTTTATTTATTGTAGCTGGTGATTCTTCTTCTAGCAACGACAAGTTATCTGCTCGTGTTGTTGTTTTTTAAATTACAATCTACAGTGTTCTTTTGGATTCCCACACGAAATAATCTTTGTTAACATGCACAAGAACAGAACAAATAAAAACACAACCAAAGGACACTACAGTGCATTAAAAAGGCACCTGCTCCCCAGATACAGGCTTTTTTTTAATCCTACAAAGTTACAGTCGTAGAGGGATGTTGTTAATGCAGCTTCAGTAGCAATTAGTCTCAACAATAATCCCAATGAGCAGTTCAAAGAATCTGTATCGTGTCTGTGTACCAACTCCAGAGTACTCTACAATATCACAATGACCTTTTTCAGATACAGATGAGATACATTCAAGAGGTAAACAAATTTAACTTCATCTCCGAAACAAATATCTTTCTCTGCAACAAAACTGTAAAATACAATTCTCAGGTTAGGTGGAGTTCACATTGAAATGTCGATGATTGAAGGCGACCAGAGGAAACATGCAGTACAGTACGTAATGTTATTTTTTTTTTTTTTATCTTGGCGGAGGTGTTGTTGGTGGTGGGGTCCCCCAGCGTGGGGACTTGAACAGATTTTGGGCTCAGAATGCGTTGAATGCAATTCATAATCACTTTGTTCACATTCACATTTAAATGACATATGTTTCTGTTCTTCAACATGCCGCGGGCCTCGTTCACCGATCCTCCACAAGTTTCCATTTCAGGGTTATTTCGTACACAGATTTGAATGACTGCATGAAAATATGCAGCCTTATATATTATGTGAAGCAATATGTTGACAAAATGCATTTAAGTTAATTGTAACAAGCAGTGTTGTTGATCACCGTCAACAATTCTTTCAGTATAAATATTAATTTAATGTTAACCACCAGACACCCAATGCCCATTGACTTTAATTGCCCTGACAGATCATAAATGTCGATTTCTAACATTCACTTTGTCTTCTTCACATTATCAATCCGAGAAACATGTTGTGAGCACCTCCTCTAATAATCCAGAAAATGTATCAAACTTTTTTTTTGTCCTTTCCAAACACATTCCTCTTTTTTTCTCTCAGTTGGTGTGCACTCATACACCAACATTAACTTATATGTTGTACATTTATGTTCAATGTTAAATGTCTTCAGATTGTGAATTACACACATAAGACAGGGCCTAAATATTAAGTCATGTTGTGTTATTTCGCAGTAAAAATGAAAAATGGATAACGTTAAGCAGCTAAATGCACAACATCAGTGCAGTGAGATTTAATTATCACGTCTTTTAATGGTCCGTTTTTGATTTTCAAGACCGATATTCTGTTACCACAGTTTTTACTCCCAACCTGTCTAACACCATTTTTTTCACATGTGTATTTTGGAACAAAAACTGTAATGATCTGGTTCTACTTGCTTTAAGTTTGTTTATAGAACATTTGCAGACTGTGATTTCGTGAGACAGTGGTGCTGAAAATTTGAAATGAAACACTGAACCAAGAAAAATAGATAAACCTGACAGTTAAGGAGTATTATTTCATTTTCAGTAATCTGTATTTAAATGTATACAGAGGAGAAGTACATCCTCTCCTTTTTTCACAAGTACAACAGAGACACTATTGTGCCAACTTTTAGTTTTTTTGTTTTAATGGACTACACAGTGGATATGTACCATTTCTTTTTAACCACACTATGCAGTTCCTTTGTTTTTGTGAATGCCCTTCCATTGGAGCAAATCTGCTCTCTCAGTAGTTATGTTATAACAGCTTATATAAGATATGTTAATACAATTAAAGAAAAAGTGGTGATGAACCCAAATCTTTCCCTGAAAGGCATGACCTAAGAGGTTCTGAGCTTGTTACATTTGAACCTAAGTGGATGTGATGGCTGGTATTAAGAACTCAAAGTGCTCTGCTATGTAACAGTGATCAACAGGTGAAAAAGCTGTTATGAAAAGAGATCAAAGTTACTTTTCATCAAAAACGAAAAAGTGTAACTGAATGCACTTAGAAATTAGTGGTTTGAATGCACTTAACTGGAGATGCTCGTGATTTTAGGCTGCGCCAGACTTTCAACAGGTACATTTTGTGTTTGCCAAGTAGATATTTTTGCACGGCTGAACTGATTTGCTGATTATATCTTTGATATCTTAAACCAGTAACTGTGGAGTATAATTGATCAAAGCTGTCTATAAGGAGGATTAGATTTCGACATTTAGTTTAGCGATTGAAAATTTAGATATGTACGCATTTTGCAGGGACAAATCTTTCTACCTAATGTTCCTACATTATTAAAGTTGATGACACCGGAGTGCATATATTTAAATGCACTACAAATACGACTCTTGCTCTTGTAGCCTATGTACAGGGATTTGCTTTCAAAGTTAGCCTTTCATCAAACTAAATTTTTAAATGTTTTCTACTGTTTGATAGTGGAGTTCACTGCAGAAAATACCGCAGTTTTACAAACTAGCAGAGTTAACATAAAAATGCCTTTGTTCTTTATGTTTACCATTATTTTCTATGAATATTTTGCTTGTTTACTTGAATAGACGAAAAGGCAGCTTGCTTTGTTCGATTTGCTGTAAAAGTGATTCTTATTTACTAACCTGCTTGAGTATATTTTCTGATTAAGTTTAAAATTGTGATCATGTTAAAACTTCATGACCTCACTGGCAAAGTTCACAAAGAGAAGATGATCCGTAGATCCTCTTCAAAGAACGATACATGTGTTTTATCAGCTGCACAGTTCTAAGACAGGGAGTCAGAGACTGGAACAAAAAGGGAAGACTGGCTTCAAGTCGCCTCCGGCTAACAGCTAACAGTTAGCGGCTGTTACATGAAGGCACTTCCTGGTAAAGCTTTCCACAGACTAGCACCTGGGATTGTTTAGAAGTAACCAGTAGAAGCCCTTTATTGGAAGGAGCCTGGGGTTTGAGCTGGGCTGAAAGGGTGTGTCGGTCACAGCAGGGCGAAACCTAAGATGAACTGCAGGAGTTTGTTCCGATTGGCCTGAGGTAGAAAGGTGCTGCTCAGCTCCAGAGTCGTCACCTTGTTCTCTCTTCTCTGCTTCAGGACCTACAGGAGATCACAACACAGGGGGCAAACTGAAATCTAGTTGCAGGAACCCCAAACCCTAATTCATTTCAATAACTGTGAGCAACATATCACGTGTTCATTAACACACTCTTACCCCGAGCTCTTTGAATGTCTTCACTGTGTTCTTAACCAGGTAATGAGTTGCACTTTCACCTGGAAAAAAAACACACACAAAGGATTAAAAAAACAACCAATTTAATATGCACATGACTGACATTTTATTTTTACTGAATATTGTACTAGTTAATTCATAGGTAATCTTCAGAAGCCGTTTTGCTCTGAGATATAGCATTAACCTAGCACAGTCATTCCAGTAACTGTTGTGGTTTTACCTTGATTTTTCTTTATATTTTATCATACACGGATGAAACATGCAGTAATTATGCAGTGCCCTTTGTTGTTTATTCCAAGTTGAAACTAAGCCTGGATGATGAATTTTAAATAACTTAAATAGTTCCTAAAGCGTACAGTATGTGGGGAAGTATCGCAGTACTACCATAAGCAGCCACTCCTCTCTCTGTGCGGGTGAGCAGGTATCTGAAGAGCCTCTGGGTGTACTCGGACTCAGCCATGGGCTGACTCAGACTGTGGACAAAGATTGCAGCGCCGCTGTAGGCCTCCAGCACCGGGCTGACTAGTCGCTGTAGGAAGACGAAGAACTCCTGGTGCTCTGCGGAAACGCTCACCTAAAACGAGGAGGGAAAGTCAGTGACTCCGTTTCGCCTGATCAAACTTGAAAACAGAACCGTGTTTGGTGGCTCTGTGGGCTTTAATAAATTAGTCTTTTGAGATAAGTATTACTCAATCAGACCTTTAGGTAGCGATCTCTCTGCTCCTCTCCAAAGTCACTGTCCTCGTCCTCCTCGTCGCTTCTCCAGGAAAGAGGCTCTGGGAACTTTTTGGGCCACGGTTCCTCTGTGGGACTGGGACTTAGCTCTTCCTGGTCCTCCTGTCAAACACACACATATTAAACCAGATCATCTGGGCCTTGAAAAGTCCCACCACGTATAACAAATACAGTAAGCGATTTTTTTTGTTTGCCAGCAGTGAGGTTTGTGTCTGTAAACTGACCTCTGCTACGTAGAGAACTCCATATTGGATCAGCCGGGTCACTGCATCATGAAAAACCTGGTAAATAGTCTGACAGGGCTGTGAGACAGAGAGGAGGAGAGGGAGAGGCACTGTGAAACATGCAAAGAACCATGAGGAGTCTTATTTAAAATGTGTTTAAATACTCAACAGCATCAGATATAAAATGCTAAAGTATACACAGCTGATCAGTATTAGGTCTAATGAAGATCCTGTGTTAATATGGGTTTGTCATATGTTATTCTCATGCACTAGCCCATATAACAAAGACTTTTCATATTACACTTCAGACACAGCAAAAGAAGAAAAAAGGGACATGAAGGTTTTTGTTTTTAAAAACCTCTTGCTACTTGCTAGACTCATTTTGTACAGTGCAAAGTTTAGAAAGATGGTGACAATGTGCAGGACTTACTGGTGCCACTGCCACCTCATTAATGAGGAAGTGAGAGAGCCCAGCCGCCTTGCGGATGAGTCTCTCCTGACTGAGAGGGAGGCTGCTGGGACCATCAGGCTGTTGATCAGACTCTGATTCCGCCACCATCTCTCGCTGCAGTGACAGGATGCTGCAGGCTGGGGACAAATCATAAAGTTAAAATCTAAGCCTGGGAAAACAAGCGTCTGACTCATGGAATTAATAACATCAACAGCAAATTTTATCTACCACACACCAGTAAACAAGTCAAAGATAAGTCATGCACCAGATTGAGCTTAGAACACAACAAGCTCTTGGCTCAACCTACCAATGATTGCATCAGAAATGAAGACATGGAAAAGGCCGTTGCTGTAGAAGTTGAGCTCAAAAAGCGCTGGTACAGTTTGGCTGGGTGCGATGGTGAACTCTCCGTTGCGGTTTGCACTGCTGGTCACATTGACGCAGTTTCCCAGGAGGTGGAGGGCACGCATGACCACATCCTCAGAGTTCCCCGAAAAGCCCAGATCAAAGTCCCTTGACAGGATCTCCTCCTTCATGTTGAAGAAGTCTTCCACCAGCTTGGACAGCACCACCCCCTTGGAGCAAAACAGAAGTAAAATCAAAAGCTAAAAAAAAAAAGCAAAAAAAAAGAATCAGGGATCATTGGTGACTCCATGAACTAATCGAAGCCAGGACTCAGTACAACGATATGATTGACTGGGATTGAGTTTTTTTGTATACAGCTCTGGCCAAATCCTCATAACAGAAATACAATTCCAGCAATTGTCTCCCACTGCAACCCACTTACATCAGTGTGCCTGCAGAGGGCAGCGGCTCACCACTAATGTACAGAAGAGAGGCCGCAGGAAGAGCGAGATCTCTAACAGAGAGGTACATTCATTACTATCATGCAGAGGTATGTGGCATTTGGATCACCTTGGTGTAACAGAGGATGATGGGCGAGAGATGGATGAACAGGAGAACAATATACCATAGGTAAGAAACCGGGAGGACATGAAAAGCCAGACTTACCCGTCTGTGTCTATACAGCAGCAGACAGGCTACGATGTGGGTGGACATTATCGCTGATGACTTGTTAGCCGCTGTGAGAGAAGACACAAAGAGGTTACAGACTGCCAACGAATATACTAATATCCATCCATAAAAAAATATTTTTTAGTCTAAAGATAAAAAAAACAACACAACGCTGTTAACGATCTGACCTGAAGTCTCTTCTGTTTGACATTGCTGAGGTTTATGACAACAACTAAATAAGTAGGGGACTTGTTGGAACAGACAGTTTAAATATCAAACATTTGGAACATTTTACTCACTAGACATGTTACAGTCTTAAAATAATCATATGGATTAAAATATCCAGAGAGTTGATTACATTCATAAGATATTAGGCAGACAGAGAAAACACTCTAGTGTGTGTGTGTGAATGTGTATGAGTGTGTGTGTGTGTGTGTGTGTGTGTGTGTGTGTGTGTGTGTGTGTGTGTGTGTGTGTGCGTGTGCGTGCATATGCCCGAGGACAAGGGGTTACTAGTGGTCATTTTGAGCATAGCTCAGGTTCAGGGGTGTAAAGCGTGTGTGAGCATTGGTACTGCATTCCTCCCCTCCTCTGCCTCTCTTTCCTCCCCTTCATCCTATTGGCTGAAAACAACATGCCATCCAGCTGGAGGCTTTCTGATTGGCTGGGAGCAAAACACAAATGGGCCCTTGCGTAGGAGAATGCAGCTGAATGAGCTGGGGAGAACCGGTTTCTGTAGAGCTACCCTCGAGGTAAAAAAGCCCAGAGTGATGGACTGATGCTGTGCTGTGTTGGATTTAAATTAATGGAGGCAGTATGATGGATAGTATTTAATGTGTGCAGCCTTAGCTCAAGCAAGAAGGTGCACTTTTATGATGAAAAGGAGAATGATGAGCAAAAGCAGACGATAAAAGACAAATCGTCTGCAAATAATGAAGCAGCAAACGTGTGCTCCAGTATTTTAAATATATGAGATTTGATTGTGCCAAAAGAAAATTTGGCTGAATGGGCCATCCTGGTTGGAAGACTTTAAACAGGATGGCATTTACATGTTGCTGTCTTTCTATACTACAAAACTAAAAATCCAAAGACAAAAGTTGCACTGTGACTTTGAAGTAAAGTCACAAAGTCACAAGAGTCTTGGTGAGGCTGATAATAATAATAATCTCTAAATGTAACAGGGCTATAGTTAGGGTGTAGTAAATCCTGAGGCTGAGGAGTTGTGAATTTCTTACTGAAGAGGACGTGCTTGGCGAGGTTGTTAATAAGTTGTCGTCTTGAAATGTCATCGGGCAGCTCTCTGTTCAGCTGCTCCTCTTCCTGCCCCTCAAACAGCTGAGCATCAGGTCTGGAAGAAGAAGAAGAACAACAACTCCACTTGTAAATATAAAGATTTTGATTGTCTTGCAACGTCAGCTTGATATGGTTTGCATACACCAGTTCGTTTCACAAATCGGTTTCCATCTCTATCATTGAATAGATGTTTATAATAAGTAAAATGATTGAAACCTCCAATATACGTTATAATATAATACTTAGATGATTAGTTTAGACTGACATGACTGTAAATACAGAGGCACCAATAAGGCCTGAGTCTGCCCAGTGTCCTACTTTTCTGCACAAGAGCTTTATGCTGCTAACAAACTGCCCCTTGTGTTTTAAATAAACACTAATCTGAACTGAAGTAAGCTTAATATCTTAGCAAAGGGGATCATTCAATTACCGTTACGCTCCTGAACACGTGGTTCCTTCTGCTCACTCTTACGCTCCGCTGTTATTTCCAGGCTCTAGTCTAGTCGAGTCGTTACATGTCTATCCAAGACAGGATAGGATAGGCTACTATTCAGCATGTGAGTGTTACTATACGCTTTTTTTTATGAAATAGTATTTGCCATTTGTGTTTTCAGTCGGCTCTGCTGGCATTAGTTCTAAACTTGTGACCCCAGACCATCTGGCATGGAGCGCTGCCGTCCTTGTTGATGTTCTGTATGACTGTTCAGATTTATTTTGAAGGGACAGGGCTGAACTGAAGTGACCACTGCCAATGCTGACTTAAGTGCTGTGCTCAGATGTCAGAAAACAGACCATGCTGTGAAGTAGCAGGAGGGAGTCAAGTCAAGCTTGGACATGAGTGTTCGGAATATTACAGGTGGGAATGTGGGGCGGCTGGTTTGTGGTCAGTGGAGCGTATAACTGAATGTCAGAGTGGGACGTGTGTGAGTGTGTTTTTGCCCTTACTGTGCCGAAATAATGATGGGCATCAAGGTTTGCTCAAGGGACACTGCCGGTGGGATATGGCGGCTTCTCTGGGAGTCCAGGTACTCCTGCATTAGACACACAAGACAAACTTGTAAATACTTGCCAGTTTAAAATTTATGGAAACCACATTCATTCATTTCTCATTTAATATATTCTCACTTTTCTCAATGAATGTGTTAAGAAACCAAAAGAAAGCATGATCTTTTTGTGGTAAAATCCCTACATTTTGAGGCTTTGTAATACTTTTTAACCCTTAAAAATAAGAGCTTAAATCTGTTATAGACTGTTTTAATGGAAATTGCTTTGCTAGGCGACAGCTTTTGGTCCATGTCCTTTTAGCTTATATCATTTGCATACAACACAACAGCAAATAAACTGGGATACATTTAGAATGTCAACATTAGAAAACTGTAAAATGGTCTATAGTTATAGCTCCTCACAGCTGTAGTTCTTTTGTACAAAAGCTGATGTAAACATGCGGTAAATCACCTTCAGGGAGAAGGGCTGGTTGAAGTCGACTCGGACGCAACCGTAGTTCTTCCTCAGCATCCTGAACACTCCACATGCTATTCCCCACAAACTCTCATTCTTCTTAGGTTTGCCCTGGTGGAATAAAGGAGTTCAGAAGGTTACTTTAATGTAAATAATCATAACAACATATTCTAGTTATCCCACCGCTAACCACCAAAAGCCAAATAGTATAACATGTATTCTGTTTCTTTGAATGACTGAGAAAAACACCTTTGTGGCCAAAGCAAAAGTGCACACAAACAGCAGATATCCACCAAGCACTTACCAGCTGCTCACTATTGTAGTTGCCTTCAATTATACGATCGTAAGAGATGCCAACTGGCACCACCAGTACATCTGGTATCGACCCAGTGCACATGGTGTCTACCACGATGGACAGCATGCCTGCGCGCGCTGTAGAAGGCTTACCACTGCGGGAGCGGGTACCCTCCAGGTAGACCTCCAGAAACTGCTGCTGACGCAACAACTCCTCCGTGTACTGAAGGAAGATTGATGAAACACAGAGGAAAATGTTGAAGGGAGAATGGTGGGATGAAGATGAATGATTAAAGGTGACGCTGGATGTCAAAAGGGAGACAAATGTGCATCCGCTTCATAAAGGTCACTATACTTTTGGTGAAAATGCAATTTGATGCGATTTTTGACATTCTGTATCAAAACATTGACTCCATTACAAGGTAGAAGACAAGTCAAGTGAGAGCTGTGACGCTGCTGTGTATGCAGCCTGAATACAAGATTAAAGTGGGTGGTGGTCTCCAACAGTTTGACCCCCAAACCCACCGCAGGGGACTGGGCACATGCCAAGGCAACCACGTTGTGTAACAGTATCCACCTGAGTGCAGTATGTGAACAGCTGTCTGTTGCTAAAAAGACACTTTTGAGAGGAGAAGCTTCGTTCTAAAATGGACTCTGTCCTTTTCACAGCTAACTGCAAATTTCCCCGCTGCGGGACTAATAAAGGATTATCTTATCTTATCTTATCTTAAATGCCGAACGTCCAGGTCCAAAATTAGAATTGTTTTATTTTAATAACCTCTGCCTGCCTGTGATGGTTTTTGGTTAATTACATTTCTGTGAGGGACACAGGCATACCAGATTAAAATTATTTCCTATAGCAAATTTAACTACCACATTGTCCATTTGTAAAGTCTGTTTGGTGGGATGTGTTGTAAAATATCAGAGGTACAAAGGGTTAAAATGTAGGTCATGCTTTACAACAGTTGCCCATGTCTTAAGCTGATACCTTATAGGCACAATACACTGCCTGTGTTGCTTTCAATACCCACAACTCTCTTCCACAAACTCCAAACATGCACATTAACAGCAACTCCTAACTATGATAGACTGGTAAATTAAGAAAATCCACTAAAGCAGCCTAGCTGTTTTAAAGAAAGCCCATTTAGAGACTTTGCACTAGAAGTATGACGTATGTATGACGACAAAGCATTAATATTAACAGAGTAGTCATTCACATTAGTTCTACTTCAGGTTTTCTCATTAGCAAAAGCTTAATGATCCGCATTATCCAAATACTAGAGCTGAACAAAAGGATCAGATTCCAGTTTTAATCAGCCTCTTATTTCCATTCATTCAGTCTATTCAAAAGGCGTCTGCACCAGTGACTATCTTGAGATGCACACATCAGGGTGGAATTACATTCTTACCAGCGGCAAAGACATTGTTGGGACATTTGAAAGGCAAAACAATACATTTGTGACATTTCTCATACTTTCACCCAGACCATACTTGGACTCTAACAGTCCCAGGAGTCAAAGTTGTGACCATCTGTACTGTAGTTAAAAACTGCTATAATCATTGCTAGTTACACTACAACTCTTCATGTGATCCAATTAGTCACCAATGACAATGTGTCCAAGTATGAGATAAGATGTATAAACCTGCTTACGGTCTCAACAGAGAAAAACTGACAGCATATGAAGTGAAGTGAAAGCAGCATAACTCATCTTTACTTTACAGCATAAGTTGTGGAGAAGTCTACAAAAGTTACACTATTATAAATACAGGATAGTAGTATTGTAAAAGTTATTTAAAAGTGAATAGGAAGAGACTGAATGTACATTTGAAGCTTTGATTAAGGGTTCTGAAAGAAGCTTTTTTTTTGCAGAATACTTTGTTGGATAAAAACTTTTTGTAAAAAAAAAAAAAGTCTCCCTGCATTTCAGTCAGGAATGAAAAGAGCACATAGAGCAGAAAAGCATGAAGACGGCCTGTAGTTATATAATTAACCATGCAAACCAGCACACATACATATAATAGATAAAGCAGCCTTTACTGTGGAAGATAACTAGACTCTTGGGACTCACTGCATGTAAGAGCGATCTGTACAAGATGTCCCTCTTTCCATCCCCCGTTTCCTCCATTTTCCGTCGTATGAAGAATCCTCCAAGTTTACGGATAAGGGTGCTGAAAAGAAAAGAACGTTGGATCATGTGGCTTCCACGCTAAGCTATCTAGAAGGGCAGCAGCGGTGTCCTTATCATTTTCAGTTGGCTGCAAAATTGTGATATTCCAGTAAATCAACACAGGCCAATCATTTGGATTATGGCGAAACCGTGATATAAATAGTATAATTATACTCTAGTGACTCCTCTTTAAAACATGTGATTATTGGAGGTATTGCTGACAAATGTTCCCTACAATCTGGAAAACGCTTGTTAACAGGGAACTACTGCCTTTACTTAAAGTCTTCTACATATTTATGTGCTGAACCCATCAGATGTTTATATCTCTTCTTTACAAACAGTTTCACTTCTTCATTTCCTGCATGTTTTCTCTTCTGTATCCTGTCACTGGGTGCGTTTCTGTTCTCAGTAAACAAGGCTCAGGTTGTTACTTCTGGGGGTTTATGTCATAAGCACCCATGTACTATAGAAGATCTGTTTTGGAACCTCAAATAGTATATGAAGTAGGTTATTATAACACAGTTTCACCACCTGTTTGTCAGCCTGGCTTCCCTGATATTAGTGTTAGATCAATGTAAAATCAGTTTCAATCTTTGGTTTAACTTTTTAGATCAGTTTAAATTCCTCTCTGATCCATTTACAAGGAACTCCCTTTCTTCTTATATCAAACTGATCTCTGTGTTTTCACTAACAGAGAGCGGAGATACACTTTCTTTTGAGATCAAACTTGACGTGAGGCTTCCTGTGTCTTTTACCTGAGGATAGGAATGCTGAGGTTGTTTCCAGCAGCAATGTGAGGGGCTTTGATGTTGTGACAGAACAGGATCAAGGTGATGAGCAGGTAGTCAATGTGGGATTTGTGAACAGGGAGGAAGACCATTGGCACATTCTGCTGTAAAGACAGGACACGGATGAGTTATAAACACATTTCTTCTAATTTGATATAATGTCTACAGTAGCTATACTCTACATTTACACAATGCACCCATCAGAAATGTATTGTGAGAATCTATACTTGTGTAATGCCTGTTGGGACAATGTAAATTCTGAAAACACGATCTTGCACGTTTTGTGGAGACGGTGGTGCTTTGACAGTACAATTAACTGGGGGTTTTTTCGGTATAGTTTCTGCTGACCTCTGTAGCAGCTTTCTTGACCATTTCCAGCTGACCCTTGTGGATCTGGATGCTCCAGAAGAAACCATTAAAGAGCCTCAGGAGGACCCACCCTGTCAGCCTGAACAACAAGGAAAGATGTGGACCAGGAACAAAGAGTACAAAGCTTTAGTTGTAGCAGAACCTAGTCTATTTTAGTGAAGTGTAACATAGTGATTTCTGGTACCTGATGAAGGCCGGTGAAATGTTGGCCACCATCTCCTGAAGGAAGGCCCTGGCTTTTTGCTTCACTTTACTGACTGCTTTTTGCTCCAGGCCAGGCTGGCTGGCTGCAGCGTCCAAAACTGTGGCCACCTCCAAGATAGAGCTCTCCACCCTGCCATGGACCGAAGCACAGAACAAACATAAGTGGACACAAAGTTTTATTCCAACAGGGGACACTACACACGCTCACGCTCCGATACACATTAATGGCAAGGTCCAACAAACGTATCACGTTGAGTCGGCCGTTACCTGCTGTTGTTGAGCACGTTGTCCACTACGTTCCTGACGAACATGTCCTTGTTGACATCTCTCTCCATGACGAACAGCACATAACTCAGCCTGCGCGCCAGCCACCCCCGCTGCCTGCATCAAGACACATTAACACACAAATGTTAATGTATATACATATAAGGAAGAGAACATATTCTCAAATATATACTGTACGCATGGCTAATGGATGTATTGACATATTTTGTGTATTGGTATGTATAACTGTTCAAATAAATAGAAAAAAATGATAAAAAAAAGTCTCTGTCTCATACATACAAACATGCACTCTCTCACACACACACAAACACAATAAAATAGTTTAACTGTTCAGATAAAAAACTAGCAAGACAGAACTTGTTTTTTGTTGGTTACGCTGATCTCCTGGTAATTTAACACATTTTCAGGAAACACATACACACACAGTAGTCTCCAGTTTCACAGGCTCTAGGATGCTAATACAATGCAGAATAAATAAAATAAAAGAATATAAACTTATTTCAGCTTTTTCCAATCGGCCTTCACTCAGGTACATCTATCCAAAGGGTTGCTTTGGACTTCAAAAAAAGCAAAGATTCACACTAAGCTCATATTTATACTGTTTGGGGTTGAGCTGTTAAGATGTCTTACTGAGTTTCGCCTGCTAAATTCAGTCACTGGATGCATGTGTTCGGTGTCCACTGACAAACTTTTTAAATTATTCACCTGTCTACCTTTCCACTGTTTCACAGATGGCCCTCTTGACTTAAAGCCATGTATTATACACAGGTTGTAAGGAGGGCCAGCGCCTGTCTGCACTGTATTGATCGTTCTATACAGGAGGAGTTAGAGCTCTTGCTCTTGTTGCAGGTTGCAATTCAATTGTCATCAGAAGCCAAAACAGCATGTGAAAGCCAACCAGCTCGCCATGTAGTTTCAGAAGATGAATAAGTTCCTCTTGCCTGGCCAAACGGACTGCTCAAAGTAAAATTCTGCAGAAAGAAGTGATACCATAATGGAGTAGGTTTTGCTTTATTTACCTGGTGTGGGTCTCATTAATGTAGATGACATTGCGTAGTCCCAGAGATGGAATACTGGGGTTGAACAGTTTCTCCTGCGACCGAGACACAAATGATTATTATTGTGAGGAAACACAGCGTCCACATAACTTCAACTAAGAGCCTTAGAGACAGCGATGGGTTTTGTATATGAAAAATAAAGACATGAAATGTATATTGTATTTTATTTTGCTGTCTTTGACGAGTACTTGGCTCATTATAGGACAATTATTTGCAGACTGGAGTCCAGATGAGCAATCCTTACAGAGCAATCCTTCCCACTGACGCAGGAAAACTGACTCCCGATGCTCAAACCAGTGCTTCACACATTGTTTTGAAAAAATGTTGCCTCGGCTGTTAGAACTGGAATTATATCATATTGATTGATTCACATAAAACAATACATCTTAAGGGTAACTTGGTAACTGGATGGATTTGTGTCTTCAAACAGCAACAAGAAATAGTTTTTTGAAGGAGCTGTACCCTGCATATTGATTATGTTCTCCTTAGTTAAAAACATTTACATAAGAACAAACAATACAAAGGATTTGACTAGAGGCTAGTAAAAATGAATTAGCTTTGGTGTTAAATTACCCAGCTCTGTGGAGTACAGGAGTGACAGCAACGGCCCACAAATGGCCTCTTTCTGTTGAGCAGGCCCTCCTTCCATGTGCTGGCAACACAGCGCAGGACTGAGGGGCTGATGCTGCGGTCCTTTAAAAGACAACCACACAGAAAAATCATTGAAGGTGCTGAAACAAGAGCAAACACATACGATCTGACAAGATGTGTAATGCTGGTCCTACTGTATAACGGAATTATGAAGATATATATTGATGGTCTGTGTCGGTGGTTTACCGAGTCATCGTTGGGATGTTTCCAGCGGTTACACCACTGTTCCCCGTTGTTGACCTGCAGCAGCAAGCCATCTGACAGCTCCATGTTCTCCGCTGTCCTTTTCTCTCCCTCCAGATCACACCCCACTAGCTGGCAAGCTGGAAAGACACAGGGATGTCACATGGTTACATTTTCATTACTTTAATGTGCCTTCACTCCTGGCAATACGCAAGTTGCCATTCTCTGGGCAAGAGCCTATTAATATCCTTACATTAGAGAATATCACAATTCACTTTTTGTGTGGCACCACAAGTCAGAAAATCATACTTCAAATAGACTACACCACATTAGCATCTTAACAAGAAACTACTGACACACAAACAGCAGATTATTGTAGATTAAAAACTTGCAAACCTCATTAATTTAATTTTAATTAAGATTTTTATGTTTTTTTGTAGATTAACTACAGAGTCTTAGATATATATATATATATATATATATATATATATATATATATATATATATATATATATATATATATATATAAATATATATATATATATATATATATATAAAAACGTTGTCAGTTTCTAAACATTGTTTGTGTGAAAATAACAAGGTGCTCAAATTTTACTTGAATACAGAATAGTAGATACATATTTACCTGTGAATATAAGAAAATACTTTCAGCTTTTTATACTAATTCGTAAAAGAAACCTTCAATGCAAAATATATTTTGCAGCAATAGGATTGCATCAGATGAGAGAAGATAAGATAAGATAAGATAATCCTTTATTAGTCCCGCAGCAGGTAAATTTGCAGGATTGACATCCTTATGGGTGCTGTAATTTATCCAGGTAGCTCCCCACACGCTGCAACATCTGCCTCTGCTCAGCATTCTGCGTGCATTAGCGCTGAGCATGAACCAGGTGTTACCAGCCTCAGTTCAACAGAGAACCAGAGAAACTAAGTGGATCCAATAGCTAAAGAATGTGGGCCCCTCCCACAGGATGTATCACCCTGCAGGTATGAGTTCCAAAGCAGGGAGCATGATGCATTACCCGCACCAACATCTGTGACTGGAGGACCTTTAGTAACAACCAGGTGACAGTCACTACTTAGAAGAAAAAGTATATCCTGCTAATCAAATGGCTGGGTTTATTTACCCCTCCTTTATCAAATCTGATCATTTGGTTAAGTCTATATTTTACTATTTGCACTTCCCCTAGAATTTTTTTTTTTTTTAAATACTGGTATGTCACAGTTCACAAGTAGGGCAAAGACTCCTTCATTTTGAGAGCCACGCAAGCTTCAGCCATCTAACAAATGGCTTCACTATATCTCAAGATATAAATATGAATAAACCGCCCTCATCATATTGACACGGTGCCACCAAAACAAGCCACAAATTACTTCTTTTTTTTTTTTTTTTTAATCTACAGTATTTGCGATAAATGACAACAGCAGGTTTCCTTTATGAATATCACAAGTCAGACAGTTTTCCTGTGAGTACACAACACTTCATCTAAAGAACTAGAGCGGGTACTGTCATTTCCAAAAGGCAAAATCAGAACTCCATCAAGTGGTGCAGCTCTGCAACATGTGAGAGAGACATGAAACACAACCCACAGGGAGTTTGGGAAGAGTCCCTGTTGTATTCACTGTAGCTCTATAAATATCTGTTGCAGGTTCGTAAACAACTGGTTCTTTCTTTTAAATCAACATTTATCTCCATTTGATTTGTGTTTACTCAAAACAAATATGACAATGAGTTTCATCAGACATATTTGCTGCAAGTACTAGTCGAATATCTCTAAATAGACTCTGAAAGTTTATAACAAGATTAAATACTTGGAAAGGGATGTGCCCTTATTTTAAATTTGTCAGAGGCCACCTTAACAACTCTGAGTATGGTAATTGCCAAAGAAAGGTACTTAGAAATGATAGAACTCCTGGCTTCGGCTAATAAAAAGTATTAAAAAGCTAAATTAAGATATGGTTATAAAACACCGTACAACAATACTTTTTATGACCTCATCACACATACTGGTCTTATACTATATTGGTTAGTGTCTTGTTAATCTTTTACTACGATGGAGGCGTGCAGTGTCTGGGCCCCAAATACCTAAAAAGACAATGAAATACTAGGACATTGAAACCTCTCTGCCTGTTGTTTCCGCAATTGTTCATTTCAACAAAATACAGAGTACATGGAGAGTCCAACGGCCTTGAGAAACACGGCAGTACAAAGTTTACAAACGGTAATTAAAAGAAAACCCCACGGCCTCTGAAGGGCTATTGAGTTACTTAATGAACGATTGCTTTTACACTTAACATTGAACAGTTTGTGTGTAAGTTCAGGGGCAGAAGCAGGAGGGGGCAGCTCCATTAAATCTGTGAATCTTAAGTCTGAAAAATGTTCCTGCCTGACTAATCCAGCAGCGAATGAAAGCCCTGTAAGCCATTATCTGCTTGTTATGTTGAGGTGGTAATAGGTGATATGCACACTGATGAGGTTTTTTAAAGGGGTCAATGACCGAGAGTACTACACTTGATGGGGTGACTTTGTTAGAAGCAAAACAAAGAACTTGAAGAAGGAGGATCTTGGGGGATTAAGTGACAGGTGAATGTTGCCATAGTGGAACATAGCGTTTCCATTCAAGTAACTACATTGTTACTTTTGTCGTCTTCTAATAGAAAAGAATACTTATGCGATATCCATTTTATCATCCAAATGATAAGCCTTTACGATGCGTGAAGATGATATGTGTTGCTTTTAGCTTTCAGGAATGCAACAGTAAGTTTTTTATGCAACAGACATATTTATCAATCGGCTTGGGATATTTACAGACATGCAGGAGACAATTACTCATTTTACAACAAAAAAAAAAGATACAAAAATCCTCCAATAATTAAATTGAACAAAGACAAATACCAGTAATCATTCCATATCAGCCAATGCAGGCTTGGGATATGTACAGACATGCAGGAGACAATTACTAATTTTTTACAAAATATACAAAAATCCTCCAATAATTAAATTGAACAAGACAAATACCAGCAATCATTTAAAAAGCTGTAACAGTGGGAGACAGCAGATCACACTCTATTCATCTTGCAGAGGACAAAAGGCCTTGTGAGAAACACTGTGCAGGACTAGGTTAATCCACCACACAAGGAGGTCAAACAGGAGAAGTCCCAGTGTGACAGATGGGGTGTGCAGATAACTAGAAGGGCAGACAACAATGGCACAGAAAGAAGAAAAAAAAAAAAGACAAAGTAACACATGATTTGTTTTAGCCAAAGCTACAATGTATTCACCAGAACTGGTTTCAATGGCTTCAGCTGATCCATTTTTTTTTGGAGGTTAGGGTTAAAATTAAACCATGACATGTGCAGTGTAGCCTCGTGTGGCTACACTGACGTCCTGTTTTCTACCATTACAGCGATCGAGAGAATGAAATGTCCTCTTACCTTGACGGTCGTGTTAAGCTGACTCATGTCTCAGAAAGAGAATTAAACTCGAAGACAAAAATGTGCTGCAGCGGGAGACGGTTTTCTTGGCCCTCTGGCGTCCTCTCTTTGTGTCTCTCTCTCTCTCTCTCTCTCTCTCTCTCCAAAGCCTGGACGGTGCAGCTCTGACAGAAAGAAATGTGTCACTGGAGGAAGCAGCGCTGTTATTTTGGTTCAGTGGTGAACTACCACATGTGCATGTTTTGCTGGTGGTCAGATGGGGGCAGCACTGAGTCACTGTGATCCCCATGCATTTATTTCCTTCCATTCATTAATTGTATCAGCTGCACCCCATTGCAGAATCACTAGATTCTAACTAGTCTTACTTTTTTTTCTGTGCCATTGTTGTCTGCCCTTCTAGTGATCTGCACACCCCATCTGTCACACTGGGACTTCTCCTGTTTGACCTCCTTATGTGGTGGATTGACCTAGTCCTGCACAGTGTTTCTCAGAAGGCCTTTTGTCCTCTGCAAGATGAATAGAGTGTGATCTGCTGTCTCCCACTGTTACAGCTTTTTAAATGATTACTGGTATTTGTCTAGACATTTACATTGCAGTCATTTAGCAGACGCTTTTATCCAAAGCGACTTACAGTCAGTAGTATGTTACATATCATTCACCCATTCACACACTGATGACAGGCTACCATGCAAGGTGCCACCATCAGACTCTAACTAACATTCATGCAACATCCAGTCCAGGGGCAGCACTGAGTCACTGTGATCCCCATGCATTTATTTCCTTCCATTCATTAATTGTATCAGCTGTACCCCATTGCAGAATCACTAGACATTTACATTGCAGTCATTTATCCAAAGCGACTTACAATAAGTGTATTCAACATAGGTATTCAAGAGAACTACTAGTCACCAGAAGTCATACATTTTTATTCCTGTTCTATCTTTATTTTGTTGTATAGTATGTGTATTTATTGTCTGTGTCTGTGTAGTTGTATAGTATGTGTATTTATTGTCTGTGTAGTTGTATAGTATGTGTATTTATTGTCTGTGTAGTTGTATAGTATGTGTATTTATTGTCTGTGTAGTTGTATAGTATGTGTATTTATTGTCTGTGTAGTTGTATAGTATGTGTATTGTATAGTATGTATTTATTGTCTGTGTAGTTGTATAGTATGTGTATTTATTGTCTGTGTCTGTGTGTGTAGTTGTATAGTATGTGTCTGTGTAGTTGTATAGTTGTATAGTATGTGTATTTATTGTCTGTGTAGTTGTATAGTATGTGTATTTATTGTCTGTGTAGTTGTATAGTATGTGTATTTATTGTCTGTGTAGTTGTATAGTATGTGTATTTATTGTCTGTGTAGTTGTATAGTATGTGTATTTATGTATTTATTGTCTGTGTCTGTGTAGTTGAGCTGCTGCAACACTTGCTGAATTTCCCCCATGGGGATCAATAAAGGAATATAATAATAATAATAATAATAATAATAAGTGCATCTCCTTTCTTAAACAAGCATCTTAAAGCTGCACCCCATTGCAGAATCACTAGACTAGACCAGTATGTATCTGGGACTGTTGGGTTCAATTATATTTCCCTTTTTTGGCATAGTTCCTTCATTCAACCAGCTCTGTCTGCCATCCCAGCACTTACTGTATTCGTATCAGTTCGCTGAACTTATCCTATTCGTAGTAGTTTGTAGCACTTATTATATTCGTATTAGTCTGTTGCAATTATTGTTTTCGTAGTAATTTGCCTCTGCACTGTACTTTTGCACTGGTTTATGCTTTAAGATGCTTGTTTAAGAAAGGAGATGCACTTATGACTTCTGGTGACTAGTAGTTCTCTTGAATACCTATGTTGAATACACTTATTGTAAGTCGCTTTGGATAAAAGCGTCTGCTAAATGACTGTAATGTAATGTAATGTAATGTAGACCACAAAACAAAACACTAAAAAATATGTGCAATACAAGCACACTGTGCAATACTGTAACTATAATTATTCTGTCTGTATTTATAAGATTTTTTGTAACTAAATCCTTTAAAATGTGTTGTATTACCAAAAATAAAACCTTTACAGCCTTAACCTTTGGCCACCCGGGCCTCCCCTCTCCTCTCCTCAGTTTCATTCATACTTTCATCACCTCTATTCCTCCTGCCCTCCACTACACAGACATCTTTATTTTTCTTACTTACTTATTTAAAATACTTGTTTGTTTTTTCTACTATGCACCTTGTTTGCACTATATCTACAGTACCAGTCAAAAGTGTGGACACACCTTCGCATTCAACTACTTTGAAGAATCTAAAATATAAAACATATTCTGGTTTGTTGAGCATTTGTTTGTTTACCACATAATTCCATATGTGTTCCTTCATAGTTTGGATGTCTTCAATATTAATCTACAATGTAGAAAAAAATAAAAAATAAAGAAAAACCATTGAATGAGAAGATGTGTCCAAATCTTTGACTGGTACTGTATGCTGCTGTAATCCTGTAAATTTCCCCGCTGCAGGACTAATAAAGGATTATCTTATTGTATCTTTTTTTTAAAAACATATATTTATTGGTTTTATACATTTAACACAATTTACATACATAAATGACCCTTCCCCCCAACCTGAACATATGGCAGTATATAAAATAAATAAATAATACAAATATCACTTGAAAATAAATAAATGGCTAAAGTTAAAACATAAATTCAAGAAGGACAAAGATTTACAATGAAAATACTAATTTATCTGTGCCAGTGTTTGTTCCATTAACTAAAATAGTACTTTTAGAAACTTCTGCTTTTATTTGAAAGGCCTATAATATTTAGTTTTTTTAAAATAAATTTTTTCCAAAAATCCCAGTCAAAAGTAACTTATTTCAAACAAAACAATAGGACATAGTCATATACAGCAAATACATTTCTAATCTTTGACTGGTACTGTAAACTGCTGTAATCCTGTAAATTTCCCACAGCTGCAGGACTAATAAAGGATTATCTTATTGTATCTTTTTTTTAAAAACATATATTTATTGGTTTTATACATTTAACACAATTTACATACATAAATGACCCTTCCCCCAACCTAACATGCTGAACATATAAAGTATATAAAATAAACAAACACTGGCACAAAGTTAAAACATAAATTAGTAGTTACAAAGATTTACAATGAAAATACTAATTTATCTGTGCCAGTGTTTGTTCCATTAACTAGTAGTGCTTTTAGAAACTTCTGCTTTTATTTGCAAGGCCTATAATATTTTGTTTTTTGTGCTAAAAACCTAACTTATTTCAAACAAAACAATAGGACATAGTCATAACCAGCAAATTACATTTCTACAAAGAACAAACGCTTTAGAAATTACAGTTTTTTAAACGTGGATGCAGTGCGCCCTCTAGTGGTTGGATATTTATAGTCTATGTCATTGGAGCGTACCACTGTGCTAAGAAAGGGGGGGAGGGTCGACAAATACTCTTAGCGTCACTATAAAGTCACTTTAAAGATATATTAACTATAAATATTTAATTGAGTGTCCTTTTTTGAAGTGGAATAGGAAAAGTTATTATAACTACCCAATATGTTGCTAAATTTACGTTTTTCTGACAACTCGCCGCAGTCGGGTAACCCATGACGGTATTTAAAATGGTAGCGACTAACTCGTCCTATTTCCTCCGTTTCTACCAAGCTAGCGGCAGCCATGAGGTAAGCAGCACATTTAGCCTTTAAATGTGCGTTTTTAGTGCAAAAAAACATTTTATAGCGTCGTTTGCTTTGCTATTTAAGTCAAGTAGATCCACCTGAGCTATGTTCGACTGTGAGTAAAGTCGATTATTTCCACCATTATGCATGTAGCATGAGGCCTACCTCTGGTGAGCTAAGCTAGCTTAAAAACCAACACATGTGACTTACAACCACAGGTCCTTAGCGGCTAACCAGAGGGGAAACTGCAAGTATTTAGGGTGTAAGTCGGTGTTATTAGTACTAGCTGATCATAAATACCAGTGAAGTGAAGTAACTAAGCTGTTGCATTACGACACGTTTTGGGATTGGCTCTTTCTTCTTGGTGGCGTGCACACTTAGCTCCAGGTGGCTAAAGGGTTAGCATCTATTAATAACAGGCCCTTTGATTTACTTTTGTTTTACTCTCACTCTCAGACATGCACACCAGTTAAACATGTGTCATTTTGCCATCTGCTACTGGCAGCTGATCAATAGTTGCACTTTTTTATTTTTTTTATTTTTTTCCTATGAAGTCACCTGTTATTTCAGTCAATATGTACTTAGTCAAAAAAAATGAACCTTACTCAATTATAAAATTGGATGTAGTAGTGGAGCATAACCTGATGTGGTCAGATTCTTATTTATTTTCATAAACACTGACAAAGGGGCCTAAATGGTACTTGAACAGTCAGGTGGGATTCTTGATTAAACCATTAAACTTAATTTTGTATTTGCAGTAGAAGTACTTTATACCTTGATTTAGGAATTATAAGAATACCTGTTTTATGTGTATGGTGTTTGATTCTTTTGTCTGTAGGTTATTAGGTCAATATACTTTTTTTCATGGTCCAAGTTTAAATAGAAACTTGTAATATACCTAAAAAGTCATATGCTTTCTCTTTGGCTTGACATTTTCAGTTAATACAAGAAAACATGGATCTTGATGCTGAGTAGTTTAGTGCAAATTCAAAATCTCAAAGAGATGACGCATTACTACTTGCGTCATACATATCCCCCATTTTTTTAAGAGTTCAAATTTATAGATAATCTTAGAGGCCCCTTAGCACTGTATGTATCTGATTTCCTGCAAAACTAATATACCTTCATGCCCAGGCTCCAGAAACGCTTGGCATCCAGCGTCTTGCGCTGTGGCAAGAAGAAGGTGTGGTTGGACCCAAATGAGACCAATGAGATTGCCAACGCAAACTCCCGTGAGTGTTTTTACTTTGCATTATATAGCTCTCTCTCTTTCTGTAGATTTGTGTGTTCTTCATAGGCCATCATCCTAATTGCATTACAATGTATTTTTTCCACAGGCCAGCAGATCCGAAAACTGGTGAAGGATGGACTGATCATCAGAAAGCCTGTGACGGTTCATTCCCGTGCTCGATGCCGCAAGAACACATTGGCACGCCGCAAGGGCCGTCACATGGGTTATGGTGGGTTATGTTCTGTTAACACGCATTACTTTAATTAGATTTCACAGATTCTACATTGATTCATGTGCAAGTATTATTTAGTTCAGTTGTAGTTCTACTAGTTGCTGCTAAGGCGACAAAATTGAAGTAATCACTTTTGCATGTCTGTTATTTTTTGAAAGAGCATGAAATTGTAAACTCTGTGGAATCCTGCAAATGGCAGTTGTTTGGTTTTGTTATGAAGATGATTAAAGATTTAATGATGACTTATAATATATTTCCTCCTGCCTAGGTAAGAGAAAGGGTACTGCCAATGCTCGTATGCCAGAGAAGCTATCCTGGATGCGTCGCATGAGGATCCTGCGTCGTCTTCTTCGTCGCTACAGGGAGTCCAAGAAAATTGACAGGCACATGTAAGTGTGAATCTCGGCGCTCATTGCTGGGGAATATACCAGTGTAGTTTAAAACTCCTACTTCAGGGAAAAGGCATCTTGTTTTGAAACACTGAGGTATTATTATTTTTTTCTGCTTCCTCCAGGTACCACAGTCTCTATCTGAGGGCCAAGGGTAATGTCTTCAAAAACAAACGCATCCTGATGGAGCACATCCACAAGCTGAAGGCAGATAAGGCTCGCAAGAAGCTTCTATCGTAAGTTGCTCTTTCAAATGAAGAATTTACTGCCATAGCTTTATAACCAATTTTAAGCGTTTGCTCTTCTGAAAGTGTCAATGTATAAAGACCCTTTTCCATTAGCTCGAGGTGTTATGTCAATTAAAATTCTTCCATCTCCCCCTTCTTTTTCCCCACCAGTGACCAAGCTGAGGCTCGTCGCTCAAAGACAAAGGAGGCCCGCAAACGCAGAGAAGAGCGTCTCTTGGCCAAAAAAGAAGAGATGATCAAGAGCTTTTCCAAGGAGGACGAAATTGCAAAGAAGTGAATTTAGATTGAAAGTTTTTCATGTCAGATTCCCTTTTTTCTTGCTAATAAAATTGGATAAAAGATTCATTGTCAGTTTTATTATAGTCTGCCTGTTATTCATGGTAAAAATGACCATATTAGGAGACACAAAGTAAGGTACGGGGGCAATTGATCACTTTAAATTATTTAAATGACTTTAAATACATCTTTTATTATAAAACTTGGTTTTCCAGAAAGATGGCACTTTTATTTTTAACATTGTCATAATTTATATATCACCAAAATCTGTCCATCTGTGGGAGACTTAAGTAATATTTCAGAGAAATGTTCATATAACTTACGAAAAGACTACACTGCATATTTTTGTTGGTGTCCATCAGGTGGCAGCAGAGCACCAGTATCAAGTTGATCTTTAACATCAGACATCTTCCTTAATATCACCAGATAAATAAAACACTAAACGATAGCTGCAGATAAAATGTGGCTCAAAGTCTGTTCTGCCTCTCATCCCAGAGGCTGAATCCGGTTACTTAACAATTCAATCACATTTAGCTCTATAACAGACAGACTAAAGAAGTTTCTGGACAATGAGAGTATAGTGCATATTATTTATTGGGACTTGCAGTTCCCTATCGATCACTATTGCAATCCAACATCCACCCTATACAGACTCAGTCAGGCCAAGTTGGGCCCTGGGTGTTCCTACTGCCGATAGGGATGGATGGTGATGTGAATGGGTGTAAGCAGTGTTGCACCAATACACTGTTCAGAGAAAACACCCATTTATTGGGTGCAGTTCATTGAAGCAACTGATGCACCTCATATCTTGATTAAATCTTTACTGTACAAACTTCAAGTACTCTGTGTTTGTCTATGATGCATTTGCACAGCCTTCTCTTGGTTGGTTATTTACACAACTGATTGAACAAAGAGTGCTGCAGCATTCTTCATGAATTATGTTATACAGTTCTGTGTCAAAAAGGAATTGTCTGGTTTTTTTTAAATGCCTTGACACATTCTAGGTCTTCCCCTGCCTCTGTGTGTTTGGTTGCCAGTCATCCATGACTTATCAATTTACAACTAACTGTGATAAATCATTTTTAATCCATCACTTTGAATTCAGCTCCTGTTGATTGCAGTTGACATTGGTGCAAAACTTCAGAGAGGGGTGAAGAGCACAACAAACTTTTGACTTTTCAGTGTGGACATTTGGATTTTTGTCTACCGCTGACTGTTCATGTAGATAAACCCAAACAATGATAAACTACTCAAGTTTTAGTAATAAATAATGCAGCAATTAATTAGTTATTCACTTTCTCTGCTTCACTTTCCCTGAAGGTAAGACACAAAGCCACAAACAACTATATCACACCTTCATACAAACACTGGTCATGCTACAGCTTACAACCACTGACAGCCACAATAAACCTCAGCTGCTGACGTTCCAGTCAAGTCATTTTCACTTCCTGCTCGGGCTTTGAAGGATTCCTTCTGCTTTTTCCCCGGAGAAGGTGTGACTGAAGTGTTTGCAGATGCAGCAGTCGCTCACCAGGACAGACGGGCTGCTGTTTCTGTCTGCTGTTTCTGTCTGTGTGTTGTAAGACAGAACTTGGGGATTCTCCTCAGGTGGATTCAAAGCAGATGACATTCAGCAGGATCTGGTGGTGTGTGTGGCACTGGTGATTGAATAACTTGACTTTTAATTGATTTTTTGCTATGGATGGAAGGATATAGTAATGACATACTATAGTCAGGAATCTAGAAATAAATAATTCACAACATTTTAGGCTTTTGGACAAAGAACTCAAGGGTTTAACCTCCTTCATTTTCTCCCACAACTTGCCCCGGAGAGTTCACTCCCCGTTCACTGGCAGATGTTTGACTTGTCTTTAGTCTGGCTTGCAGTCGCCTCTGTTCTTATCATGCACCATCACGCATAAACAATAAGACACCTAAGCTTTAGAGGCTGCAGTGAAAACCCCTCATGTTTAAAAGGCCTTGAGGTGCTGGAATGAATGCTTGCAGCGTAATGCATCTGCTCACCTTGGTATTCTGATTTAACTTGTATACTCCATAGTTTAACCATATCTTGACCAAAAATTATTACCGTAACGATATGTTTACTAAAAATGCTAGCATAACCATACGTCCACTAAAATCCTACTAAAATGTTAGCTAAACCATAGTGTTACTAAAATGCTCAGACAGACAGACAGACACAGAACCATCCATTTAAAAATGAATGTGAGATCTCCAGAAAGAAGTCATAGGGATTGCTGATGGAGAAAAACAGGCTGTGTGCAGCGAGGCCATTTTGTAGCTCCGTTAATGTATTTCTTCATCACCAGCAGGCACTCCTATTTCCTGAAGCGTGAGCCTTAATGGGATTAGATAAGGAGAGGAATCTGAGATGAAATGAAGCAGCGCTCTTTATTACAGTTGGCCTTCAACCCAGGCAAAACAAATGGAGAGCACTAAAGAGTTCAGGAGATCTGCAATAACAATTGAGATTAGAAGATTAAAGTAATTCAAGTATCTATGTTTTTTTCAATATAAAAACAGTTAACATGTAAAATCTTTACCCTTCACTTGGCAGTGTGATGATCTCCTTTGCATTGAGTTTTGGGCTTTATCTCTATGGTGGTATAATGACTGTTGGCAATCATAGATCTCAAGAGACCTTTACAGAGTTACAAGGGTCTTTGTGGATGGATTGATAAATGTCAAGTTTAATGTGCATGGGATCCAGCTGTAATCCTAACCTGACACAGTAACCTGCCACTAAAACGACATCCCACTCATCCCACTCTTGACATCTCTTTTTCTACCACAGCTTCGCCTATTTTTATTTTCTCTCTCCTCATCTCTGTTACCTAATAGCTTTGTTTATATATGGGGGGGGGGTCATATTATAAAGCATGGGAAGGATTCACAATGTTCTCTCATGTTTCTTTTTCCAGGGATGATTGAAAGAGAGATCAATGGTGTGCAATGATACAGATCTCAGATCTATCAGACAGACAAAACCAGGTCTCATGCTTTCACATTCACCACCTCGATAACTAAAGTCATCAAAAAACAAGGAAATTGCATATCTTGAGCGTGCTGGCTCAAACAAAGGCATTACTAATGATCTTGTATCAAAGCAGTGTTTCAAAAAGTGGCATTCTTATTGCTTTTTTGTTCCCTTGTACCATATAAACTGAAAAAAAGATCATTCAGCAAGCAGTTTGGCAACAAGCCAAGTCGGGCAAAATCAGATCAATACATCAGTAATGAACCTAAACGCATTTGATTACCAGATGTTATACTTCAAAGCACTCTGCTGGTTTGCAAGGTATCTTAGTTTGGCTGTCCCATTCACATGGTGGGGCTTTGCTGTGAAGGCCTCCGCCTTCTGTCTCTGCTAAGGCATCTCATTTAACGATTTAATTTCACTCCTGAAAGACCGTTGAAGTGGTACAAATATAGTAATCAGTTATTAATTGGAAATGTACTGCCATAGCTCACAGTAAGAGCAAACAGAGCTTTGCCAAGCGAAATGAATCCATACAGCTATATGCAGTGGCAGATACAGCAGTTGGCCTAAACTAAATGCTTCATTTAATATTAAATGATTCGGCTATGATTAACATTTTGTTTTCTGCTGCACGGTGAGTGATTTAATAATTTTCTCACTTTTAGCAAGAAGTGTGTGAAATTTAATTAATATAGTCAATGCTTTGGTTTGGAAAATGCAGAAGGAATTCAAATGTTTACTGGGATATTTCTTCTCTAGCAATAAGCAGCACCCAACTCCTGACGTTGAATTCTTATATACACGAGCATCCCTTTTCACAGTGACGGTGAGGGTTCACGTAAACAGAAACATCAGGAAGAAAGAACTACATTTATATACACACTATAATAGTAACAACAATCTGATGCAGTTTGCCACACGGACAGATGGAAAGGATGAAGAGAAAAACAAGCCTCTGAGGAGAGAATGGGATGAATGTGAGGATTCAGGAAAAGCTCAGTGGAGCTAAAGTTCAGGAAGAAGACAACATACTGCACATCATCATCTTCAAGGTGAGGTGGCCGCAGGGTCAAGGGTAAAAAAGGAATAATTGTTAAGAACTTTGTTTTGTACAGGATGTTCTGAATATACGGAAAGATCAAAAGGTCATTTAGGCTGGAGATTCATGTGTCCTTTCAGCTTTAAATCTAGTGACATGTTGTGATTCCACTTTATGCAGCGCAGACAATTTTATTACTGTGGTCCAAGTCAATATCACAACTAAGGGAATAGAAAATTGTTTTCCCGGTATTTCACACAGTCTTCATTTTTCTGCTCTTCTGCTTTCTGTCCTCAACCTCTCTCAAAAGCCTTGCACTCTCCTTTGTAAAAAACATACCAAGCAAGACGAGACTTGTTACCAACTATTTCCCTGTCTTGCTGATTCTTCAGTATGCCGAATAGTGTTGCCTTTTTCATCTTTCTATCTGTCATAGCAGATGTTTCCTACTCGGGCGGCGAGTAGGAAAAAGCAGCTTCAGCTGATAGCAAGCAAAAAGCATCTTTAGCAAAACAGAACAGCCCCAATTATCCTCTAATCCCTGCGCCTTGAAGGCACAAAAACCCCAAAGTCTGTAACACACATCAAATTGAATAGATTAGTCTAGCCTTTCCTCTTCTTACCGGGACAAGACATTTGAGAGGGTCATTTGTGGGAATATTGCTACATTGAGGGCTTGACTGAATTGAGCCAATTGAATAAGGAAAACAATACACTGATGGAATTTGAAATACGTCTTCGTATATATTTATATACGGGCAGAGAGAGAGCTTAGGCGGAGTAGCTGAAAAATTAATATCTTCAGATCCACAAATGCACCGTCTGAGCCGCGGGGAGAGTGCAAAGAAAACCTGTTCAGTGGATTTTAAAGTCTTTCTTAGCGACTTAATGGATTTTGAAGCTCGCTTTCAAGATTTCAAGAGCGTGTTGGATTGGGAAACCATTTAAGGGCGGCGAGGGCTGAGGTTGGGGAGGTGAGGCGTTAAGAGGACCCGTGGCAGCACACTCTTCGATCGTGTTCGCATGAGAGGAAGCGCATGGAAAAAATGTGAGAGCAAAGACCCTTCGGTTTAGTCTTGAGATCTGTTTCTTCTGTAATGCCCTTACAACAAAAACATAGTAACTACCCATCTGGTCAATGATTTTATCATATAAATGATTATGCCAAACATTTAATTTGTGACAAAATAGCATGAAATATATTAGCCACAGCTAACATCGTAGAGATTAATGTACCCAAACTGTAGCCTATTTATTCATATCCCTTTCCTGCAAGTCAAAAATCGATTGTGATTTTTCCAATATGATAGTACTTCAACTGGTCACAAATGTACATTTGCTAACCATTTGTCCTGTTTAAAGCCAACCAGCCGAGCCGAGCAGTAATTGCCATGTCAGCTTCGGATCTTGGGGTAAATTAATGTGATTTTTAGCGTAAAGTTTTGTAACTCTTTATCACAGATGCAAATCTAACTATAAAGCAAGGAATCTGATTTTATTTTACTTAAAGTGAAGATTGAAAGGTGGGCTTTCCATTCTAATATAATGCTGATAGTTTAATAAATAAAAAATGCATTGAAATGCAATTGTTATATTTGTGAGTATAATCTGAATTATTCAAATGGATAACAGAGCAGAGAACATTGCTTTGTAGCTACTGCGTTTTCCCATGCCTCTTGTCCATAACTTTCAGGTCTCAAAGTATGAATTCTTGAATTTAACTTTTAAAAATATCCCAAAAATCACACTTTATGCTTCTATATATTGTTTATCAGAGGGTGGTAAAGTACCGTGTGCCAGATGGAGTAAATCTGTAACTACAAAGCAGTAAGTAATTAGGAAACCAGGACACTCAGTGACAAAAAGAGTATGTTTACCTAATAATTAGGGAGATATAAACTGTCTTTAGACAGCATTACTAATGCAAAGAAGCAGCTTAGTGTGGAGATAAATCACCAGAGGTCTTGCAGTCATTAACGTGCATTAACACTAAAGCAAACCAATTTTTCATCTGTCTTGATCTGAATAAAAGCAAGCTGAGAAACGTATACAGCCTAAATCAACAACACTCCTCTCAAGCCATAACAGCCACGTCCTCAACGCCCTTTATCCTAATGCTACTTGATCATCCTTTTCATTTTTGTGGCCAAATTAGAGGCCAACAACAACATCAAAGCTAATTAATAACAATTGCGAAAGGTTAAAGATGATCTTGAAAAACACAAGTGGTCAGTACTGATGAAGGGGTGTGTTGAGTGAAATGATGCAGAGTTGTTGAGTGAAAAGCACAGAGCAGGTGTGGAGGTGGGCTGGATCTGCAAGACTGGAACTTAGTGTTTATGTTTTCATAAGGTGTCATGGGTTTAATTCAGAGAAACATCTGTGATAACCCATGAAACAGCCATCTGGCTTACAGGGCAACTTTTCTGGGTAGGCATTCACCTAAGTTTATCAGGATAATGATCAGGGATAGTTACTGTTTGATAAAAATGCACTGGACTAGACTTAGCTAATATTAGCACAGAAGCAGTGCAGGTTCCATTAATGCAGAGAAGATTTCTTATCTTTTGGTAACTCAGTTTGTCTGGGTTTTAGCTCTGCAAAGAGAGAACAAACTCATTAACAAATCAAAATAGATATATTGTGCGAAAGTACGCCAAATCAAAGCATTAAAGAAGTAAATGAACTCACAGGATGCACAAGTCATGTCTGAGGTCAAAGAAAGGAGAAAAACGAGGGAGTAAGGAAGCATGTAGCCTCTCATTAAGAGTAACTGATTGCACCTGAGGGGGCGTTTTATCTTCCTGCCTCAGGCCAACCCCGGACCTTAACATTGCGCTGGTTCCTTCATCAATAAGCCTGTGGCATTTATGAGACTTACACGCAAACTTTCTGTTTTTTTAAGCACTTTAAGCATTTAAAAAGTGAATATTAGGCTATAAATAACCTACACCACGGTCACATGAGAGCGAGAATACACAACAAGGCTGTAAAGGCGGACTAGTTGCCGTGATGACATTTTGTAGTCTCATTTAGCCATTTGTTAGCAACCACTGTTTTTTAAGAAACGTTAAATCTTCAGAGTTTACAAGAGGGATATTTTCTAGCATATTTTATACGAGAGAACCCGAAGTGCATTTTTTTATGTTTTAAGAGTCATTCCTGTAGCATTCTATATACATATGAAACGCTAACAAAAGGCCTGTAGCTAGCTAGAAACATAAGATTTCAGTATGTCAAAGGGTTGTTTTAGCACCCTACATATACCAGGGGTGCAGTTGTTTAACTAAAACGATGATGTGATGGGACAAGTTATCGTGCTAGCTCTGTGTAAGCAAGCTACTGTAGTTAGCTAAGGCACTAGCAAACATATTACAGCTTTCTGATGTATCCACTATATTCCAACTATAACAGTTGCATTGTGTCAAAATGTTTTTATGTAACTTACAGAATTATTGTTAGACTAAAACTGACATTTAGACAAATGCTTTTGGCACATGTAACGTTAGGCATACTGAGTGTCAGGACTGCACAGTTTTTCCATTCTTTTCGCTGATGTTAACTTTGATTGTCTTATTAAAGGCTCTGTTTTTTTTTTTTGGTTTGGCAGCTTATGAAAACTTAGTTCTGGGTTATTTTACTTGTCGGTAGTGCATCCCATCACACAGCAGCTTCAAGGCATTTTTCTGTTGTTTGCTAGCAGATGAAAGTGACATGGAGGCACTGTCCTTCACACAATGCAAAGTCAATGGAGAGCCAAAAATAGTTTTCTCCTCTTGTGTGGGCAGGACTTGTTTCCATTCCATTCTCATAATTTTCTAATTGTTGAAGACGTATGAATCTCGACATATGCCTATATATATATGTCTATGCTGACGAGCCAGGATGATTCAAGGTTGGAGGCTCTTATCTGTGGGATAATTATTGTTAGCTTATGTTATTGTACTTATGTGAGTAAAAGAGGTACTTGATGTTATGGTTGCTCAGGAGCAATCAAACCAAAATAACATCAATCAAAGCACTGGTGGAAAACCACCTCAAAGATGACCTTGTAGGATGATAAAGCAGCAATTCCATCAATCACATGATTTAAAGGGTCATTTTTATAAATCAGTGTGATTTCTGGGACTGGATACAGATTATGAAAAATGCCCCCAAAAATAACCGTCATCCTGCAGAGCTCTTCAGTGTATTCTATAATGCAACTCTTTTCAGAAGTGTTTTTATCTAAAATGCTTTTAAGATAGAAAAATGATTTTGGAAACTGTTCAGGGGACAATGTTTTGGACTTAATCCATCTTCATAAATAAAACTCTCTTGATCTCTTTGTATTGTGTGTGAGAATAAACAGTAAATCGCCCTGGGCCTCAACTAAAATACTCCTTCTACGGAAGCATATGTGATTCCTCAAATCTGAAATTCCCAGTCTAGCTTGCTTGCAGCTTTCATGTTTCAACCCTGGGGCCTATTTTCTCCGCCCTGTTCAACCTCTAAGATCAACTGACTTTTCACCATTCATACTCGAAGCCCTGGAACTCCGTGTACCATCTTTTACCTCTGCCTTGTGGCGCTCACTCCTGTCACCGACAGTGTGTTTGTGCAAGCAGCATCCTGAGAAAGCGGAGGTAGGCCTCCGAGGCAGGAGATGAGACCATGCATTAAACATGCCATCTCTGTGTACCTTCTTCATTTTTAATGGTCCAGTTGGCCGGGAGTCTGGAAGGATGTAAACACGACTGGAACCTGAGGATGGAGACACCATAAGACAGGGAATTCAGGCTTGGTCATCAAAGGCTGCAGCTGGAGCATTGATAGTCTGAGTAACCCAACTCGTCTGATAAAAGAAATAATAATAATTCCTCTGGTTTGGCAATTAACTTGCAACTATCAGTCAAATCCATTAACTTTTTTTAAGTTTAAGAGTGTTTTTGATTAAAACTTAAAACCAGGGGAACAAACCAGATGGTGATACCAGCTATTTAGAGCTAAAGCTGAACAATGCGTCAAAATTCTTTCTCTTTTATTTTATGCAGGTACAAACACTGGTATAGGCAGGTGTAGGTTAAGGTTCAGGTAACACAAGCTCAAAAGCAAAAACACAACAAAGCAGCTTTGATGTCCAGGCAAGAAATGGAGGGGGAAGTGGGCCGGTTATACACTGCAGGGCTGATGAAGGAAAGTGGAAACAGGTGAGCAGGTGTGCAGGGAAGGTCATGACTGGAGGGAAAGTCTGAGGGCATCTGGTGGACAGATAGAGGATGTGGCTGTGGCTGTAGGGAGAGACAGTGAGTCAGAATGTGACTCTGCCTTGGTTCAGTCTCACAGCTCAGCCATGTTCAGCAAAGCTCTAAAAACACAAAGCGTGTATGCTACCTACTCGGACCAAATGGAAAGACAGATAAAATAAGTGACTAGCTGGTGAACAAGGGTGAAAAACAAGATGTTGGATTTACAGTCTTCTTCCCTTGTATAGATTTGTGTGTAATATCCTCTCACATACACTGAAATAAACAGACAGTAAGAGGAAGTGAGGGATTATTTTTATTTGCGTGTGTTTGATGCTGGGGTCTGTAAGGTGTTTTTTATTTTCTTCTTCACGTCTGCCAAGCAGCAGAAAGCTTTATTCCTCTCTGACAGTGCTTTGCTGATCCTTCTGCCTGCCTATATAATCAAGTGCTATTTTGGGATCGGATTTTGCATTTGAATTTGCATTGTTGATATATTCCTGTTCCTTGTCAACGCCCTTGTGCTGCAATCGACACCCCTACTGCGAGTCTGTGGAGCAGCTGAAGCCCGGTCCTAAAGGTGCAAAGAACTGAGTGAGAAGAGTATAGGCAGGGGATGACAGTGTAACAACTCACACATTTAACGAGCCATTTTACTTCATTTTCTGGAGCGGGCGTGAATCGCTCCAGACCAGCCTCTTAGATACTTGGTTTGGATTTGTTGCCCCTAACTAAACCTTCAATGTCTTGTTTTGATTTTGATGGATGTAGTGTGAAAGAGGAGTGAAAATGGTTTGCTAAGGGAGACAGACACTCAGCCTTACATTCTCTGCTTATTGCTGCCGTTAGAGAAAGAGAAAGAGAATTTGAGAGACGGATTTTAACAACCACTGCTCATTATCGTGAAACAGAGAGAGAGAGAGAGAGAGAGAGAGAGAGAGAGAGAGAGAGAGCTCGGTGGTACAGTAAGTGGAGAGCACCATGCCATCTTGAGCACCAAAGTCAGCAATTTTATGAAATGTAAGAGAAGCTTGATGTTCTGCCAGTTGCACACATTTCTCTCTCTCTGTCTACAGAGACGAAAATCACATTTGATCCAATTTGATAACAGAACTGGGTCATGATTTGAGAAATGTTCCTCACACCACAGCGGGGACGCACACACACACACACACACACACACACACACACACACACACACACATGCACACGAACACTCTCTTTGCCAGCTTAGTCTATGGCCTGCCAGCAGCTTCTCCGTTGCCAATTAATTTTATTGGGAGTTAATCACATTATTTATGGTCATTAAGAACAAGGAGTCCTCTCAGGCTCTGCACTGTCAAGTCACATGAAAGATCTCAGTGTATTTCTGTGGCCATGAAGGGAACATTTTTCCTTTTTGGATTCAATGGCTTATGAATTTAGGTGTGAAATGACACATTGAATATGAGGTTAAAGTGCAGACTTTCAGCTGTAAATTAGTGTTTTTTTTGTGGATAACAGGAAAAAAGGATGAAAAAATGACCATTTAATGTTTCTTCTTTATAATGTTTTAGTCATGCTAGCAGCTCTATGGCTGGCAATGTCAGTCCACCTCTTGGGTCTGAAATATCTCAACAGCTATTGATTGGATTGCCATGAAATTTGGCAGAGATTTTGATTACTACATTGAATTTAATTTTAATAACTTTGACCAACATCAAGTCAAACTTTTTCCAATACTTAGGACCAAACTCATATGTACATAAGACACTCATATCAGCCTCAGCTTTGTGTTTTGTGCTTGTTAGCATATGTTAGCATGCCAAACTGAGATTGTGAACATGGTAAACAATACCTGCTAAACATTAGCATGTAAGCACTGTCATTGTGAGCAAGCCGATGTTAGCATTGAGCTCAGAGCACCACTTTGAATAACTACAGCCTCACATAGCTGCTAGCATGGCTGTAGTATATACAGTATGTAGATATACGGTTGTAAAAGTCCCTCACCCTCACTGGAGGTAGATTAAACACTTAAGGCCCAATCCTGCTGCCATTTATCACATCAACTCATGAAGAAGTGTGCTTGACAGCATTATTAATTGATGCCAGGGACACAGTCTGATTAGTGTCTATCAAGGCCAGTGACTGGACAGAACATAGTTTGACCGTATGAGGGACATTGACTGTAGACACACATGCTACTCCAGCTACAAGTTTACTGTGAGTCTCCAGTCTCCCAGTAAGGACCCAGACCAGAGTGTTCTTAGAAATAAATGTGTTTTATACAATGGTGGAAAGTCACTCAAGTACTTCTCTTGTATATTATGAGAATAATTATTGAAAATTCTTGTTTCAATATGTTGATAGATCAGAGTCAAAGACTTTTCAAGAAATTATATTGGATATCTCTTTGTATCACTCCATAAGTCATTAAAAGAAATTGCAATGTTTCTTTGAATAAAATGAACAAAACCCTCTTTAAAATACTTATTTATCTTTACCTAACAAAACCTTTGAATGCACAGCTTTTTCTTGTAAAGTAGTATTTTTTATAATGTGGTATTGCTTCTTTTAGTTGAGTGCAGTCTGAATACCTCTACAATCATTGGCTAAACAGTAAATCCATTATTTATGAGGCGAAAAATGCAGTTTGACAGAACAACAAAAAGAACAGAATGGAGGAACAAAGTATTATTTCTAGTAGAATTATTACTCAAATAAAAGAGCACACAAGTTGACAGTTTGTCTGACTTTATTGAGAGACGTGAGGATCAAAGGGCAGCTAGCCATGCAAAGAACTAGCCTGGTAGTGTGCATTAAGGTGAAACGGGAATTCACCTGGATAATACTGATCCTGAGCCAATCTTGGTTCTAGCCAGTGAAGGTAATGTTTAGGATTAGCACAATGCTGATTGATCCAAGATGGACACTATGTAAAAGCTCCAAATTCAAATTTTTGCAAAAGCACAGGTATATTCTGACACGTGTGTGGCTACGCAAGATATAAGCTGAGTACAAAATAAAAGTGAGTGACTAGAACTGTTGTGCATAGTATTTGAAAAGATTTGTGCTGACAGGGCTGAATGGTAATTGAGCAAAGAGATGCATACATTGGTAAGTGGGACAATAAATAATGATCTCCTGTAATTTATAACTGAGATTAATGCCCTTAGTTGGCTCATGGATAGCTGCAAACCTCTTGGAAGAGAGCTATTCAGAGCATATATGTATATATATATATATATATATATATATACAGTATCTTCAAATGGCTATTTACAAATACTGTCATTTATTTATTTACAGTTATTGCCGCAACAAAGGCAGTTTGTCACTGCCTTGTGGTTTATAATGACAGAGCAATAAATCAAATGGTGTACGGGGATTTAGCTTCTTAGACCTTAAATAAACAATAACAGTCGCTCAGAGTTACTTAAAAGTAATCACATGTGCTGGGAGAAACGTTAGCTATTCAGCAAGAATTCAGAACATTTTAGACAGCTGAAGATTGGAACATGACCTTCTGGGAGACGAAACGTTTGAAAAGCATTCACCACTTTTTTTGACAAATAACACTGAATTTGGTTTTTGATCCATCATCCGGAATGACAGTATTTCATTGCTCTGCTCTTCCGTGCAAGAAAAGCATCAGAAAGTGGAGAAATAACACCATTCTCAAGTTGTAGTATAAAATAAAATGTATGACAGCGACTTTACATACAGATAAACAATGCTGACAATGTACTGACAGGAAGCAGATTTTAGAGGTTGAATTTTGAATTACATTGGAAACAGTGAGCTACAAAAATCAGTGTGTGTAGGGAAAGTGTCATTGAAGGGCTTACTGAGGAAAAAAAGCTCCCAGAGGAGCACGCAAACGCATTCGTCACATCGGGGCTGTGAAGAGCACAAATGTACAGTAATCTAATCACTGGAGAGCAGTTTGAAATACAGAACATCCCAGTGTGTGTGTGTTATGTCTTTCATTTAATCAAGATGTGGCATAGAAGACTGTTTTTCAAATCTTTACATATACGCAATGTTGTACCTGAATCATTTTCTAGTTGGAGCAGGAGGGACAGATATGCAAATCATAAACCCATATGACAGAGGCAGACATGTGCATGATGTGAGCTGCAGTCTGCACTCACAAAACCGGATCTTCATAACATATACCCTCGTTTGAATCTACTAAACCAAATCTCTTAAAGGGTATGAAACAAGCCACTAGAAATAAACAGCTTCAATCTTTCACAATCTCTTATGTCAGGTTTTCTCTACACAAACAGTGAAAAGAAGACACGCCTTGACATCATAAGAAGGTAGTCCTCTCGCATTTTTTCCGCAGAGGGATGACCAATGGAAATGGCTAGTGAGGTAGCCGGACATCCTGCACATTTTCCTCTTCAACGTGATGCTACATTTCTGTTGTGAGTCTGTTTAAAACCACACAAAGTAAAGTTGTGCTACAAGAGAAGTAGCTCTGAAGGAGCCGCCACCCCCCTTTAAGTCTTAAAAGCTTCTGCAATAAAAAAGCAAAGTCGAGGCTCGTCGTCCACTCAAACTGCAGACTCACTGCCACTTTTTTTGGAGGGGTGGGGGTGAGTGTTTGGCGGTCAGTGAGGTGTCGGGTAAACACTCCTGAGTATACCTCCGTCATAGTGAACTTCTTTTTTGATTTGAGGGTCAAGGAGAAATGCGCTGCCATCATATTTCTAGCAGATTCTTCACAGGCACCAAGCCTCTCTTCTTCCCACTGCTGAGCCGGAGGAAACCGTCAATCTCCTCGTTCTTCCCCACACAGATCTGCAGAGGGAGAGGCAGTGAGGGACGGAGGGAGGGTAGAGAGGAGCATGGAGCAGGAGGAGGAGCAAGTGACATTCAGTACTGTGAGAGAGTTTGTGGACTGAGAAAAAGTGAGCTGCATTGGAAGCCATAACATGCTGTCTTCTGTAATCTCAGCAGTTTTCTGCATGAATTTGCATACATTCAAAAAATGCATCCAATGTATGTGTGTGTGTGTGTGTGTGAGAGGGAGGAAAATTGTGTGTTCACCTGGGCCTCTTTCACAGTCATCTGGCCTTTGTCTCGGTTGCCGTGGAAACCATCTGTGACCTTCCACACGCGCTCGCCAGGGCGGACCCGCTGCACAAAGTTGGCCGGGAACAATCCCACCTTGTCTCTGCTTTTCCCCTGGTAAACACACCCAAACATGGACACACATTCACACACAGGTACACAGTTATAAATATATACTGTCGTGTTTCAGCTAAAATGAGGAAAAAGGTTCTTAATTGCTTGTAGTATAAAAATTCATGGCGTGACTACCCTTGTAATAAGACAGAATTTGCACCCCTTGTTGACGAACAGGAACTACCATATTTCAATCATCTGCCTGTTTACGTCTCAAACAGCAAACCCAACAGACCTCTTCTACTACGGCCCTTGACAGTCATTGGCTGAGCATACGCAATTAGATTCTGTGTTTTTTTTGTCTGTGTTTTCAATTCTGTTTACTTGGCGGGCTGCCAAAACATGCATCACATTTTTTTTTTAATCACACTAACACATTGGAATTCAAATAAACCATCACAATGAGCTGAAAAATAGAAATATAAGATAGTTTTTGTTCTGTAATTAGCCACGTCAGTGCTAGTCCAAAAAGCATCTGCGGAGCCCTAATCCCCCTCTTTTTCTCTTCAGAGGCTCTGGCACACAGGCGCGCAAAGCCCTCGGGTGCCAAGTTAGCTATTTCGCCCGTGTCCTGATGTTGGTTCCTCCTCATTTAGCAGAGGCATGTTTACACAAAAAATGGCAGGAGCAGGGTTTAAGTGTCAGTCTTCTGTAATGTAATGGGTTTGCAAGGGTGGAAATTACTCTCAATACTATAATAAAGTTAATTTATCTAAGTGTTCTTTAAAATATGCTGTTTTGCATTTATTTGGAGTAGATCCCAGCTGACATTGAGCGAGGGCAGTGTAAACCCTGGAGAGGACACCAGGCGTTTTAAACCAGTAATATAAGCTATAGAAGTATGGTTACTCTGCTTATTATTTATTTATAAAAGTGGATGTCTCTGTACTTTTCCCCGGAGACAGACCTGTCCGTCCTTTGGCAGGTGAAGGTTAGGATCTTCAGGTGTCTCATTAAACACTGACTGCAATCAGTCTTTTTCCTCTTTTCCTCTTCATGATAAGGGGCTCTGCTAACACCCACACCTGCCGTCCTTCAAGCACATCCACCATCTCTTTAGTCTTTCTGTCTCCAAACAACTCTGCTTTGAATAACAGAACTTCAACTGATCGTACCACCGTCTAACTGAAGTCCATGTGTGTGTTACTGTTGTATCTATTCAAAGGTAATACTGAGATTTGTAGTGATAATATTTTATTCACTACAGTGCATTTTAACTCACCTTCCACCAGTCCTCGTTGGAGTCATCTGTGACTTGAACTCTGTCGCCAGGCCTGGAGGAAAAACTCAGTCAAACAAAGCTGTCGATGCCAATACTTGTATCAAATCTTTTAATCATTTATCAACAGATTTTGGGAAAATATGTTTTCTTTCTCTACTGTTTATATGCTAAAAAGGAAATCTACAGCCAGCAAACATCAGCTTAGCATAAGGACCGGAAGGAAGCGGAAACAGCTGACCTGGCTTTGTATCTAAAACTCACATTTTTAGGAAGTTTCGTGCTGTAGCCAGGCTAACCATTTCCTTTTTCTTTCAGTCTTCAGATGCTAAGCTAAACTAACCGACTGCTGCCTCTAGCTTCCGGAGTGAAAAGGCATGAGAGTGGTGTCAATCATTTAACCTTCAGCATAATATATATATATATATATATATATATATATAACTAAAGTGTTAGGTTTTGTTTTGAATTTGAGTCTCATATATACGTTAAAAGATAAGGCTACTCTAGTTAGGAAGGACTCGACACTGATATCTGTTAACTCTAAGTCCAACTAATTTTTCATGTTTTATGTATAGTACTGTAAATGTCACCATGACAAGTTATTTTTCAGAGGAAACTTGACCGTTCTGTGCACGTGGCAAAACACCTCGTGTACGGTCCTCTTGAACAGACGCATCCTCCAGATTAGTGGTGGGTGTCTTACCACACTCAGCAGTTTCCTGCACCTACTAACATACAAAGACTCTTTTTCTTTCATGTCGCACACTCAACGTAGCGGTTTGTCCTTCCCGGCCTCCCAGCACGCTCCCCCTCCAAATCCAAACCTGCAACCCCCCCTACGATACTCCCGCTGAGGAGGCAGATGGTGTGTGGATGTCAGTAAATTTTATCCAGGTACAACACTTCCTCCTCTTTCATCTGATTTCTCTCATGTACACAATCAATGCAAAGGAAATTGGACTGACTGTAGTTCCAGGTCGTTCTTCTCCTGAGGCAAAAACTTGTAGAGAGCCACATATGTGTGGATGGAGTGGACCTCTACTTTCTTAGGAGTCTGATGAAAAGAGGGAGTATGAAAGGAGAGAGAGAGAGAGAGAGAGAGAGAGAGATATTGTTATCTGCATGCTTTCTTGTGTGGAAGTCTGAAACTGAGTGAAAAGGATGAAGAGTTTGAAAGGGGTTGACAGGGTGCATGTTCACCAAGAAAAAAAGGGTTGAAAGAAGAGAGGAGCGCCGACTACACACCTTCAGGCTGACCCTGTCTTCTGAATCAGCCTTCTCGCTTTCAGGAGGGGTGAGCACTGGAGAGACAGAGAGGGAAAAGAAAAGTAGAAGGAAAGACAATATGCATGAAAGGAAGAACGATTGTAAAAACAGAGAAAGAGGGAAAGAGTGCAGGTGCAAAAGAGAAAAAGGGGAGGGACACAGAGAGGTCTTGTTCTCTTTAAGGCAAACAGAACGTAAGCAGAAGTCAAGGTCATTTACTGTAACGTGGCAGCAGTACAAACAGAGATGATTCCCTCTCCTGGGACTAAAGATGGAGGTTAAAGTACTGTAGAGGGAACACACACACACACACACACACACACACACACACACACACACACACACACACACACACACACACACACACACACACACACACACACACACACACACACACACACATATATACAAACACATCCAACTCTAGCGCACTGTATGTCATTCTGACATTCAGCCACAAACACATTGTGGAAAGTCTCAAATCTCAAAATCATATTTGAAATAAAATGTACACCTCCAAATGGTTTTCTGTAGATTTACAGACTGCTTCTTCTTAACAAAGAAATAATAAAATAAAATAAAGTTTAAGGAAACATTCGGCACAGTTTGATTGGTGAAGACAAGCTTATTTCCTAAAATTCAAAGGCTACTTTAAGGTCTTTCCAGTATTAATCATAAAAGCTGCAAAACAATCAATTATCTGATTGAAAGCTCAAAGGAAAAGTATTTACTTACTTCCTGGGATGTGCTCCTCTTCAGCTATTGGCTGGTTTTCCAGTTTGTCCTGCAGATGTTCTTCCTGTCATAAAGAAAGAGTTGCAGCCGGCAAAGTCAGCAATATTCCTGGTATGATTAATGTCAACATGAATTTATATGAACGACTCTGGTTTTATGTGTGTTTTTATACCTCGTGACAGGGCGACTCTGAGATACTGCTGAAGCTGGAGCGACTCAGCTGAGCCAGCGACGTCCCATAGCGCAGTGCCTCATACACAGGGTCGAGAATGCCATTCTCGGCCTCTACACACAGACACAGAGCAACACACAGGTAGTTTTATAGCGGACACACACGATCCTATGCACGCACTGAGGCCCACAAGGATCGAAGGCCACAGACATGGTGATTAGTCACCCTGAAATTTTAGTTGTTTGTCTTGTGAGAAATCAGACAGCCAGTTTTTCCATCACTCACCTTGGGAAGCAGGAGCCTCTCTGACCACTCCCAGCGTATCAGTGACTAACAAAGGAGAGCTGAAGTTTCTTTTGAAAGCTCCAGTCTGACAAGCCGGCAGAGAGACAGAGAGACAGAAGAGAGAGGGCAGCGGAAGGAGAAACGTTACTTGAGGCAGAAAAATAAGACAAACGACAGATGTAATATTATGCTGTGAGACAATACCAGTGTGGCCTACAGTATGTGAGATGAAAAATGTGCAGGTTTCAGCTGAAACCTCCTGTAAATGCTGATATATTTTGCATTTCAGAAGAGAGGGAAAATGTGGATTATGGTACTTGTTAAATGTTTTTATGAATGTTATAAAAAACTGCAATAAAAAAAAGACACAATAACACACAGTGGTGGAATGTGACTAAGTACATTTCATTAAGTACTGTACCTCAGTACAAATTCAAGGTACTATACACAGGAATTTTGAATTTTATGCATTTTTAAACTTGTACTTCACTATATCTCAAAGGGAAATATTCTACTTTTTACTCCAAATCAAGCATCTGACAGTCCTCCAGATGACTATGTTTCATACCCTTCTTGTCCAGTGAAACATGTATCTGATTTTAAAATATATTTTTAAGGATTGGATTGAACTCGTATTAGTTTCACAGCTGTAAATTGCTTTGATGAAGCAGTATGTTGCTGTAGAAAACAGAATAAACTATACTGTCATTTACTATAAATTTACACTTAAAATAATATTATAAAATACTATGAATCCGACAGTTTCCACTGTTTTTTTGAATCTGTAAACATCACAAACCTAAATATAAAAAAAAAGAAAAGACTACATTTAAATAAATACAGAAGTAATGTACAAATACACGGTGCACAAGAGTTAAGCAGGGGAGAGCTACAAGATCTCTCTTTGTTTACATATCTTCAATAAATTCATAGCCAACATGTTTAACTTATTCCCGATAGCATCTGTGCACATATACTAACAAATGATTTAAGTACAGTGAAGGTTAGGCATCTAGAATTGCTTTTTAAGGTTAGGAAAATATTGAGGTCAGGGTTAAACTTTGGCGCCACCCTCTCTTCCCTCATTCCCTGACATCTCTCTGTTGGCATTCTAATAAAACTGCCATCTACTGTAGATGATATGCTGACTATGGATAAGTATCCCAAACAACAGCAATTAAAAAGTATCCCTTTAATTGTTGCTGCACTTAAATAAATGTCCTACCTGGAATTGACAGTAAATCACTGAGACAGGAAAGTTGCACACTAAAGAAGATATCTAAAAATGTTTTGCGAATTTTTTTCGACATTGCCACAAATAACAGAAAACATAAACCTGGCAGCAATAAGCCAAAAATGAAAACCTTTAACATCATTTTCATCGTGACAGATGCAGGGTAGATCAGCTCATATGGTCTATGACTGATGTTGGCAATAATACACTCACCATTAGTTTTAACAGGGAGCTTCTGCAAAATGTCCGCCAACACGGTTCTATGCCTAATGGTCTTTGTCAAATTGTACATGTGGCACTGAACAACTTTGATATCTGATTGTGTTTCTTTCTTTAGCAAGATAAATATGTTTTTAGCTACAGTACACGACTCATCAGTCAAAGAGACACAATTACAAAGTCCTGTTATTGACAGACGCTGTGATGACTCCGTTCTGTGTTCTCCAAATAGAAACAGTTTTTAAAGATAGTATCTTGGATTTATCAAATCTATGTATCTCTTTTCATCTGTTTTACAGTAAGTGATAAATGCTGACACCAACATGTCATCAGAAAAATCTTTAATCTTTGACTTATTTCTCTGCCGACCTGTGGTACATTTAGAGGTTGAACCTTTATTGTATCAAATTCAAAACAGCATTTAGAGGTCCATGTATTATTTTGCTCCATGTTTAACTTGTCATCTTTTAAGGAAAGGGAGATTGTGAGGTACAAACATTTTGTATGCTTGTGTCTGAAAGTCATAGTACAGGCATGCATTCATATAAAAATGAAACCAATCAAAATGACGTGCCATGGCAATTTGCCAGATCTTGTGAGTGTAAGCCCTCTGTACAGTACAGAAGTCATCCAAAAGTGAAACATTGCTCTAAGGTTTGGAGGGAGTGTGAAGGCTGTTCAATGCTGACAGACGAGAATTTGCCCCGAATCTCCTCTTTATCTCGTTCGTCCCAGAACACAAACTTCACCTCTACACTGAAATAACTGCATGAAACCTAACTGAACAGTGTTATTTCATCAGAATGTATCTATTTCTAACTAATGACGCAATTATAATATACACTAACAACTTCAAAATGACCAATAAAGTTATTATGATATCTACCATGATTACCCTTTGAGAAAGCACAGTTGCTCACGTAAATATCTGTACAGTAGGGCTGCAAAGGATATTTTTAATCATTAATTAATCTGCAGATTACTTTGTTATTTTTTAATTGAATTATCTCAAAAAATGAAAAATGCATTTAAGTGCAAGATGGCGTCATTTAACTGCTTGCATTGTCTCAAACACAGAAATATTCAATTTACAATTATTTGAACTGGAAAATGGCAGCAATTATAATCAAATAATATCAAGTAATGATAAAAAAAATTGTTCATTTTTTGCCAGTAAACCAATTGTTGCAGCTCTAGTGGACAGACACAGGGACATGCTAAATATTGTTTTCATCATCCTCCTTTTAATCTGTTTGTCACAGAGTGCTTCACAGGAATCAAAGCACAAAAACAAAATAAAAGACTTCTCTGTATATAAACTTTCTTCTTCACTCTATGTTAAATTATGAAATTTGAAACAAACTGATGTGCTCCAAAGTGGAGGTAGAGGAATTATTAATAGTAGCCACGAAACATCCCTTTGACATGCAACAGTCAAACACTTCCACTACAATTACATATCAACATGGACAGTTTAAGAGAGCAGACAGGCTGAAATCTCTCTCTTTGGTCAGTTGAGATCCACCGGGAGCCAGACTGGACTCTGAAGGAGATTCGGGTGAAGATGGATGTGAGTGTCAAGCTTTCCCGCAGAAGCAATTATTTTTTGTAGTGCTCAGCAGGCCTATTTCTTTAATCAAAGGCTAATATATCTTTAAGTTTAATTAACATCGATTAGCAGAATGTTGTCAGGATTCCAAAGCCATTTTCAAAACGATTGATACTGGAGATTTTTTAAAGCAATGGGTCATATATGGGTGCACTCAGCAAATGGGTTGAGAATGAGCCAGAGGAACTGCAGTCATTGATATTCCATTTTGAATTACACTACTTTACACTTTACTCTAGCTTGTCCAAGTTGTGCCTGCTCAATTTTGTGTTTTTATTGTTTATTATGAATGATCAGCGGTGACTCAAATTATCAAAGTAACAAAACCACACTGTCCTTATATTTGAATTTTACTCAAGTAAAAGTTAACAAGTCATCAAAACTAAAAGTACACAATATGTTATATGGTACCGTTCATAGTGTTTTAATATTTTATGATATTTTATATTGGCTTATTATTGCAAGCAGCATGTAAATTATGTAGCTGATCAGGATGAAGCTCAGCAGATTTTATGTAATTATGAATTAGTTATGAAGTAGTAAGAGTCTTTTTTTCTTAAACAAAAGCAAAAAACTAAAGAAATCAACCTGTATCATGTATTTTCTAGAATGAAGCGTCTTTTCATGACACAAGGTGACTTATATTCAAACAGGTTCAATTTATCTTACCACAGTTTTTCTAAACAAAAACGAGTTGGTAAGACGTAGATTTTTGCAATATGTGCACAATTAACTCTCACATAAAAAAAGTGCTCCCTCTGAAATGTAGTGAAGTAGAAGTATTAAGTAACATAGGAAAACTACAAATACCTGAAAAGTGTACTTAAGTAGAGAACTAAGTTAGTTACCTTCTGTGAATGACTTCATTTAGTATTTGCACTGATTTAATGTATTCATGTTTAGTCACGCTAAGATGGCCTGCTCCTCCTGCTCTTTAATGAACTCTCTTCTCCCTGCAGCAACTACATCCCTGCTCTGTCTGTCCTCAAGTCATCCTGAGAGTCTGACTGCATTTCTACTGAGAAAAACAAGTTTTCCTTACCAATTTGTTCTATCATAATTCCAACTCATTTTAAAATTGCTTCTACATGCCATTGTTGCCCAAACCATTGTGTTTCCTACATTTCTATTTAACTCAATTTCAGCACTTCAAATAAAATAGTAACCTTTTTGCCTAGAAAAGCTTTGGATGACGCACTTTGGCTGAGACTCAGTGAACCCGTCACTGTGGAGGGTGCAACTTTTAGGCTACGTAGGTGCATAAGGAGGGGCTTCGCACTCCATCCAGTGTCAGTAAAATGCCTTATCCTTGCTTTGATGAGTGTGCAGTGATCGAAAAGGACACCGCCAAAGGCTTGGCGAGAGCTGGCCGTGTCATATCCTCGAGGGATTGTGTGCGTTCCCAAACACACTGAATTTCACACTGAATTAGCCAGACCAGCTGGTACAGGGAGATATTGATTTTCCAACAGAGTTGAGAGGGGAGGAAGGAAATGTAGCACCCAGACCAGAGAGAGGAAGATCGGATGGCGTTATGTGAGAAGAGCAGCACATGCAGGAGGAAGGACAAAAAGGCTGAGTGAAAATAATGATGGGACCTGGCCACTAAAACTTTATCAGTGTCGTGTCATCCTCCTCAGCTGTTGTTCCTTTTCTGGTATAGTTGGAAGACAATTTGATCCCACTGCTGCCCTGTCATACATTTAACCGTGTGTTAGTCTGCCTTTGAAAGCCCTGGTCAGCTGACATTCCATTTATAACCTCTCCATTTTTGTCTCTGCTTGTTGGCTTTATCCTCGTCTCACAAGACGGGGGCTTTGATGGCTAAGCATATTACCAGGACTAAAGGCTATGCCGACAGACAATTACAGCATCCAGATGCTGTTTAATTCTGCTGACACAATGCATTCTGGGTTAGTCTCTTGCCTACATTGAACTCATGCATTTCCTGCCCATTTGACAAACAAATACACAAAATATAAAAATGTAATTAACTATGCAAGAATTTTTTTTGCAGCAGTAAGCCTGGTTGCTGAGAGATAACTGTAGCAAATGAGCAAAGCAACAAAGGTACATTGAATTTAATATTATTAATTAACACACAGCTGCCCTGACCACTGATTAGGAACGTTATGCTAATGAGTTGTCCCTTCAAGGGTGGCATTCCCTTTCACAAGTCAGGGACAGGCGTCAGGGGAATGATAAAATACAGTTAAACTACATTAACTAAACATTATAATAATATTATTTGAAATAAGGTAACTAAGAACTTCACAATCATTAGAAAAAAGAAAGTACATGATGCATTTGAGGTTAATCATTATGTTGACTACAATGTGATAAAATATTACAAGACTAATAATAATACAATAACAATATGTTACACATATTTCACTGCTGTCTCACTGCTGTCTCACTGGCACATCCAACAACTTTTTGGAAGATTTTGAAATAGCATCTCAGAGTTTCATCCCCCTGTTAACGCTAGAAGACCACATCTCCGGGTGTCCTATCGCTGACACATGTGCGAGACACTTGAGTGATATTGTTTTTTTTATGTGGGCAGTAAAGTGTTAATATTAGAGTTATTATTATTTCATAGAGGTGCATAGTGCGTTGTAGTGAGAATAAATGCTAAGTCTTTCTGAGGTGTTATTACCTTGCCATTACAGGGCTGCTGGGAGAGCTCCGACGAGCACCAGAGGTGGGTTGCCAGCTTGCAGGCTTTACAACGCAGCCCCTGCTTGGAATTCCCTGTAGAGACAAGACAATTTAAATTTAGACTTAGGGCAGCTGTCAATATGTATATATTATCAGCAACAGGTTAAGACCGCTACAAACCGCATTATCAGGTGCGGTGATGGTATCGCAATGGAGGCTGAAAGCAATAACGGTGATTATGTATTGCCACTCAGCTTTCTATGTCCAGAGTGATTTTAGATTTTGTATAATTAGTGTGTGAAATGCTGCATTTCCTGCCAGTTTTTCATCAATGGTATTCACAAACCACATTTTCTAGCTTTGTCACTGTTTTCCTTTATACTTTAAAAGGAATTGCAATTGTAGGTGCTTCAAACAATTAAAAAGACTCTCGAGAGTTGCTTTGTAACTGAATTTTTATTGCAAAAAGATATGCTAATTAGATTTTTGCCTCACATGTCGACACCAAACAACCAAAGCAGACTGTCTAACTATCAGTTGTGACACTCACATGCTTCATGTTCTGCATGTAAATGTTTCTAGTGGACTGGCTTGCATGTTACACAGTAAAGTACAGTATGTTAAATGTATTTGTTCAATCATTTCTAAAGCATGTCAGCCACAATGAAAGCACAGTAAGCCCTGGTCTTGAATTGTGAAGATCAATGTGCTCTAAAGACTTATCAAAAGGCCAAACAGTTTTGCAAGTAATTAAGCATTTATAGTTTACAAATTTGTCCCCTGTAAACAATCATCAATCCTGAGTTGATCCAGATCCACAGCCAGAGGTCTGTACCAAGCTGATCTAATACAAGGTCCTACACTTCGCAAACATTTTTAAGCTATGCGTTGACGTGTTAAAAATGATTAATAAACCCTTGAGTTTGCCTCTTGACTGGCTACAGCTCCACTGCACATAACATTTGTGAATACTGTTTTATCACTGTTTGGAGGAAGTTACTAGCCACCCTTATTAAACAGGATCAGAGTATTCTGGTAAGTCAACTGACTTGGTTTTCATGAAAGGTACGGCTGAAAAATGTCAGCATACCAATTGTAAGAAAAGGAGATACTACTCCCCGGGGAGGCATGTACACATGATTGGACCACAGAGCTTGCTTTCATTCATTTCCATTGGGACAACTTTATGCTGAAGAAATAGACCCATAGAGCCAAAGTATCGATCTTCAATCATTTAAGAACCACAAACTAAACTTGTTTTATTATTTTGGGTAAAGAATTGAGCAGAAGTCCCAGTGGACAAAACTTCAGCGAAATAAACACTAAATATCTGTAGCTTCCTTTAAAGCTAATGTTCCCAAAAGCCTATTTTTATCTAATATCTTTTCACATTGGTGAGGAGCACAATAATTCAGCATGGTACAGCAGTTTGAACCCAACTCTGGTTAAAAATGAATATGCTTGCCAATGTTTTTTTTACCTAGCATCCAACAGAACCCACTGACCAGCTTAAGGCTCCTTTTGGTAAGACGTCCACCTCTCTGAACACCATGGCAGTGATGAAAGCGACCAATATGTTCATGACGTAACTGGCCCAACTGACCTACCTTGGATCATGTGTTTGCATCGCTGGCAGCTGGCAGGCCTACGGAAGACGTGCTCCTGAAAACAGTGGGTCTTGATGGGCTGGGCCTGAGACTTTGGCTGGCTTTTGGAGGTCATCGATTGCGAGGGACTGATAGAAGGTGAGCGTGATGATAATGAGGGGTTGGGACTGGTAGAAGGGGAATGTGACGGAGAGCGCTCGTAGGCCAGGGGGGACTCGGAGATGGGGGGAGGAGATGGCGGGGGTGGAGGTGAGGTGATAAAGGCCGAGGGAGGGCGGGATTCGCCGTTACTGCGCTGGAAAAAGTTGTCCACACTCTTGCTGCGCATGACTGATTTGAAGGAAAGAGAGCGCTTCAACCGCTGTAACTGGAAGACAAAGAAAACAACAAGAAAAAACATGAAAGGTGACCTCGAAGAATATGTAAACTTACAAGTGGTCCAAAGAGAAATGTGTTTCTATTTCAGAGAAATGAGGACACATTAACTTAAAACAGCAAAATACATCCACTTAAGGAAATAAGAGCAAACCTCAGTAAGCACTCAAACTCTCTAAAAGTCTCTAAAAACCTATTTCATAAATGAGCTACTTGTTGTGAACAAATGGATTCCACACAAACCCATTCCCTGCCAAAGTTAAAACATTCAAAATATATGTACGTGTTTTTGTCTTTGCTCTCACTGTTCTGAAGTGAGCTTGGCTCAGATGGAGAAAGTGACGCCATTTCTTTTTAAATTGTGACACTATATACAGCAAAGGGTGAAATTGTAAAGTAGCAACAATAGAAGCGGCTTCCGAAATGACACAAAAAGAAGTTTCCAGCTCGAGGGAATGTGCAGTGTTTGAGAAATCAGTCTGTTAACTAACGGTCTGTCAGCTCTGCCCTCTGACTGCCCTTGCCATGCCAGGCTGGCTTCTGGCCATCCATCTTCAGCTTTTTCACCTCTTTCCTTAGATCACAAAGTTGCCATCCCATGCGGATCCACGCGCGTCAATAGCCCTTAAAATTCACGTTTGATTAGTTTTATTGAGCGGCTCGCACCTTTGCAGTCAGTGATGCACGGCAAACACTGTGTTTATCTTTGACTCTGCCAGCCTCGATTTCTCGCATGCTTGCCGTCCAGTGCTTTTGGCTACAATAAAGTTGAACTGATAATGACAAACAATTACGGGGGACTTAGGAGCGATGGGATCCAATATCGGGACGTAATACCTGCGGTGGACTCATACATCAAGAGAATTGCCTGGAGGATGAGGGCATGGATGTAATAAGTCCCAGAGACTGAAGAGCACCTCCTCAATTTACACAGAGCTCATTAGCTGTCTGTGTTATCGACGGGGCTGATGAGCAGAGACCAGCCTCTGACTTCAAAGTTATAGAGTTTTATAGAATTATGGATATGTTTTTTTTGTGGCGTTAACATGTTTTCACTTGTTGTGATGTTACCTCTTCTACAAAAGGTAGCATCCTCAGTGCCCATTGTACCTTTGAAAGCCATTGTAAAAACCCATCTCACTCCTTCGCAGAAAGTCTGATCAATAGCATTGAGCACGTTGTTCTTTTTCTTTCTTAAGCTACAGATTCACAGATGCCAATTAGTTTGAGTGATGAAAGAGTCCTCTCTGTTGACCCATTAGCGAGGGCCTCTCGTAAATGTTTTCTACAGGGAGCTGAGGCCATGCTTTCCTTAATGGCTTTTTCTTGGCTCGACTGGTAGCCTATTCAGTAATGGATGTTCCTCTCTATTAGATTTTTAACTTGTCTGCTTTTGTTAATCTTCTCTGTGTTGAAGGCCAGTCTTTGCTCCAGTTTCAGGGGGAAAGGAATAATTTCTTTAGGCACAGACTAGGCAACACATGACTGATAATCAATAGCTAAACATACCTCCCTGAGCTTTTACCAAGATTAAAGAAACACAGAGGATTCATCTGAAAATAAAAAGAATCAAAAGCTTGTTTAATACCAGATGGATTAAAGTAGTTTTAGAGCGTTGACTAATCATGAAAATTGGACTTTCATATTGACATGTACCACTGCTTCTCGGTTTAACTTAATATTTATATATAACTCAATATTGTAACCGCAAACCTGCACTGAAAAGAGTAAAACTTAATTATTGAACACATTTAAGTGTGCAGTTTTATACAGTTCATCAGTGGATCTCTTATTCGACAGTTTCTGCATATAAACTACCTAATTTATCCAGTCCTATAAAGTTCAACCTCAGGCACTGTCAAAGAAAATAGTGCAGAAAAATAATTTTATGATCAAAATGTACAAAGAGGCAACGTATTTAAATCGCCACTCTGGGCACCTTCACAGTTCGACATGAGGCAAAGTTGAATAACACATTGCACATTTTTAAGGTTTTGGTTAGCACCTTTTTCCAATAAAATGAAATAAAACAATATAGAATATAATATTCTTGACAAATGTTCGCTTTTACCTTGTTGGTAAAAGTTTGAAAACGGCCCTTTTTCTGTTTAAAATTAAGATTCTCTGATTCACAAGTCGAACCTGCTTGCATAGAGCAATGACATAAACACCTTCCAACAACTGAAACACTATCTATGAGCCGGGCCCTATTGCCCAACATCAGTGGTCAACATCACCGATGCTTTTGTGGCTGAATGGGGCTACAAACTCTTCTCAAAGACGTAGGACCTGTTAATGTCCTTGGTTTTGAAATTCATTTCTCAGCATTCACAAAAACATGTGTTCAGGTGTCCACATACATTTGCATGCACTTTGGGCCATGAACAGTAGTGGTTTGGCATTTTTAGGACCACGGTTAGTTCTTCTTTAGAAGTTTTGTACTCCAACCAGCTCCAAACTGCCAACTGTGGTTTGCAATACTGCATCATAACCATACAGTATACTATTAAATCGCTTCTAAAAGGAGTTTGGGGGTCTCATTCTGATTGGTTAAGCCAGTACGTGCAAGCTTCAGTGTGGTAAAGAGCCTATAATGCCTGTTAGAGGGACCTGATCATAATCAGGGTTTAACCTGTGGTCTTACACATTCAGGCAGCCTTGTTTAGAGAAAAACATCATAAATCATGTATCACATCTAGTTTTTAGCCCGGTCTCATTCAAAGAGCGTGAAATGATTGTGCTTTGTCACGCCCCTCAGTGTGTGACATTGACGCGAAAGGCACCCTGATTGATTTCACAACGTTAACCGTCATAGTTTGAAGCGCAGTGCTACCCAGTGCATTAGAAAAGGATGTTTAGGTGTCTACAGTACAAGAACTAATACAACAAAATCATTATTGTAGCTGCCTGCGTTTCTCATTTTGGAGCTGCAGGGCATCACACGCACCACTATCTGGATTATCTCCAATCCTTTATGGTTACTCTTATTATATGTGGGGCTTTGTGCTATAATGTGTGCTAGTACAGCTTCTGGTGTTATTATTATATCCATAACATCCTCGGCTGAAAACAGAACAGAAATCAAAAGCAGAGCTCTAATGAATGCAAATCCCTATATTTCTCCATGCCCCTCTTGTGTCTCTCTGTAAGGTTTTGAAAAGTCTATTTATGGATCACAGAACTGGAGATCCATCACACTCAGAACTACTGACAGCAATTATCTCATCACCGTGAAAGTACTGGAGCAGACTGGGGTTTGAGGGAGAAGAGGAAGCAAAGAATAAATGAAAATATTATGGAGCAATCAAAGAATGTGAGGCAAAAAATAGGTAAAACTGAAGGGAAAAAAAGCATGGTGAGGTGAAGAGAAAGACTGAAAATACTACACCACCACCACCATCCACCCCCCTTTGTCTTTGAAAGCCCAAAGCACCAGGGCCTTTCTCTATCACCCCTTTGACAGACAAATGGCACAGTGGAGACAGAGCAGACGTCTCAGCCTTGTTCTTCAGCCGATTGAAAATGAGCACAGAGCACAGGGATGTTTGGTGATGGTTTCTATAAATAGGCTGTTGTGTGCAATGCCTGGATAAATTAATGATTAAGCAGTGTGTGTGTGCGTGAGTGTGTGTGTGTGTGTGTGTGGGGGGGGGGGGGATGTTAACTGAAAATGCATGTGAAAGGCGAAAGAAGTCATCCTGCTGCTACTACGATACAGATCCAGCTCCCATGTTTTGTTTTTACAACACGGAAGTGTTGCAGTGAGGCGACATTAAGAGAAAAATCTTGCTGATAATAGTAATATATGTTGACCAATCTTGATGTTAAATACTTTGGTATTAATGCTTTGTTTGAGGAGATATACAGTCCTAACCGTTTGACTGCAGTCTTCTGGAAAGAAGATTTAAATCACTGAACACAATGTTATGATCAATCTATATAGGTCTCCTGCTATGATACATAGTATCAAACCAATCATGACGTATTGTTGAACTTTAGATACAGTTTTCTTTAGAGATATAAAAATAAAGACATAAAACAATAACCATTCCGTCACTTAACATCTGCCAGTAGTTTCAGCTGCCAAACAGTTGGATCCTCTCCTCAATTGTGCAGATACATTAAACGCATAAAAATGATTTAAGTCATAGAAATAAATATAAGCATTTATCACATTAGGTATGTAAGCCTGGTTTGAATATCAATGCTTGTTTTAGCATTGGTCTGACTCCAGTGACATCCTTGAGCAGAGCCGATGCTGCTCTTGTGTCTTAATATGCACAGCCTTTAAAAACACCAGTATACTGCAATGTTGAAAGCTGTAACAGCCCATTAATTGATGAAACATTAATGGATCAAATATATTGTATGGTAAAAAAAAAAATGACTCTACTTCCTATAATATTAGTATAATGTGTACAGTGTTTTGTGCATGTTATTCCAACATCTATCTAAATGTTGGTTAGGTTTATTACTGCATTAATAAGCCGTTTAGATGACAGTATTTAAATGTGGACTAATGCACCATTTTCCACCTGTCTCTGTGTGGAAAAGTACTTTAACCATTATCTGCAAGTTAGAAGACAGTTGAGCAAATTACTCCCCAATGTCTGCCATCTCTTGCACATAACAAGCCCACTGCAGTGTGTTTCATGGGATATCTTTAGCTGCTCATGATATTAAAAAGTATAACTGCACACACAATTACCTGATTAAATGTGGCATTCTTGCTGCAGTGACCTTAGCTTTAAATTAAAGGAGACCTCACTAGGCATTGTTCCAGCTGTACCCTGTTAGGTGGAAGTGCACCTACTGAAAGGACCTTTTGTGCAAATAGAGTTAGTTCACAGCATAAAAAAAGCACATATATGAGAGGTGAAACCCTTAGTATTTTTGTAGTATTAAATAAAATCACATTGCGCTGTAACGACATTAACTTTGTAGAACAGCTTTTCAGCGCTTGGGAAGTTGATCTGAGCATATGGCTCCTTTGATTTCCGCTGCATTACTTTCCAAATTACTCAAGTCACATAAAAACTTTATTACTCGAGGGAATATAGATTGAGGCAATTACAAACTCACAGACGGGAGGACAAGCTAAAATAAGGCTTTCATTTTAAAGATTTTCCAGACGGGAAAGGGAACCTGAAATGAACCTAAAGCATCAGGAGGTGTCTCTGTGATCTATTATACCATTTGTAGAAATCTTAGGTTAAAAAATAAATAAAAAAAGGTGTGAATCAAGGTAAATTATTCTCTTATCCTCCTCTCATTGTCACATCCACAGCTCTTTGTGTGGCTCCTAAAGACCTGTCTGTTGTTTGGAGGGCTGATTTCTAGTGATGCATGAGCCTCTTGCTTGCTAAGACTCCACCAGCTCACAAGCTGCCTGCCCGAGTGTGCAGCAAGAGAAGCTTGCATTTCCTCACTCAGCCGTTTTAAAGGCTTAACTGCACAAGGGGCTTTTGCAGTTAGCATTAGGTGCCTGCCACAAAGGCTCTTCGATTTTAACACAATGGTGAAGTAGCATTTCTCATTGGGGTGTTCATAACTATTTGGTTAGCCTATGATTACTCATTAGGGCTATAATATCTCACATTTAAACACAGAGATTGTGATCTTCTAGATTAAGAACTCGGGAATTCCAGAGGATCGGTTACTGATGTCGGATTTTAAATTGAGCTGACTTCTCAGCCTTATAACTACTACCATACAGTAATTTTCATGACTGATATCACCCTATTTTTCTATATTAATTAACATCTAAATCAGGACAAGATCATTATATTCATACTTAAAGCACAACCCCCTTAATTGAATTCTACATTCAGAAATCCGAATTTCACATAAATGATGGACAGATGTAAAAGGCAAAATTCAGGGATATACATTTTTCAAATGATAAACCACAGTGGAGGGAAAGTCAAGTCTTTTTTTCAACTTAAATAAATCAATGCTATTTCAAGCCAGTAACTCACTTGCAGTGCACTCTTGACGAGTTGATAATAAAGTTACGTCACAGTTTCTAGGCAAAACAAGCTCTCGTTGACTGATTATTTGTGGATGCATTGAATATTCAAAAAGTCTTGCAGCTACATGTGTACTTTTCACAGTTTTTCCTCAAGGTGAGTCAGCCATTTGGAGCTGGAGAGCATAAATATTGTTAAAAAAAAAGAAATTCCCCACTCCATTAAATTAAACAGCTTTGCCTTTCGGGAGACAAACCAAACTCTGAAGTCCACTTTCCCTAAAGCATCAACCTAAGGTCAGCACTGAACAAAGAACTAGATAAAAGCCATATTTATTCCCAACTGACTCCGCTCTTAGCCCCCCCCCCAACACTGCACATGGGATTCTGCTGGATCAGCAGCATTTTAGAACTTAATCAAGGACAGTAATTCAATGACTTCATCATTAATCCAAACAGTGCTGGGTCATCACTGGTTACATGGGCACACACTGTAAGGCAAGAAAGTTGGTTTGCATTCATTCATAAGGACAGTATTGATGTACTATTCTTTTGGTGTTTTCTGTCTTTCTGAATATTCGTCTCTCCTTTGTTGGGTCTCTGTCTCTCTGTAACCCTTTCTCTGTTTTCTTTGCAGACTATAGTTTGTTTCAAAGGTCAGCGGCACAAGTCAATCATTCTGGCAGGAGAAACACAAACATATCATGATCTGTCAGAAGTGAGTGATGTATCCTCCTGCTAACAGCGATACGGGAGAAACAAACACAAGGAGGCAGAATATGCTTTGTTAAGAAATGTCGTCTACACAGTACAATCATATGAACGGCACAGATGCATGCTGGTACGCACCGGAAAAGCTCATTAAAGAAGTTACCTTCTGACACAGGACCTCAGAAGTTAACCAGGAGGAAATGAAATGTCACCACTGTCAAAACTTGTCAAGAACTAATGAAATAATAATAATAATATAGCTACACGTTTGTGTTTAACGATGCGTTTCATGAACTGGAGAAATAACAAATTGCAATTTGATTGTTTTCATGTTTGCACATTTGTGAAAGTAATTTTGAGAATGAATGGAGAAGTATTAATCAAAAAAAGAATGTGTACTGTAGTTGGCTTTGACTGACTGAACTGGCCACTGTAGTCTTCTCTTCTGTCTCTCCGTCTGTATGTATTGATGTCCCATTAATGCATATTACAAATTTTGCTTCTTCCCCTGAGTCTACGTGCTTTTCTCGCCTCACATGTTTTTCATGGATCGTGGTTATATCTGGACCGTGGTCATGCCTCCTGCCATTGCCCTGTCTGACATCCACTGCTACTATTATTATTATTATTACTATAAGTCCCATTTCTCTGACTATTACTGCTACCATCAATGCTTTTATTATAGAATTTTCTTTTATATCCACTACTGCGGTTATTATTAGTAGTCGGAACTGGTCCATCATTATTCTTCTTACTATACTCTCACTATGTGAATCATTCATATCATGTGTATATGACTTGTAGCTCTATTATGTTGTTCATTCTGTACACATGACATCTATTGCAATTCTGTCCATCCTGGGAGATGGATCCATCCTTTGTTGTTCTCCCTAAGGTTTTTTTTTCCAGACAATGTAGGAAAAGGAAGGAGGAATGGGAGCCATAAAGAGAGAAAGATGAGGGGCGGAACAAGCCAAGGTATTGGGTTTCATTTCACAGAGAAAGGAAATGCATACTCGAAATAGAATTGAAAGATCGAAAGAATATAGAGTGACGAAGAGAGGAAAAAAAGGGGCTGATAAGACAGTTAGTGAGAGGAACAGCAGAAGGAGGAGAGCGCTAAGAAAGTGACTGTGAAGGGCAAAGTCAGAGAGAAACAGCTGCAATCATTCCACCTCATAAAAACGTCTTTGTGTTGTCTGAGAAGGCGATGGGCTGTGTGAAGGCCCTGCGGACCGGGGCACCGCACCACCACGCATTAACACCGAACGGTCTGTGAATATCAAACTTTATGTAGCGGCTGATTCTGTGCACAGCTCTCATGTCCTCCACTCATAAACAACGTAGAGTTTAAAGGAATAGTTCCACATTTTTTGGAAATACTTGCTTTCGTAACAAGAGGTAGATGAAAAGAGCAATATCACTTTTATGTTTGTAAGATAAATATGAAGCTGCAGCTTGTTAGCTTAGCTTAGCTTAGCTTAGCTTAGCGTAAAGACTGCAAACAGGAGGAAACAGCTAGCCTGACACTGTCAAAATATAACAAAATCTGCTTCCTTTCACCTCCAAAGCTCAATAATTAACACAGTATATGTTGTTTGTATAATCGATACCAACAAAAATGACAATTTTCCCTTTTAATTGGTCATTTGCCAGGTTAAATGTTACGTTTCGTTCTTGAGAAAAAGTTTATTTTTCTCGCATGCCTCCATGGTAAATGAAGAATGAAAAAGAATGAACAAAAGTCTTGATGAAAAGTCAGCAAAAGCATATCAAAGCCTCTGTTTTAAAACTCTCACACAACTCGTGCTGTATAAACCAAGTATCATTGATGCAGCCGTATGCTCACCACTTCCCAAACACATCAAACCCTCCTAACAACTACTATTTAAATACATACATAGTTGTGTGAGAGATGGCAAACAGATGTCTTGATAAAGTTTTGCTGTTGTTAAACGCAGCTCTCATTTACAGACTATTCTTCGTTTTTTGATTCCTTGTTCACTTTGGAGGCAAGAATTCAAGGTAACACGTAGTGAGCAACTGATATACAAATGATCATTTTGTGGGTGAAGTATTCCTTTAACCATTGCTTTGTCTCTCCAACCTCGTCCTCTACTTTATCGTACTTACTGTATCACATAATGCAAAACCCTTGAACGGCAGGCTCTCCAAGTGATTAGAGAGGAATAATAATAACAATACCCATCACCTTGCCCGTAGGTGTAGGAGGTGGAATAACTATTCATTCTCTGTCACAGCATCTATTAGAAGCACTCTAGAAAGCGGGTAGGCCCACTTCTCACTGTAATAAACACTCTTAGAGCCGAGGGACGGTGGGGAGAGAGAGAGAGGGAGGGAGGGAGGGAATGGAGAGTCAGAGATGAAGGAGAGAGAGAGCTGATGAAGAGATGAGAAAGACTGCAGAGAGCAGCAGCAAGAAGAATTGAGAAATAGACAGACAGGGCTGCAAAAGGGGGAAAGCAAAAGGGTTGAAATAGTTATGAAGTGAATACGGCAATGTACGCAGAAGTGAGAGGATTGAGAGTGACAGAAAGAAACAAGTGAAGCTCTAGAGATACCCTCGAGCAGACTGCTCTAAAAGAGACCCCGCGGTTGTAACACACATTTAATCTTTTTTTCCCCCCCACCTCATTCTTCTTCGGGGGGGATGTGGAGCGGTCGTAGCTGCCGGCAGGGGCTTGGCAAACACAGATCTAGACGGCTGACGCAGCTCGGAGGATCGCTCCCCCCCGTTCTGTTTTTTGTCCGGACGACCATTTGGGTGAATTATGACCCAGCCCCCAGCAAGACACAGCAAACATCTGCTAGCTGATTGGCTCGTAAATCCATGCAGCACCTCAACGCCCACCATCCACTGTGTTTGTCTGTAGTCAAATGGAAAACGAAAGAGGCCCGTCCTTCCAGGGTTGTTTTTAGGTTCCGGTCGTGATGACCAACAAAAGTCAGCCTTAATGTGTTTTGTAATGGTGATTGCCGCTGCAATTAGGCCCCCCCGTTTTTGAAGCTCTTTTGACAATGTTAAAAAATAAATGTGATGCAGGAGACTTAGGTCATGTCAGTAAGGGAGAATTTATAGTCTCAATTCAAAGTTAAGCTCAAACAGCAACCACAGGTCCATCTTTTTTTATAAAGACATTCTAAACACTAGATTTATAGAGGAGATTATACTTCTCTGGATTAGACTGCCCTGGAAGACAAGAGCTTTGGGAAAGCTGTTTCCTGGTTTGTGCTAAGAAAATGTATGTCAATATGCAGACCTGATAACATGATAAATGCCTTAAGGTGGGTCATGCTTTAAGTCCTAATCTTGGGGCTCCTTATTGAGGAAAGTCAAAGATCTAGTTCTAAACCATCTGGCATTAGTCCCATTGCCATTGGAAACCTCTTTTGCAAGGAGGGCCATGACAGCAGCATAAACAATTTGCAAATACAAAGAACAGGTAACAATACTAAAACAAGACAAAAAGTAGTCTAAGTACAGAGAGGAGCAACATGGAGTTATTCACCAGAGAGTTTCAATAGTCCTGAATTATGCCAAAGATTTCAGATTCAACAACAGATTCCAAGTGTCTGGAGCGGCAAACATGAAGGCTTTCTTTCCCATCTCTGAGCATACATCAGCAGCAGATATATGGCTTGTGATCCAGGGTTAATGAGCGCAAGATGAACTCAAGATGCAAGATAGTTATAAGTTACTCCTAAATTCACGCGTTTACTCAAATACACCTTCAGTTTATCGGAAGGCAGATAATATTCTAGCAGTGAAAGCACCAAAAACAATGTATAGGTCACAAATAATGTGACGTAAATAGGGAACCAGCAGATCAAAAGCAGGTTTATCTGTCAATACCTCTACCATGATTGCCATCCTGGTACCTGTGATGGTCCCATGGTTGTTGTTTTTTTGCAAGATAAAAGATGCAAGGCCCCCCCCCAAAGATACAGGCAGGTAAATCATCAATCAACATTTACTGCATGTACACAATATTATGGATGTATTCCTTTATATTGATCTCAAGCCCAACATCAGAAATACCCCCCAGCATAATATGGTCTTCACCTGTGTTCATTACATCAATGGAGTTCAAGAAAAACACTGTCTTTTCTTGAACTTGTGTCCTTAACACACCTTAATTTGTATGCATTCATTACAGAGACACACACACACACACACACACACACACACACACACACACACACACACACACACACACACACACCATAATGCGAGTTAATCTCTGCCCTCTGTTAACTCCAGGTCAGGGTAGTTGCACAAATTAAAGCGGCTATTATAGCGGATTAGAGTTGTTACGCAACAGCTACAGAATTAGCCTCCTAAAGATAGATGTCCATATATATAAAAAAAAATAATAATATGCATATAAAAAAAGACAGTAACAGTAACTTTCAAATAAACACTGATCTGTTTTGCTTTGAATGGCTGCACAGGTGTGTCGGTACCTTTGATTCAGGCTGGCTGGGGACGGTGGCATGCGGTCGGTGAAGGTTTTGTGGTTCGTTTTCCTTCTCGCTGATCTCCGTCATCTCCGTTCAGACCAAGCCTCCTTGTGAAAAGCAAAACGGGGAAAAAAATGGATAAGTCCACGGTGACAAGAGATAAATGATGGAGGAAACTATGCACGCAGAGGTTTAAACATCGCTACAGTCCGGAGAGGAAGAGCTGCTTCAAACCCCGTCATGTCATCTTTAAACGGCGGGATGCGATATATCCCCGAGGAGAAGACCCTTCTTATGTCTGGTTAAAGACTCTAGACTGGTGCAGAAAAGACAGAGAATGATTTAAATGATGGGAGTGGAAATATCCAGCAGCCCACTGGTCCTCTTCTCCTCCTCGCTGTCTCCAGCTTCTCCCATCCACCGGCCAGTTTTCCTCCCCACACACACACACACACACACAAACGCGTGCTCTCTTACAACAACTTTGATTTCGACGTGATGAAGCTCTCGGCTCGTTCTGATTGGTCGAGATGTCTCAAAATCTGCTGGTGGTGGGGGGGTGGGAACTGATTGGCTCAGAGATGATGACGTTTGAAGAAGAGGGTGGTTCAAGATTGAAGGTGCATGCAAAAACATTAAAGCAAAGAACTAGAAATTGGAAAAAAAATCCAAAATGAAATACAGCCTTTACAGGTCCATGCTGGTCCAGTGCCTGCATACCTATGTTAACCACAGGTTCTGCTTTAACAAACAAAACAACCAAGCAAAATGGAATAAAATCCGAATCTATTGTGAATAGAGCAGTAAATCACATACTCACAACAAATAGGAAGTAGTTCTAGTTTTAGCTTCAATGCTCTTTCTTAAATTGATGTAAAGTTGGTAAAAGCACACCGTAAAACCTAACAAACCAACGATGTTGATGTGTAGCACAATTGTTGATAGCCAAAGGGAAGAAGAACAATCTGCAGAGAGCACCGGGAGCCAAGCACGGGTGGCTGATTCAGCAAACATTAAAGCAAAGAACTAGAAACTAGAAAAAAAATCCAAAATGAAATACAGCCTTTACAGGTCCATGCTGGTCCAGTGCCTGCATACCTATGTTAACCACAGGTAAAAGTTCTGCTTTAACAAACAAAACAACCAAGCAAAATGGAATAAAATCCGAATCTATTGTGAATAGAGCAGTAAATCACATACTCACAACAAATAGGAAGTAGTTCCTAATGCTAAAGCTTCAATGCTCTTTCTTAAATTGATGTAAAGTTGATGTTGATGTTGATGTGTAGCACAATTGTTGATAGCCAAAGGGAAGAAGAACAATCTGCAGAGAGCACCGGTAGCCAAGCACGGGTGGCTGATTCAGCACCAAGGACAGCTCCTCTGTGCCTGCCTGCCTCTGCATGTGTTACTTTTTTATCAGTCTTCACTTCAATAAAACTGTGTGGTTTCATACTCACCAGAGTAGGTTTATTTTTAATCCAGACACTGTGAATGTCTTTGTGTGCAGTATGTGCTGTATTCATGCTGTATTATGAGCTAAATATAGAAACATCTTTGAAGAAAGAGATGGAACTGACTACTAATGTGTCCTGCTTCTCAACCAAGCATATGTGTGCATAATAATCACACTAACCTTAGCTGGATAAGTGAACATCTATTCAAATTTTGCCTTTGGCACTGGATATACTTAATATTTAGATAATATTCTCAAACCAAACAGTTAATCCATGAGCACTGGCAAAACACATCTATCTATCTATCTATCTATCTATCTATCTATCTATCTATCTATCTATCTATCTATCTATCTATCTATCTATCTATCTATCCATCCATCCATCCATATCCATCCATCCATCCATCCATCCATCTATCTATCTATCTATCTATCTATCTATCTATCTATCTATCTATCTATCTATCTATCTATCTATCTATCTATCTATCTATCTATCTATCTATCTATCTATCTATCTATCTATCTATCTATCTATCTATCTATCTATCTATCTATCCATCCATCCATCCATCCATCTATCTATCTATCTATCTATCTATCTATCTATCTATCTATCTATCTATCTATCTATCTATCTATCTATCCATCTCCATCCATCCATCCATCTATCTATCTATCTATCTATCTATCTATCTATCTATCTATCTATCTATCTATCTATCTATCTATCTATCTATCTATCTATCTATCTATCTATCTATCTATCTATCTATCTATCTATCTATCTATCTACTCATCCATCTATCTATCTTTGCAAACACACCTTTTCTTTTTCTGTTGAGGGTGATATATTCTTTCAGAGGCAGAGAGGGTCTGTACAACATGTCCTAGTTTTTTTTAGTAGCAGTTGTCTAAGACAATCATGGTTGGCCTTGAGCAGGTTGACAAGCCCCCGCCATTCTCCATCTCTGAAATAACACTGTGTTGTGGTGCGGCAGGTAATTATGCAAATGAAAGACCATCTTATTTTATCATAAAAGCGTGAAAATGCTGATAAGGACCTCTCAAGGGTTTCTCAGTGTAATTGTGTGTGTCAGAGACAGAGCTATAGCATCAACTTTAAATACTCAATTGGAAACTGAACTGATAAGGGACCTTACTGCATATATAGTTATATTGGTGTCAGGCAGACACCATGAAATGTTTAAGTGATTATCCGTGGGTTTTTTTTTTGTTGGATCTCAATGCCCAATGGCTATTTGTGTATTATGTATGCTAGTTTCATAACTGACGGCCCTTCAAAAACATCAAAAACAGCATAAATCTTTCATGGCAAAACACATGGAAGACAGCAAAAAGGAAGAAAAACAGTCATATCTTTTTCTCTCTTGTCATGTCTGAGCTCTAGCTGGTATCCATTTTGCAGCATCATCTTTTATTTACTGCTCAGGGGAACTTCTTTTTCGCTCTAGTTACGATACACTACACTCCATCCACTCATTCCCTCTGTCCCTTTTACACACACACACACACACACACACACACACACACACACACACACACACACACACACACACACACACACACACACACACACACACACACACACACACACACACACACACACACACACACACACACACACATCCTGAACATTTGACACCACATCTGACCCTCTTTAAAGGGCAGTATTTAAGAAATGTTTAATTGTAAACACATTTTGAACAAAAACCAGGTGGCCAGGTGTCTGCAGTTACATATCTGTCACCTAAAGGACAAAATCCACTGCACACCATCTTCAGTACAACATAATGCATCTGTGTGTATTTGTACTGTATTTGTGTGAAGTTGAGCTGTAAGGACCAAGCAAAGGAGATACAGTTCCCATCTCTGCAAGGCACATGATCTGTTGTTACTCTATCTCCCCAAATTAGTATTACCTCTCTATGCCACCCATGTATCTTTCCTCTCCTCCTCTCCGCTCTGCACACTTTAAATCCATCAATTCACTCTCCCTCTTGTTTGCTCATTATCACATGCATGAATGCCAACTTTGTTTCTCATCTATTTCCAGAGGAAAAGGAGCCATATCGCAGCAGGCGATCTGGTGAGACAGCTGACGTCAGCTGTTTCTCAGCGCTGGGTGGCCAGAGATTTTAGTTATTGCTTTGGGAGGCTTTGGGAGGCTCTGCTTGGTTTGTGGTTTATCTGGAGTCTGACAGGTTCCCATGTGGTGCTGCTTGGCCACCATTCAATACAGATCCTTCTCCACAGTAAAAATAGAGACAGCACTGGTGATGCTGACTGTCTTAGATGTGTGTTTTCTTTGTAAAATCTATGCTGTAACTGCATAAACATTGATGATGCATACAGTTAAGTTTGACCCTTATCATTAAACTATTATATAAAACAAACCATGACATCCCTTGAGTAACTTTGGTGAGTTGTTTTCATGTTTCACCCCGAATCCAAAAGCTTTATTCATCCTCATTATATGCACAGACACTCCACTGAAAGGGACATCTTGGCCGTAATAAGAACATTATACTGGGAAATGACCTTGCTAATGCACATTATCTCCCTATCATCTTATCCCCAACTTCAAAAGGAAGTGCAGCAAAGTAAATTAAGTTTGCACACATCCAACCCGGGGCTCAGGGAGCTTCCCTGCATGGTGCCAACAGATTTTATTGGACAAAAGTTCTCCACAGAATGAATGTAGGTAACATTAATTTTTAATTGATTCATTAGTCAGCAGCTGACCTTGTCGAACAAAATATGCTTTCAATCTTTGAGTTAAAAGCAACGACTTAAAAGTAGAAGAGAATACATTTGGGCTGTAATATTTAAGGTAAAAACTGTGGGAAAAAAGGCTATAATAGTGAATAAGTAATGAGTTTTGTTTCCATTGACTGTTAAAAAAAAAAATACAGTAATGGTAGAAGCTTTGGCTCATTGATCGCGCCAAACAATTTATCTGGGGCCATAAAGGACGAATGGATGGAGGATGGATTTTTAAATATGGATGATATTAAACAAATTAAAACGTCATGAATCAGAAAACCGGCAATAAACAAAGGATTCAATTAATTAACTTAATAAAGTCATCATCATCCTCACTTACATCACTTAATGCACCCACAATCGTGGCCCTTTAGGTGCGTCCTCAGGCTTTATTGAATAGAATAATCTAATATTAATGTGATACAAATGGATTCATTAAACACTCAAACAAATCAATATTACATTATAAATTAGAGAGAATACGATTTTAACCATTATGTTTCTGTAACTTCATGTCTGACAGCAGTTGCAGTCTATGCAGGGAGTTGTGGGTGGAGGTTAAAGGAGAAATCCACCGGTTTTACACATCAAAATACAGGTCTTGGGTATTACCACTGCATATCTGAGAAAAAAGCACAATCAAGACTATTGTGGCTCCAGAGGGAGCTGCATGAAATCTGATCAATTGCCTCAAGTGATGTCACTTGAATTCGTTGTGGCTGAGGACTACAAGTCGGAAAAAAAGAACAAAATAAATCTGGATGTGTGGAGTTAAAAAGTGTGTGAGCTTACCAGACCTCTGTAGCCCACTCTTCATCTCTGCTTGATGCTAGCAGCTCGAGGCCACATTACCCCACAGAAGCATAACACACAGGAATCACCAACCGAAATGTTTGCTGTTGAGGTGCATTGTGGGTAATCTAGGTAATGTAGAGGGCATTTTGGCAAGGAAGAAAAATGCATGGTATATAAAAGACACTATCTCTGGTTCCACTGCATTGATTGTATAAAACTGTCCTCCTTGGGTCTGACAATGATATAGAAGTACAATGCTAAATCGGTGTTGAGCTCTTTTAAAGATCAGACTAAGCGTGTGATTTAGCAACTACATTCCAACAGATTCCTTTCTCTCTTGGAATCTGTTGCCAGACACTCTCAGCCACCCATATTTTCCTCATGTCACTAAAGTCTGAGACACACTGCATGATTCGGATTCAGATTATAATCCTGAGTTGGCCAAAACTACAGATTTTCAAGATATCGGAGAGTGTGAGCTGGTCTTTGCGAAATCGGGTATGTCACTGTGGACAGTCGCCACATGTTATCTTGTGGTGAGCAGCGAGGTTTAGGATGCAAATCTCTTGCCTCCCGACTGAGGCTCAGAGCCATCTTGATTTGAACTTTACGACTGGAATCTTGACAAATCTGCAAGCAATTCTGTGGTTGTAGCTGTTTTATGATGGAAATATGAACAAGACAGTCTTTAAATGTGTGCTGCTGGAATATATGTACTGTAAGAGTATCTGAATATTCAGGGGATAAAAAAAGAAAAACTACTCATCATTGTTGTTTCACATCGACAAAAAGCTTCAAGTCACTCAGCCCTCCTTGAAGCTCTAAGCCCACTAAGTGAAAAAAGTGTGTTGTTTTAAACACCCTTTTCTATTCAAATGAGATAGCTTAATTTAAAGTCTTTGATGCCATGAACATGCACAGATCCCAGCTGCATCTGGGTCAAACGTTAACCTACTAATTCCTGATAGGAGACAAATCTCTTTCATGATGTAACAAGCAAACGTTTGCTCATGTGCGAAGCTGCCTTGTTTTTTTATTTATCACTTTGAAGAGTTTTTCACAGTGAGCCCGCTCCTTGTGGAATACATGGCCCAGTTTTTTCTGCGTTTGTGTGTTGGATCTATGTTGCTTTTTTAAAATATAGACATTCGTGTGTCCCTTTTCATTAAAGAGACATTTTACACTGTGTCAGAATCTGATGACAATGTGAAAACCCATTGTACAGCTGCTGTTAGACTTTTTCCACAAGGTTAGCTGTGAATTATGAAATATATAAAAGTGGGAGCTATCATAACATAACTGAGCGAGCAAAGCTTTCAAGGTGTCATGAAACTAAGATGTGAGGAGAGAGTTTGGTGCAAGAGTAACGAGGGAAAAAAGAGAAGGATAGACCCAACAGAGGATGGTCGTGAGGTGTGGAATCCTGATTTCATTAAAATGAATCACATTTTGTTTTGCTGTTCAGCCATAAAAAGAAAGCAACATCTGTGCATCTTAGTACAAACAAGCTAAATTTTCTAATATTTATAAACCAGAATAGGTGTCATAAGTCCACAAGAAACAACACATGATCCTGCAGTAGAAACAAAAATGCTGTGAATATGCCAGAATGGAATAAAGGTGTGAGTTTTACATGTGAACAACAGATGCTAGTGTCCGACTGTGAGATAAATCAAAAGATGCAGTCTTTTGTGTGTGAGTTTGTGTTTTGAGGCAGAAGTAAAACTGTAAGACACAGTGGCAGGTGAAGCAATCATAACTCAGACCTTTACCTCATTATAAGGAAATAAAAAATGATTATAACTTAATAAAAACAAGAAATGAAATTGTCCGACTTAACCTGATTATATCAAAAATGATTCTGACCTGATAACAGTAGGAGAACATATCACATGCTGCCTCACACAATAACATGGATCATTACACGCTCAGCGAGCAATCAAAGGTGAATATAATGTAGTTAACCAAGAGAACATGTGTTCTCTGTATACAGGATACACTTTCCCTTATATGGTGAAGTATTTATAATGTGCATAAATATATATGGGACAGATTAGTCGAGAGACTGCTTCTATATGGAGAGGCTTTGCATTGTCAGTTTAGCAACATGTAACACTAAACAGCATCATAATGTAGATTTATCCCAACAAAATGTAGGCTACTGTGTCAGGGGAAGCTGTGCCTTGGGTTAAGTCTTTCATTAACAACAAAACACTCTGGAGATGTAGCTTCACAAGATTAAGAGTCTGCAGCCTGTGAGGCTGTTGGGCACAACGGTGCTTCGAGCTAAATGCTAACGTCACAATAACAGGGCTAACAATCCGATGTTAAGCAGGTTTAATGTTGAGGCGACTATGATTACTATCTCAGTTTAGCGTGTTAACATGCTCACATTTGCAAATAAACACAGATATTTGCTTAGCAAGTATGTGGTCGAGAGATTTGACTCGATGGTGGCGCTGGTGAGGAAGAGTCAGGAGATTAAAGTTATTGCAATTCATCTTGAGGGCCAACATGAATGTCTGTACAAGATTTCATGGCAAAACATGCAACAGTTGTTGTGTTTTGAAGGAAAACAAACCTCATGGGAGTGCTATAGGAAAGTCAAAGATAACCAGAATAATTAATACTCTGGTAACCAGAAGTATAAAATGTGCAGTTGTTGAGATATTTCAGTCTGTACTAATGGGGCGGACATGTGGTGCCGCTAACAAAAAGAGTCAGGTAACCTAAAAACTGCTAGCTAAGGTAGCTACCTTGAAAAAAAAGCCCCATTGTAAATATCATGAACATGTGCAAACAAATGTTTACTGTATTAACTTGAGTACAATTCTGGCGTAATTTAATTGAATCTTTCCAGTTTGTGTGACTCTGCTACATTTCAAAGGAAAATGTTCTTTTTTTCTATTGCAGATAAAGATTTTGCAGATTTGCCAGATTCACTTGTAGAGCCAACTTCTAAATAATTTGCTCAACAAACGTGACAGCTATATTTAGCTCCAGAGGCAGATCTGCTGGACCATGTGGCCTCTGTTCACAGACTGTCAGTGTCTGATGGTGCGTGAGGCTGCTTGTCATAGTTTTGGTAAATGCTATGAGCTAAAACGTAGAACGCTACACGCCCTTGAACATGCTTATCTCTCCTTGTGAGAACCACTTTGAAATTGAGTTCCTTTTGGCAGGATGTTTGGTTTGGTATCTTACTGCTTTAGGATTTAAGGTTTTAGGGTTTAGGACCTCACTTTAGGGTCAAGGTTATGGAATTAATGCATTTACGAGTGAAAACTGTGTGTGTGCGTATATGTGTAAGTGGAGAATGACATCTATTCATAAGGGACAAGGCCATATCTAAGTGGACATTGATGACATTCACAACCAGTCTTTCTCTCTCTGTCTTTCTCTTTCTCTCTCTCTCATTTTTAATGATGATTCAATGATGAATGTAAACTACTCTGCCTGTTGACTGCCTGTTGATAAGAAACACAATTTAGAAAAGAAACCTATATTTACCTTACAAACTATATAGTTTTATAGCACCTGTCAACAACGTGGTAAATCAAAGTAATTTACAAAAAACACGATGGCATCAAGATTTTAAAGAAATCCAAGACATTATTATTCCAATTTAAATCGGGTTTAAAAGAGTAAAACAAAATATAAGATATTAATACGCTAGAAAGGAATAGAATATAACTGATAAAACTGTAGAAAACTAATTTCAGCACAGTTACAGTGCAATGCAAAATATTAATAAACAGTTAATTTAATAAAAGGTGCAAAACTCAAAAGTCTTATGCCTGGATGTAAAAGAACAATATTCTAGTTTTAGAATAATAGTCGTAGTTAGTATTATAGTTAATAGGTTGAAATTCCATAACCTATTGTTACATACACATCTTACAGAGGATTTGACTCACAGAAATGATTAGTGCAGGCAAGAATGGGGAACATTAATATGTCCTTTAAATCAATTTACCATAATAGTACTAATAGTAATCCTCTAAAAGTCTCTATTAACCTACGATGGAGCAGCACCCTCACAGTACATCTCTGTGAGTGTCTACAGGAGTAAAACAGTGATATTTCTCTAGAGAGAGACGTCGGAAAAAGATGGATTATTAGTAGAAGTGAATCTGTGAGAGAGATGGAGAGAGGGAGTGGTAGGCAGGTGGCCAGAATGACATTGGGGTTTGTGTTGGACATGCCAAAAGAGGTTGGCACTTCTATTTGCTGACTCACTCTCCTGGCACCACAGGGATTATAGGGACAATAGACTTTCATTTCTTTTTAATGAGTGCTACAGATAACCTTACAGACACATCATCGTGCAGAAAAACAGCTACTGACAGGAGAAACGAGAAGAGGACACAGGCCAAATGACCCAGTCTAGCACAGATACTGTTGCCAGTCAGTTTAAACTACTTACGACAAATAATTTCCTACTTAGAAGTGAGGGGAGAATGATGACATTTTCCTCATGACCTTGTGTGACTCGTGCCAAGGATTTATCAAGTAGCTCTTCCAGGAATGAAAGGAAGGGTGGTGAATAAAACTACGTGACAAGACTAAAAACCTATGTTATATTGTTTGACAAAACAAAATCGTATCACCAGGTCCACTTTCATGTTCTTTCCAAGATGTAGAAGATGTAGTTTGCTTAACACTTTGAGCAAATTGTTTTCACTGCTGAAGGCAATGAGATATCTCTGAAAGCCGTGGAAAATCCAAGTAAGTGGACCTTGTGATGAGATGTGCTATATCCAAAGGCAGGGAGAAAGCTTCAAGCTCAACATTTTCATATTGTATTGTTTGTCTGTTTGTGAGTGGGGTGGATCTCTCCGTGGTGCTGAAAACTTGCCATAGTCCTGCAAAGTAGAAAAAAACAGACCCATTACAAATGCAATACAACTACCGGCCAACGTACAACTAAAGGGAAATGTGTCGACACACCACAGCCATGAACTTAGGTGTACCTACACTTCCTTCAGTTTTGCTGATGTTTCGCAAGCAATACAGTTTTACAGCCACTTACTTCAGATTGCCTCAGCATAACTCTAAAGCTTGATACAGTTATGGAAACTTGCTTTAGCACAGCATTAAACAATATCTGCAAAGCCACAAAACTATAAACTAAACCCACAAAGAAAAATAAGGTAAAATGTGATTTTGATACTCTACACTACTACGATCACAAAAATTAATCAGCAGTGTTCATGGCTCAGTTGCGGCAACTTGTAAATGAAAATGTGTGTAAGATTAATTTTCGGTCTCAGTTCATTCAGCTGTGATTCTATTTTCGGCAGAACAATTATTATTCAGTGCTTGATGCTGATCTACACGAACAGGCACACAAAAATACAAATTAGTGTGACACCATTGCTTTTCTATTACTGTTGAGTAAAACCAGGAAATTGATATTCAGTTAAAGAGTCAATGTGCTCAGACAGCAAAAATAAAAATGTTGCACTGCCTTCATGCTGTAAGCTGCTGCCTTACTCCAGAGAGCATAGCTGGAGTTTCTTGCTGTAATAATATCCTTGGTTAAGGACGTAGCACTCTCAGGCTGAAAATACATCTATACTCTCTTCTCCTCCCTCCTCGCTTTGCCTTTATTCTTACTTCCTCTTCTTTTCACCACTTCCCTCTCCCATTTCCCTCCTTGTGAGCAGCTATAAAGCTTAACTAACTGGCAAATGACTGCCTCCTCTTGCTTGCTTATCCACCGAATAAGCTGGGAGGTTATTTCGATGCTATACGGCTCATCAACAGTCACAAACTGCAAACCTTCCTTATGTTCTGAAGGGAAGATTACAATTTGCTGAACTCACTGTCTACATCTTTCGTGTCTCACACTCCTGGAATGTAAAGAATTTGCACACCACAGTGATAGGAAAAGGGGTGAGATTGTTACACAAACTATCCAGTGAAACCTGAGCTGATGCATCTTATCTTTGCCAACTTGTTCTTTTACATGAAACATAAAAAAGAAAAAATTAATAAGCTACCTGTGGGGAAAACCTGGAGCTGCCAATGGAGAGAGAGACAGTCAAGGATATAGATGAGATAGTAGAGGAAGCAAAAAAGGAGATAAAGTTCACTAAAATGTAATACATTTTCGGGTAAGTGAAACTGGAATGACATTTTTTAAGTCGTCATCGAATAAAACTATCATCATAGTCATAAAAATGACTAACATGTAACTAAAACTAATAAGCATTTTCTTCTAAAGACTAAGACTTAATCTAAAATAGCTGCCAAAATTAGCATGCATGGCTTAATATATATTAAAGCGGCATTATACAGCAAGATAAACATTGACAGTCTAGAAATGTTGACAGTTTTCAGGACTTTGAATCATTTTTGCCCAGAGCATTTGTTAGAAAGTAAAATACCATGACTTCAAATAGAGGAACTAAAAATATATATATTCTAAAAGCAGTGTAGCCTGTGTCAGCCGAGCAAATCTGAAACTACTCAGTAACATCACAGAGACCTGTAGCCGGCCTCAGGCTTGCGTTTGAGGAACGATGAAAGAGTATGCACGGGATGAAAGTATAAAATGTAGCATTAGGAATGATGTGGATATATTCCAAGCGGTAAGATTGAACGTAAAGCCAGGCAGAAAGTTTGAGTGGCATGGTCCACAATAGAGAAATTAGTCGGGCTGTAGAAAAGCGCAGCTCAGCAGTTTGAAAAGGTTGACAGCGAATAGAGAGTCAGGGAGCTACAGGAGGGAGAAACGAGGAGGGGAGCTTGCAGTCTCAGGCTTTCTTTTATTTCCCTGACATTTGACAAATTGGTCGGAAAGGCCTGCCAGAAATGAGTACGATGATTGTAATGAAGTGCTTGCTAGTATTTGAGTGTGGAAGAAAAAAATGATGGCTCCATTCTGCCATCATGCACAATCCCAAGACCCTGAAACTGAACTATTTAAATTGAATTAATTTGTTACTTATTATGAACACATGTGCTTTTCCTACTCTGACATATTTTCTGTGATGAAGTCCTTTTGCCTTTAAAATCAAATGTTTTAATAACCAAAGGATATTCTATGGCTACAGTCGAGCCATCTCTTTCCAGTATACGAGTGTTTGCAGTGGGAGCAAAAGCATTGAGAAATGTCGGGAGCACCTCCATTCGTGTTGCATACTTTTTTCCACTCCAAGGCCTTTTCGGGTAACATTATTCTGCTAATGTGACTGAATGAATGTGACAATTCCAAACCCTCATGTAAATTATTTATTCAGTTTGGAATTATGATCTTACTGCAAGTTGCGGTGTTGTCATTTCATTCACCACTTTAGACCTGGATTGTCCGCCAGCAGGAACATCTGTAGAGGGACTTGATGTTTATTGCAAACTCAGATGTTGGAGGCTAGAAGAAACTGTGGATGTGGCAGTAGGTGAAATACATGGACTCACTGTTCAAAAACATTGTAATAGTGTAATGAGATTTTTATATTCTCTATATATGTGATTAATGTTGGCAGGACTGTTTCAAAATAGGTCTGTTGTTGTTTTGCTTCATAACAAAGCTTTGAGGTCATGTGTATAATTCTTTTTTTTAAATGGAAGAATAACCACCTCAGTACTTTAATCTACATTTCGGTTTTTAAAAATAAAATAAAATGAAAATATATTACAAAATGATTTAAAAAGATTGTTTAGGAAAAAGTTTAGTGGATACGATTATCATCATAACTGAAGAAAAACAATGAGGACGTGAAGGCAATGTCAAGAAAACACCAGTACAGAACAGGCTTGTCTATTCTTTAGCTTTATTGTTACCAGCTTGGTTGTCCTTGTCTGGGGCTGATATTTCTATTTCTGTGTAAGTACTTTGAGAGAGAGTCAAATTCCTTGTATGTGCACCCATATTGCCTTATAAAGGTTATTCTGTAAAAAGAAAAATGAATAAGCAGAAATAATGAGCTCTTGAGTAGACTGTGCTGCAGCTCAATAGCAGCAGGACCTGTGCTTTTTTCCAAGGTTAGATTAAACCAGAGGTAGGCAGCCTCAGGGAAGTGTGCCACCAGTGACGCATGCCAGTTCAAACAATGGCACACTGGCAGTAAGTGTGTAATAGGTTTTTGGGGAAATGTGTAAGTGTGCCAAATTAGCTCTCTCACAGGAGTTGGCAGTAGTGCAAAATTTACGGTACTTTAATTTTAAATTGTAATTTTTAAGTTTATTGCTCTGAACAAGTGTGGATGTGGATGTTTCGAGAAAGATGGCAGCCTTCTTGTATAGTGCTCTCATATAATTACAATTTAATGATTATGGGGGGGGAAAAAGTTTTAATAATGATGTTACACACAAGGTTAGTTTAATGTTGATGTTTGCTATCTCCGGGGTTAAACCACAATGGAAGTGACAACATTCAAACAACCTCCTGCTGTGATGTTGTTCAGTATTCATTTTTTTCCAGCATCCATCCTTGGGGCTAGTTAGTACGTACAGTATACAGCACAAATGGTTAGAGGACCTCCCTCAGGGCCACTTCAGTTGCTTCAGGGATCTGACAAAAAAGGGAAGTCAACAAACCACCAAGCAGCCGACCGAAGCAAGCTGCTGCCTGTAACGGTTAATGATGCACTTGTGCCATTCAAGCTGAGCCTCAGGCTTTTTCGAAGACTCCGTAATCAAATGTTATTTTCAATATACAGCGACTGTTCATTTGTGTCTGCTAAGCAGTTTAGCAGGGCCTCAGGGATGAAGAAAAAACTGCCCACTCGGCAGATCTGGAAAAAAGTGATGCGATGGGTGAGAAGATCAGCTGACTGGGAGCCTAAGAGTCTTGTTTGGTTTCACATGGCATCACATGGAATATTAAGGGGGACAAAGGTTAGGCCTTTTTTTTTGCCTATACAGGAATATGTTCTATTGATTTACTACTATATAGCATGCTGGCAGTGTATTTCCACTTGTAAACCAGTTATTCTAAACCTGGGGGTTGAGAAATCTGAAGGGTTCCAAAATGATTAACATAATAAGGAAGCAGAACATATTTACCAGTGTTGATTTAGCAGTCTATACTCTAATTTTTGCTTATATTCTTGTGAATTACTGGATAAGGTAAACCACTGAAAATGATCAATATAATGTATGGTAAAAATAAAACCTTGTTACCTTCTTGCATCTGCTCAGAGAAGTCCTCTGGATGATGCATGAGATTGTTTAATAACTAATCTTTTGTTTTATTTGCTGATGTCATTGTGACCATCCCAAGTGATTTGTTTTGTGCATCTTTGGCTTTTTTCAAGGCTTCTGTTTTGTCCATCTATTTGGCAGCGTGATTTCACAAATCCTCCTCTGTAACGGATGTGAATACAGGCGTGAAATTTCATTTAACCTCTACGCATTATCTCTGGGACTGTGTAACTCATTACCAAGTACCATGTGATGTGGCCAACACTGACTGAGCAGCCTGATGCACTGCTGCCATCTAGTGTAGCTTGTTGGTTGAGCTGTTGACTCATGCAAATGGCAAAAAGTAGATACCTATTTTATCTCTACCCATTCATTCAAGAGAATTAAAGATGTAATAATAAATATTAATAATAAATGTAATAATTAAATATTCCTCAAAATTCAATATGGACAAATGGACTTGTTACTACAACAGACGGACTACATACTACCACAGAAAATAAAAACGGAAAAGTGATTGAGCTTTTTTCCAGAAGTGAAATGTTTATTTCAAGCTTCCAAAACTTTTACAATTAAAAAATGACCAGCTTGTCTCTTTTCCTCCATCTTCATCAACACCATCATCATCAGTTGCAGTGGCATTCTTTACCTACACTAACTTACACATCAGTTTTAAAATGTATCAAAATCTAAAAATTCCCAGTTGTATCTGAAAAACAAGGCAACTGAACACTGTATCCTTCTTGCTTTACAATACTTTTTTTTTTTAGTCATACTTATTTAGTGGCAATCCGTTTGTATGTCACAACAATGACTTATGAACTGCGGCAAGATGTATTAAATGTAAAAAGAAACATCACAGGAAAGAAAAAATAGTATTAATTTCTCTAGAAATATACTGTATACATACATTTCCTTAATGAAGCTTAAAGATGATATTTTTGTATTTGAATAACCACTTTCTTCTAAAACTGGCATCCCAATCACCAGATAGTATAGACTGATACTGAAACAGTAAAATATGACATTAAAATACAGCTTAAACAGGACAATGATCACTCAAGAGAGCCACAATATTCTTGTTTTTAGTTCCAATGTGCGGCTTGAGTTAAATAAATAGAAGTTAATTTTGTATGTTAAAAGGCATGTGTTTAAAACGTGAGAAAAAAAGAAATTAAAGGTTGCCAGTGAGCGCCGAGTCCATGAGGTCGTCATCTTCATTTCTCATATACATTGGACTGGGCCGGGATGGACGCTCCGAACCCAGCATGGACAAAGATGAATCTGAAGCAGAGATGGGTGACCGGGACCAACTGTCTGCTTTTATCGGATGAGAAGATGGCCCCATGGACATGGAGGACTTCTTCTTCTCCTTGTCCCGGTCCCGTTCTCGGTCTCGGTCCCTCTCCCGTTCCCTCTCTTTCTGCTTCTTCTTTTCCTTCTTGTGCTTCTTGTGCTTCTCCCCTGAGCTGAGAGGGATGGAGCTCATGTAGTCCTGGGGGGGAAGCGGGCGCATGGTCTGGTCGTCGTCTGAGCTGGGGCTGTTCTGGTGGGACTTCTCGGCCACCGAGCTGCTGCCCGACTCGCTCTCGCTGTCGTGGTTGAGCGGGGTGTATCCTGGCGAGCGACTGTGGCTCGGGGAGGAGCGGTCATGTTTGGGAGTGGAGCCACTGAAGAGGGGGGAAGCTTTGAGACTGGAAATTTGTGGACGCATGGAGTCACCAGACCCTTCCCCAGCTTTCTGAAGGGTCACTTTGGCCTTGATGCTTGGTGAACCACCATCGGGTTTGCTAATGATGATTTTAGCCAGGCCGGTTGCACTCCCCCCTCCTGTTTTTGGGTCCATCAGCTTTTTATCCCCACTGCTCCCACCAGAAACAGACACTTTTGCTTTTGCCTCCTTGTCAGACTTTTCCCGCTTATAATCTCCACTTTGGGATGATGAGCCGTGCTTGGAAGGGCCCATGTTTGAAGGTCCACTGCTGGGAACATTTCCATGACCACCACCACCACCAGGAGCAGAACCCGAACCAGTTCCCCCTGCTGGTGGCCCTACCTCACAGCCATCCTCCCCGACTCCACCTCCACCTACACTCTTCAGTTTGTCTATGACTGCCGTAAGAGAGGGTTTCTTGTTTCGACTGGGAGACTTCCCTTTGGCGTTGGGGTTGTTTGCGTTGTTCTGACCAGCCCCTCCACCACTGCTTCCTCCACCTCCTCCCCCTCCACCACTGCCTACACTTCCACTTCCTCCGCCTGCCCCTCCTCCCCCTCCACTTCCACCTCCACCACCCCCATACTGAGATTGTGAGCCTCCTGAGAAGGCCATGGAGCCAGAGGATGAGCTTGAGGATGACGAGGAGGATGTGGAACCAGAAGAGCTCCCACCCATTGGCTTCTGGGAGCTCATGCCTCCACCAGAAGACTTGGAACCTCCTGAGCCACCACCTCCTGAGCCCATTGGCGATTTGGCCTTGGATGAAGGAGGTGTTCCCGGAACCTGGGACTGCTGCATTTTCATAGGGGAGGACATTTTGTCACCAGAGCTACTGGAGCGGGAGTGAGAAGGGGAGATGTTGGGCTTTATGTTGGGATTCATAAGAGACCCAGGAGGCTTACCCCCCTGAGGCTTCATTTTATTACCACTTCCAATGCTACTACCACTACCTCCAGGCCCAGACAGCCCATGTTTGGTGATTGGGGAGGATCCTGGTTTGCCAACACCCATTCCTTGGGAGGAGCCTTTAGACTGGGATGACCCACCTCCACTTCCTATTCCAGCGGTCCCTGGCTTGGAGCTGTTGCCTTGTGTTGTGGAGCCTTCTTTGGACTTGATCTTTCCTGATGAGGATGAGTGCGAATGATGGCTTTTGCTGCTGCTGGTTCCCCCTGCTCCACCTGTGCTGCTTGTGGCTGAGCTGCTGGAGGTGTATCCACTATGAGATGATGTTTTCCCCCCAGTTATGGTCCCTTTTGCGATCTGAATAGTGATTTTGGGAATTGGAGGTGTGGCACCACCGGGAGGAGTTTGCGAGCGTCCAGAACTACCAGGAGACTTGGAGCCTCCTCCACTTATACTTCCCCCAGAGCCTGAACCACCACTGGGAGGCGTGTATGGGCGTCCCCCTGAGCTGTGTGAGGGGGACTTCCCATCGGGGTCCATCTTTTTGCGTTTGGGAGGCTTTTCTTTAGACTTTCCCTCACTTGATGGGGTCCTGCTACGCTTCACCTGTTTGCCCTCCGTTGAACTGCTACCCATCCCCATCCCAGAGCTGCTCCCTCCACTACCCCCATTTTCATCTTTTGGCCGCATGAGTCCCTGTTGCTGTTTAATTTTGGGTTCTGCACTTTTAAAGTCAGCACATGCCGCTGCGAGGCCCATAATGAGGGGGCTCTGGGACCCTCCGCCATGTGTGTCTCCCAAATCAGGAGCTTGCCCCAGAAGGGGTTTACCACCACCACTGTTGCCTCCAAAAACGATCCCCATATCAAAAGGGTCCTTCATTGATGGCTCTGGGGTGCTCTGCCCATGTGGAGTGGGATTCTGAGGTGTTCCTGACGGGGTATTCTGCTGGCTACTTCCCCCAAATCCCTTGACCAGGTCCATGTCTCCATCTGCACTTGGAGAGCTGTCATCAAAGTAGTTCTGGGGGAAGCCATGGCCTGAGGTCAAGAGGTCAGGGTTGAAGTCAGCAGCATCAGGGAAGAAGTTGGTAGAAGAAGAATCGCTGGTGGGTGTGGCAGCAGTTGCAGCTGCCTCAGCAATCAGGTCAGCAGCATCAGTAAAAGGATTCTCATTGCTGTTGGTGTTGAAAATGTCTGCTGAGTCAAACACTGCGCTGCCCTGACCCGAGCTAGAGGAGTCACGGATTGGGGTACCTAGGGGGCCTCCGTCCTCCCCACCACTGCCCATTGGGTGCTGCCCATGGCTCCCACTGCTGCCTTTGCCTGTTTGCTCGGGCAAATCTGACAAGATTTCTGTGATATCAGGCCCGATGCTATCTGAGCTAGAGAGGCGGACCATACGAGGCGGTGCAGCACCTGGTGGCTGCTGTTGCTGAGACTGGACGTGAGACTGCGAATAAGGCATGTTGGGACCAGAGGGCGGAGTTCCACATTGGCTAGGTGCCGGAGTGATGCTGTGGGGCGTGTCTAGGCCATCACCAGTCAAGTTAACATCAAAGATTGAATTTTGAGATGCGTCCACATCCATAGAGAGGAGCTCACGGTGGAAATCATCCTCATGCGAGACTTGATGGTGCTGGTGATGCTGCGGCATCGAAGATCCCTGTTGTGATTTCATGCCTAAACCGCCAACTCCACCACCTGCGCCAGTTCCAGGCATCACGCCACCCTTTTCTGGCCCCCTTTGGCGCTGCTTCTTCTTCCCTTTTGTGCCACTTCCAGGGCAGGTTCCCCCCATGCTCTCAGTCCGTGGGGAGCCAGATGAAGAATTCTGCCTTTCTAATGGACTAGAACCATACAGAGCAGCGAAGTCTTGTGTGGGGTTGTCTTTCAACAAGTTCATCAACATAGGATGATTCTTGGTGTTGCTGGCAGGTGAGGATGTTGGTGGTGGAGTTTGGTGGGGTTGTGGTGCATTCTGGGAGCTGGGGCTAGAGCCCACACTTCCAGTTATCTGTAATAGACTTGTCAGTATGGGATTCTGTGTGACTTTGTTGAAGTCATCTGATTGGCCCTGACCAGGCTGTTGTTGCTGCGACTGTTGTTGGCCAGCAACCCCTCCTTGGGATAGACACTCTCCTCCTTGGGCTTGCCTCTCTGTTCGGGAAACCCCAAAAAGAGAAGTAATTGGACTTCCAAAATTAGCTCCCCCAGGGGGTCCTGCTCCAGTGGGTGTGTTGCCCCCTGTGATCCCAGGCAGTCCCATAGGGTTAGTTCCATCGCCTACCACCATGTTGTAGGTGGGACTACTGGAGGGTGGCAGGTTATTCTTCACCATGATCTCGACAGTTTGTGCAATTAATGAGAGGGCTGGAGTGTCTGCCTGGATGGTCTCTGCTTTCCTCCGAATGGCCCGCATGGTTACAGGGATGGACATACATCTATAGGAGGGAAGGAAACAATTAGCATAAAACGTACTATCAACATTTATGCATTCAGGAGGAAGTGAACAAACTCACCGTTGGACCACTTTGGTGATGAATTCATCAGTGCAGATCAGAGCATCTGACAGTCCTTTATACAGCTTGCAGGATACTTGTCTGGAGTCAATAACCTCCATTACCACTAGAGGAAGGATGCAAGATAGGACACAGGACTCGGATAAGATAAAAACTGACATTGTAACAGATTTATTTCATCCAAGGATATTGTTAAAGTAATGTCAACATTATGCTGGATGACTGAGATTTTGTTAAAGTGATGCTCACCACAAACTAATGACTCGTTGACTGGATGCTGGAAAGAGACGCTAAAACTTGAGTCGGTAAGGGGACATACTTCAAACTGCAGCAGGCCTGCACTGTCTGAGGGAACAACAGAACAAATGCTTCACTCATTAAATGCTATTTGACACATCAGACAAAAAAAAAAAAAAAAAAAAAAAAAAAAGGACATGTTGTTGATTGAACAAATACATTCCATTAGGGGGCCGATACGTACCTTCTTTGATGGAAGTTCGTTTCACACAGCTGCCAACCAAGGTGTTATAGGCTGCCTGGTGCCGGATGATATCCAACAAGAGTGGCACTTGTGCTGGGTGGCGGAAGGGGATCTTGGACACCAGTGCTCCTTGAAGAGAACGACCGTCTTGCACCGGGGCATCACTGTTCAGGAAGTAACAGTGCTGCTGATCTGGCAAAACCTGTGAAAGCATAAAGAAAGCAGTTTTTCTTACAAAAACATTTAATTCTGTCTCTAGCCCTGGCTGGCATCGGCAGAACAAGGGGCAGGATACAGAGAGATACTGCGATAGTAATCCTTACATCAAAAATAATAATTTTAAGAATAGTACTGTTATAATTTAGTAATGTTGGTATTTTACATTGACTCACAATAAGACAAAAAAAAAAAGGAAACTAGCTTCAATTCCAATAGGTGACCATAATTAAAAGCAACCAAAACAACAAGCAGAAGCATCTAACAAAATTTCTGTAACCACAGAACAACCTTGAATCTGGAGAGCAAAGGCTGGATGAGGTAAGAAAGAATGAAAAAAATCATATTAAATGGTGTGTCTAGCGGTATTACGTGCGTCCCCTTACAGAGTAGAAGTGCATGTTGTGTGAGGGCGGTGGCATGGAGCTGCCCTCCTCGAGTAGCTGGCGTTGGCTCTGGACAATTAACTGGTAGAGAGGTGAGAGGCTGGGGGAGCTCTCAAACACTGGGATTGCTGTGAAAAAATGGAGAGGTTGAAGTCCAAATTATCAACAAAAGCAAGCATTTTGCTGAGAGTGCATATTTATGACAAAAAAATACGCACATGTAGCATTTCCAAGCCTCTGAATAAAGGACAGTGAGAAAGGCATCGGGCGGTTCATCTTGAGGAAAAAACAAGAAGGCAGGTCCACACAGTTGGAGTTGGTCACAGTGGAAAAGGAAGGTGTCCTAAAATACACCAAAAATAAAATTTGTCAGCTCTCTTGCTCTGTTCTTTACAAGGTAAAATACTACTATTAGCCCAAAATAACCCCACAGTTATGCATGTTTAATACAGTGCATGCCATAAATTGTTAGACAGATTTAGAGGTTTCATCATTGCAGGATTTCACAAGTTCCCTGATAACGGGAGGTACACATTCTTACCCCTTGTTATCCACTGGGTGGGATCCGGTGATGAGTGGGGCGATTGGAAGCTTGTAGACAGCCGAGGTTCCCTCAATTGTCACAGAAACACTGACACCCAGAGAGCGTGGAACTACAAAGATTATCCAAGAGTCACGACAAGGAGACAATCGACAGAGGTCACACCAGAACGGTTACGATTCCTAAGCAAATCTCATGGCTATTGGCTGGTGTCTTGTATACATTTATGAATTCACCCGCTTCCTCTTTGCACTTACCATTGCCGTCTGGTAAGTTGAGCTGTGAGCTCGGTCCCTCCTCAAATATGTCATAAGGGGATACGTAACACTGAAGAGAGACAAGATGGCCACCACTCCTGGCTGTTAGCAAGCCGACGCTGCCATGAAGAATAGTCTCCACAGCATTAGCATTGGTAGCTAACCTAGAAAATACATCAATCAAAAGTTTTTGCATTACAAAAAAGATGCTCAAATTAGGCTTTTTGCTCAAAATTGTGAATTCATATTTTACCAGTTGTTCTGATTTATAACATAGATTACATTCTACTGCTTCCAAAATCACCAATTGTGCCCTTAAACACTCTTAATAGGTTTCCCTCCCATGCATGACTCTTTCAATGATCACAGTGCCGCTTGAATAATATAATAATGAATATACAGTATACTGTATATCGAATATGCTAAACACTGGTAGCCCATATTACTAAGGTTGATGTACAAGGTAACAAAAAGCCGCTTTGGGTGCTTACCTGAACATGTGCATCATCTTGGTGAGATCAAGCTCCAAGGACTGCAGTGCTATATACATCTTGGTTTTCAGTTTACTGGGGCAAAGAAATAAATTAAGATAATGAGATATAATCGATAAAAAAATAATCATAAATGATCTGTCTCTATAGAATAACTGACTTAAATCGTAGTTTAAGTTGGCTTCAACCAGAAATCCTTCTAGCCTAAAAGTCTACTTACTTGTCCCCAGGGAGCTTGTAAAGTTCGACAAGTCCCTTCAGATGTTTGGAAAACTCTTCAAAGTTCTTCTCCCTGATGAGATGAAGGAGAGGAGGTGGTTTAGATGAGTTTCAGAAAAATAAAAGTAGTTCTCACAGGTGCCTGCATTACTCCAAAAAAACCGAAATAGGAAACCATACAGTGAAGTGTGTTGTTTCTACTCACCTTAGATGCTGAATCAGCTCAGGACAACTCTGTAATCAACAAATCAAGAATAATATAATACAATTTTGAGGACAATGACTTCACCAAAAGTGCATGAATGGAACACGAAAGTATAGAATTTGAGCTTTATGGAGCCATATGGAAGTTACAGTAAACTTACCGTAGGGTTTTCTCCCTGGTGAGCCACCTTGACATCCACTAGCTGGCCAGTGGAGTCCAGCTGAACCTCCACATAAAACATGTCTGATGTGATGTAACACTCTGTGCCTGACGGGCTGAGGTGAGAGCCAAGCCTTTTCAGAGAAGACAAAAAAAAACAATCAAAAAGACAGAGAGAGAGAGAGAGAGAGAGAGAGTGAGTTAGTAGTTTTACTTCAGTCAATTTTAAAAATGGTTTTATTAATCATTCTTGCCGACTAAGCCAACAATGGACAATTATAAGGAAAACCGTACAAAAACAACAATCTACAATCAGCCTATATTTAATTTACTTGGCAAAAAGGGAAAGAACTCACAAGTTTTGCCGAGCGATGGATTCTAAACGATCCGTCATGGAGGGCAGTGATGAAACTGAAAAAGAAGGAAAGAAAATACCTTTACATTATAAGTTTGCCATAAAACAGCTTGTCAGATCCATTGACCCTTTTTATTTAAATTCAATAGAATATTCAACAGTTCATTTAAGTCTGCATAAAGTTGTGTTTCCTATATTAATGATGAAAATTAACACATTCTAATTGAAAATCTGGCCCCTCTCTCCCTTGTGTTTCTGTCCTTTGAGTTGACAGTCTCACCTTTCAGCGCTCTCTGCAGGGTCTCCAAGCAGGTGAGCAGGAGCTGGTGACCTGAAGCATTCATCACGCCGCGTTTCTCCTGGGACACAGCGGGAAGTTAAAAAAGAGGAATAAGATAATACAGCAGAGAAAAGTAAAAAGTGCTTCATCAACAAGATCTGATGTTCAAGTTTGTTTTTCACCGGCTTAGTCAGCATTATAGGTCAGGGATTTAAATGTCAGTATAGTTTCACAGGCCCAGTAGGTAATTTAATAAAGTAAAAACCTTTTGGGCAATTAAGTGATTAATTGCTACAAATTTATATTGTGCAGGTCCGTAGTGAGTCCTCTCTTGTGGGTACTGATGAAAGACTGTCAAATAAGCTTTTCAAAGTTGCAGTTTGGATACTATATATGTGTTCATTACATCGTCTTTAAAAAACAGTAATTGGAATGTAATTAATCACATAAAAGGGAACAGAAATTATGCACTATATTAAGTGCAGGTAAAGTGTTCCCCACTTAAGGAATGACAAAAAACTGTTTGTGACCTACCTATTGCCTATTAAAACTCAGGTTAAATCAGTCCCCATTAGTGTAATGAAAGGTGGAAACAGCATTATGTACATTTCACCTTTTGCAGAGTTCAACCTGATTGAACTCTGACATGAGAGATAATGACTTTCACTAATGTTTGAATAAAAATGTTTGGGAATGACATCTTTGAATGATGGAAGAATACAAGAACCAAGCTTTCTTTTGCAGCATGTTATTGCAAAATTATTTTTTCTGACCTGCCTGCTGTTTGTTGAATTTTAACTCGTCAGTTTAGGCCTTTAGCATCTGAGGGTCATCCAGTTTGTTTTGTTTGTCAAAGCACAACCAGACTTGACCACTAAAACAACTGGTTCAAGGCCTCAAGATTATTAAAGGTTTTATTATTGAAACCTAGTTTAAAGAGGTGCTTCGTGAATTCAAGCTAATCATTTATCTCAGAGAAAGATGTCTCCGTCTCACCATGGCCTGACGCACAACCTTGCAGGTCTCCTGCCATGGCCGTGTAGCATTGTGTTTGGCATGAAGCTTCTCCAGCAAAGCAGACATCCGACTCTGCTTCTCTGACTCTGAAAAAGATGCAATATACAAGATACGAGTTAAACAAAATTGCAGGTTATACACTTTGATTTTCTTACATTTTGAAGGTATTCACAGCCTCATCACGCTGATTCCATCTCTTCTGTCCTTTTTAGAAAACTAATTTAACTAAATATGGGGGATGATCTGCATGCAGCACTACATGATTTTTCTGAATGTTCATTTCACTTTGTTTTTTAACAAATGTAAAGCCAAACACAACACAGACGTCATGTCTTGAAAATAATGAATCATTGCATTTGACATTCACAACAAACTTCAAACATCTTCCGAAAGTCTCTACAGACGATTTAATTAGCCTTTAACGACATAATTGTAACTAAGAGCCACTCTTCACCAAAGCACTTTCCTTTGTTTTTGTTGGTTTATTTAACTGTAGAAAAAATACACTCAGTTGTTTATTAGGTATGCAACAAACTACAAGTTCAATCAACACCTCTCTGAAAAACGTTTGAACAAAAACTGTACATTATAACCTTTATGAAGGTAGGATTTATTGCAGGCCTGTGAGGCTGCATTAGACTGTAAAAGCTCTAACTCAGTGTATCTTATAAACTGGCAACAAAGTGTATAATGTGTTACATGGATAATCAACAATCAGGGTATCTATGATAAGCAAAAAAACATTTTACTCCTGACTTGTTTTGGATGAAGGCCTTTACCAAAACAAATGGTGCAATTCACATTAATAGGGGCATCAATGGGACAACATATCAACATATCAATCCAGTCACATGACATCACAACACAACACCCTTATGCCTGTCAGTCTGGTCCAAAAGACATGATGGTGTCAAAGAAAAAGAGACACTTTTTGTTATTATTATTAGCTTTCATAATGGGCTATTGGGAAGCTTAGGTGCAATGATGTTTGCATTATTGTTCAACACTACGAGTCAAAATAAGGACTTGTCAATAGATCTCTCTGAAAAAAAGTTTGAACAAAAACTGTACATTATAACCTTTATGAAGGTAGGATTTATTGCAGGCCTGTGAGACTGCATTAGACTGTAAAAGCTCTAACTCAGTGTATCTTATAAACTGGCAACAAAGTGTATAATGTGTTACATGGATAATCAACAATCAGGGTATCTATGTACATTTTTATTCCTGTTCTATCTTTATTTTGTTGTATAGTATGTGTATTTATTGTCTGTGTCTGTGTAGTTGTATAGTATGTGTATTTATTGTCTGTGTAGTTGTATAGTATGTGTATTTATTGTCTGTGTAGTTGTATAGTATGTGTATTTATTGTCTGTGTAGTTGTATAGTATGTGTATTTATTGTCTGTGTCTGTGTAGTTGTATAGTATGTGTATTTATTGTCTGTGTAGTTGTATAGTATGTGTATTTATTGTGTATGTGTATTTATTGTATCTGTGTAGTTGTATAGTATGTGTATTTATTGTCTGTGTCTGTGTAGTTGTATAGTATGTGTATTTATTGTCTGTGTAGTTGTATAGTATGTGTATTTATTGTCTGTGTAGTTGTATAGTATGTTGTCTGTGTAGTATGTATGTATTTATTGTCTGTGTCTGTGTAGTTGTATAGTATGTGTATTTATTGTCTGTGTAGTTGTATAGTATGTGTATTTATTGTCTGTGTAGTTGTATAGTATGTGTATTTATTGTCTGTGTAGTTGTATAGTATGTGTATTTATTGTCTGTCTGTGTAGTTGAGCTGCTGCAACACTTGAATTTCCCCATGGGGATCAATAAAGGAATATAATAATAATAATAATAATAATAATAATAATAATAATAATAATAATAATAAGCAAAAAAACATTTTACTCCTGACTTGTTTTGGATGAAGGCCTTTACCAAAACAAATGGTGCAATTCACATTAACAGGGGCATCAATGGGACAACATACCAACATATCAATCCAGTCACATGACATCACAACACAACACCCTTATGCCTGTCAGTCTGGTCCAAAAGACATAAAAGAGACACTTTTTATGTTATTATTAGCTTTCATAATGGGCTATTGGGAAGCTTAGGTGCAATGATGTTCAACACTACGAGTCAAAACAAGAACTTGTCAATAGATTTACTTTCATAAACCTCTGTGTGACACAAACAAACACATAAAAGCAGCAGTAAAGTGAAACCAGTCGGCTAGGCTAGCTGTTAGCATTGGTTAGCTTGAGTCGTCAAAACAACAGATGCTAACAGCAGCTAACTAAAGCACGTGTTTAGTTCGTACCTGTAACATCTTCGGCTTTGACCCGATCTGCATGGGTTTGATTCCCTCCTTGCTGAGCAGAGATAGAAAGCTCTCTCGCAGGGCTGCCGCTCTGCACAGACACACCAGGTCCCGCCGCCATTGTGCCCGGTTCAGCTTCCCCGCTTCGCTTTTCGCAGCGACCCCAACCGGGCTTCCGTACTGTACCATACTCCACCATGCTTTTCCCTCTTTTAGTGTTTTGTTTATATTTTTTTCCTTTTTTTTTTTTGAAATTCCAGTCAGTTTACACGTGGTTGACTTTGTTGTTATATTTATAATTATATGTTTTCTTTATTTAGATATGATACTCATTTGGCAGGGCAGTCTTTAAAGAAAAAAAATGTACCTGAACATGTGCATCATTTAATTTGTTTTTAATTGACAATGCAAACATTAATTCTGATTATTCATTAATGTAATTGAAGGAGACACGTGCCTTTGTCTTTATTCCTTCAAAAGCAAATTAAATCTGCTGACAATAAAGCTGAATCTGATTCTGAAATCCCTTGACTTAAAATAAAAGGCAATGATCTGATGGAGACTCCAGATGGCGTACGGTCGCCACGAGGTAATGATTCATGATTTGCCAAGAGTACCCAGCCGCCAAAATCCAATGGAAGGTTGAAATATTCATGTTAATCGACTTCAGACACAGAATAATGCAGTGACTTAACACGATGACTGCTTTTCCCCCTCCTGCAATTCCTACTTTTTTTATAAGACAGTCACACAATGCAATAGATAATTAAGCAGTAGATAAAGAAATTTAAAACAGCAAAAAGCAGCCATGCACAGGCAACCACATGCACATACATGCTCACACCTGAGCCTATTGTACAGCTGAGCCTGTGGCAATGAGTGCTCTCTGGGGAGGATTTTCCCACCAACCATTATGACCTGCCTAAGAGAGGGAGCAGGAGTGTGTGCATGAATACATGCGCATTTGTGCATATGCAAAGATATATTTGTGAACATGGGTATTAAAACACACAGACACACAGACACACACACACACACACACACACACAGCAGATAGCTATAGACAGCAGTGGGGATGGAGAGGGACCAGATTGGCATCGACTGAGACAGTAGACAGACCTACAGATAGACATGAGAAAAGAGGGGAGGTGCCGCTATGTAATTGATGTGCCCACCAGGAGCTTTAGCTGGCTGCCTGGCATGGAAGAGGAGGTGGGCACCGCTGCCAAGACAGCAGTAGGAGAAAGGAAAGGGAGGCACAGGCCTTTGGGGAGCACAGTAGCGGGCTGAAACCGTGCCCATCAATCAGAGGCTAGTTCACCTTGCCATGCCAAGCGGGACCCCCCTCTGTGCCGAGGGAAGGGGTGGCACAGGGAGCAAGGCTGGCACAATTGCTAAACCTTCCCTAATCCTCCTGGTGGGTGTATCAGTGCCACGTTCCGAATGGCAGTGGAGTGGGCAGAGCCAGACATGGGTGGAAAAGAAAAGAAAGTTCAGCCCCTATTCTGAAAGAGGTGTCACTTCATGTTGTTAACATCGTGATGTAGAAATGTTCATATTATTTCAACTATTGGCTGAAAAATGCCACAGCTTCTCATAAAAAAAAGCTATTTAGGAATTGAGGCATTGACCAAAAAGGTTATGTTGCCCACTCTGTTACTTCGACAATCTAAGTGCTCTCTTGTCTTTGGAAAGAGTTCAACAAAATAAGGCCGATCTGTCGTTTAAAATTTGAGCCATATGCTGTATGAATTCTGTGATTACGCTGATTGTTACTTGGAGCCTTTGCATGATAGGGTTTTCTTATATTGCACATGTTTTACATAATTTTACCCTTAGAAAATTAGCAAACTAGTGTGGATGGCTGAAACCTTACAATAAAAGAAGCCCTGTTGTAGAACGTATACAACAGTGAAGTAATATATCCATACACGCACACACACACACACACACACACACACACACTCACACACTCCTATATATAAACACTATGCGGTGGATAATGAACATACAGTTTACACACCTATACTGTCCATAGATATACACATATTCAACTATATAACAAACAAAATTGATCATCCTTTGTTCCTAACTTCCTGAAACTATCAAATAAAATAGTGTTGAGGGAGATGGCTGTCTAACATCTCTATAAACACATGTATTTGATTTCCTCTGCATGTTTCCAGTTTTAACACAAGGGGATGGAGATATGTGAACAGCTTGGCAACCTTATTGAGTGCTTTGAAGTTGACTACCCTCCTTTTCCACCATCTCTGGAGGTGAACTCACATTTTACCTGATGTGAATTAATAAGAACAGACTATTTGATGCATGTGTGCCTCCTTTACAATTCATGGCTAGCAGAGGAAATAACCAGACAATGTAAATTACATATTTGATATGGTCATTTGGTGTGGTGGTTGCTTTACAAGCTGTTTTATTTAGGTGACTCTTGTATAAATGTGCCAAACAAAAGGAATAGACTGATCCTTTTGCTTTTCACCTTTCATACAAGTTTGAGATCAGTGAGCCTTAAGGCTGGAAACGGTCCAGAACAGTGAAGCATTACCAGGACACAGTTTCTGCTTCTTTGGCACCGAGTGCCTTGACGTGCATGGGCAGCTGGGAAGACTAGCTGGGAGGGTGATAGAGGGAGGGAAGTGCAAGAGACAGAGGGAAAGGGAGAGGGAGAGAAAAAGGAGGGGTCGGCCCTATAGGACCATTTGTGATGAGGCTCATTTGCACAACGGCACTTAATTGGCTACAACAATTAATTAATGTGTTGGAAAGTTGGCACAAAAAGTTCATTTAAGAGGGTTTTAATAAGCAATTAGGGAGAAGTAACCAGTGAGGTAGAAGCAACCGCAAAAAACGCTGAAAACTCTGAAAGTATAAACTCCAGCTCTTAGGGGATAATGTGCCATATCTGGAAACCAGGATGTGGTTTGCTAACATGGGTAGTTACTGCACATCACATTGTGAGCACTGATGTCATTAAGATACATTGTTTTTACCCCATACTTTTACAACACCAACTGTTCATGGTACCCACTTTCCAAAAACAGCATTGTCTCCTCTCCCCTTCATTTCTCCCTCCCACTGTCTGCCTCCCTCTCTCTTTTCTCACTCTGTGTATGAAATATCGCATGACTAATGAGTGGAGCAGGTTGAAATCCTGGGGAAGATGTCCTTGGAAGACGAATGCATTTTCAGCAGAATAATTAACTTAATTAACAAATTCACATGCATATTCATCAGCCTATTAATGTCTCCTCTGCGCGGCTTGATGAGCAGTGGGGTAATAACCATCTCATTTGCATAGCCTGTTCACACGACTTCCCATTTAAAGACAAAATAAGGGAAGGAAGAGCACAGGAGGAAGAGGGGATGGGAGAAATTGGAAAAGAAGACAACAAATAGAAAACAAGGGAGAGGCGCAGCGGGGTAACGCGCAGAGGTGAGGAAGTGACGTGGGATGGTTGGAAATAGGCTAACAGTTTATCTGACGGATGGGTGACATGAGGAGGGACGGCAAACATGAGCCCCAACAGATTGACTCCATCTCTCTCTCTTTCTCTCCCTCATCCCTCCAGTCAACCTTGTAAGCCATCTTCCCCCTCCTGCTGTTCAACCATCACCATTTCCTTGCATCCGTGTCATAATATTCTCATTCTTACAAGCTGAAACAAGCGGGCTTTTTTTAATGACCATATTAGAGTTGAATCCAAGTCAGAGTTTCAGAAATATCCCCCATCAGATGTTTGTCTTGCTAAATTGTTTGGTGCAGAACCCATGATCGTATCAGCGTGCCCTCTCCATGTTTCTCTCCCTCTCAGTCTGTCTGTCTCTTTCTCCCCTTCCTACGGTCTCTCAGGGGGAATCTTCTTGGCATTGCTCCACTCCTTTCTTCTCCACCGCCAGGCTGCTGCTGCTGCTGCCGTCTCTACTCTGTTACCACTGTCTGCACACAACCTGGTGCTCCTAGCAACGCCACCTCTCACGCATACACTCCACATGGCGATCCCAATGCCACGTGTGTGTGTGTGTGTGTGCGCGCGTGTGTGCTAAACAAACACTATTCATTTTTTCCGTTTACACTCTTATATTTGTGTCTGTGCTAAGATAAATCCTCAGTCTACATATATAGCCGGATGTTTACTCTGCCACTTAAAAGGAAACAAAAGAAAAATATCAGAGTCAATAACCTGTCAAAACCTCTTCTGCTCCAGTTTGGAATAGTAAAGTCAGTACAATAAACCTACTTTTGTTTTATGCAGATATAAATAATTACTAGGGTAAGTGAGACAATTATATTACACTTTATTCCCTTTATTAGGCTGCTCCATAATCACAACAATTTTACCTTGTTTATCAAAAAATGCATTACAAATGTTCAGAATATTGCTTTATTAATTAAACATGGGCATTTAAAATTGCTTGCTACAATTTCCTTTCACTTTAGCTATTAAAATGGTCATATTTTCATTTTTCCTATCTTATATTTTTGCTGTCACTCATTGGGATGTTTCTTTCTGTACTTGGGTATCCTATCTTAAAATAATGTCATGAAAGGATGATTCATACACACAAAAAAAGGGCTGCATTTTAAAACGACATATTCATATTGTTCTTTACAGCATCGGAGATACATTTATCATTTTTATCATTATAATGGAGGACTGTCAGTCTACAGGTTTTTATTCCAAACCAATCTAAAACAGCAGAGTTCACATATTAACACTGGGGAGAAATGAATCTGTGATATCAATTAATATGCTATGTAGACGACAAAAAACGTGCACCACAAGTCATACTACAAAAACATATTCCACAGTCAAGCCCTGCTGTAGACTTGGACATGATGTGTTATTTCTCCAGTTCATTTGCAGGCTTTTAATTTTTCGTTGTTCGCCAAGTCATGATCTGAGGCGTCCTTGGTGGCATCTTTTCTGTCTTCCGTCCCAAGCATTCATCTGAGGATGCAAAAATGTGCCGAAACATAAATTGATAAAGTCCTGTTTCGCATAAGCCATTGGCTTGCTGGACTACAAGTTTCTTCTTCTGTATAAACAGACCTCCCTGTCTGTGATGAAGCAATACAGTGTTGTAATGCATGATGGGTACAGTTGTCTTTTATTGTTTTTATTAATAATTCTCTCCGACTTTCCAATGTTTCTCTCAAACCAATCTTTTACTCTTTATTGGAGTAGGATGGAAACTCCTATTATTATATAATTGTCATATTTGTTTGTCAGGGTCGCCCATAAAAAACTTGTTTCTAGCCCTAAATTGGCTTTTCACAACACCAATACCTTGTTTGTAGACATTTCCTCTCTGAATGTGTGGGTTTTCTTGTATTTAAAATAATGTTCCAGTGGGGAGAAACAAAAGTTTAACACCTCTTTAGATTTTTTCTAACCAAGCTAAGTGACTTCTGTCTTGTCTCTTCTGCTGTGACATGTCAAGTCTGTTTGAGTTCGATGTCACATTAAGGCCTCTTTAAGAGCGTTGTTTGAGTTGGTTACTTAATGAATAACGTTAACCTTGATGCTTTAGTCTGAGCAATGTGTGGTGCTGATACTGTACATTTGCAGTTGGAGTATCATGTCCTCCAGATATACACATGGGTCAAAAAGTAAGATGTGGTGAAGCATGCATACATTTTGCAAGCACTTGATAATCTAAAGGTCCTGGAAGAGTCTAGTCTTAATTATTTTCTCGGTGCCCGCCCACACTATGATTCAGTGTGACTGTGTAACTCTACAGGGACTTTCAGAGGGTAGCAGCTAACGGTTTGACACCATAACCAAGTGATGGCTTTGAAATTCTAAGGTCTTTCTTAGGTTTTGCTTAGTTTTATTAATACCAAAGTGACACATTCTACTCACACACTTATGTGTTTACATGGAGCAGATTGTAAGTCCTCCCTCCATTAGACGGAGATCACGGTTTTAAGATCTTTCATGCGAACAGTGCTGTGGCTTGACACTTTTTGTTATCAAGGTTAAAATCTGTCATTTTGTAACAATATTTTACCTTTTAATTTGGGTGTTATTTCCTCACAGTGACAACATCATTCTTGGAGCTTAAGGCCATTTGTATTTCCCTGAGCTTTGAGGCCAGACAGCAATTTTGACTTCACTCCACGTTAATTTATTCATTCAGAAGTCTTTTCTGTGCTTGTGGAATACAATTTTGGAATTAGCCTTACGATAATTTTTGTTTTATGTGAAGTTCTTATTTTGTGTTGTGTTTCTGACACATCTTAGTAGACCCATGCTTATTGGCTAAACGCAGGCTGCAGGCTGATGTTTGGCAGTCGTGAGAGGAAGGGCTCGGAAAGGCGATTGAGATACAGAGCATTAGCCGGTGTCGGGAGGAAATTAAAGGCCAGATCGCTTTCTTAATCAGAGCACAAGCACTGCGTTAAGAAGGAATTAGGTCGACAGCTGCTGTGTCGCTGCTTACCTTGCTCACGCTCTCTCCCATCCTCATACACACACATGTTATTCACACACTCGTATTCTTCTATGCTGTGTTCACTCCTTGACCCTTCACTTTTGTCTATTTCGTTCCCCTGGGTTGTCGCCTTTTGTTCCCCCGTCTACTAGCACTATTTCATACGCCTCTCCTCTATTTCCACATCCAATGTATTTCCCTCCACAAACGTGGGAGCTGAGTTTTGGCCACTTGTCCAGCAACCGAACACACACTCAGATACGCAAGCAAAACCAAAACTCTATCCAGACAAATGAAATATTCTGCAAAACATGTAGACAAAAATACGAGACTGGAGAAGAGAAGAGAAGAGAATAGAAGAGAAGAGAAGCATAACGGATATAGATGGTTTTTGGTTCTGTTCCAGGAGGCTCAGTAGTACCCCTGTGGCTGATGGATGAGCTGTCATTGTTGAGCTCTTCCACGTACACCTGAGATGAATGGACAAACAGCAGTGGTCCTTTCTCTGTCTATCCATCTTCCTCTGTTTAAATACATTCTGCTGTCCACACTTGTCCCCCACCAAAACACACAAGGAGATCATCAGATATGAGTTTTTGAAGATCAATATCGTTATTTTTAGACACAAGTTGCCAGTAGCCAAAATTTTGTGCCGGCATTATCCATATTTTTGATTTGACCATTTTATACCAAAAACCTGGCCATGATTCAGTGTTTCCCAGGATTTGTATTGTTGCTGGAAAGATTGAAAAACAAACTGTACTACATGGAAAACCAATGAGAGGCAGGTTGGCCGTGGAATAACCAACGTCATTTACTTAATAATAGGACTTCAAAAATGTAATTGATTTTTACACATTGTTATTATTATTAAGCTGTGAAAATAGAAGAATCTGCATTGTAATGCAGGTGGATCGCACTGACCGGGCAACATCTGTTGAACGGCCAATACCAGCTCGGTGCCAAATCAATACATCAGTCTGAATTTTACGCCCAAACATGCACATTTTAAAACGTCCACGCATCCAGTCCATATTTCAATCTCCCACACGTCTTTCAAACCATGTGTCAGAAATAGGGAAGATTGTTGACTAAGGTCAGGAGTTACTCCACTTTTTAATTTGGCAAATGCAGCGTATAAATTTTAATTTGTTGCTTTAATCAGTTGAATCAACTGGAATGACCCTGAGCCTGATTGCCAGCGTCTTTCCGCAGACTTCAGTTTTTTGGCATATTGTTCAGGCCATGGGTCTATGGAAATTTCAACCAAGTGGCAGCACGCAATATTCAGGCGAGGTTTTCCAGTTTTGAAGTTTAACTGCTGAAATCCTGGAAAAGTTTTCCCTCAATTTGATATTTTATATTGATTATGATATACCAAATCATTAAAAAGTTTGACCACAGTTCATGCTTTCAACATACTGTGTTCACTATATTCCTTTTAAAAAAGGCAACCAAAAAAAATAACTCCTTATTATTAAATGTTGATAATAAGGAGTTTGGCTGTTTTGAATCCAGCAAAGAAAGAAATTGAAATACTTTTATTTTGCTCCTGCTTTAAAATGTTGATAAGGATCATGCCTGTGAATGTAGCAAGGGAGAGTTTTCAAATAGCATTAACACACTTAGCATGCAGAGGTTGACAAGAATACCACTAACTGCCCTTTATGAAGCAGGTTAGATACTTACAGTCCGTATTCACCAACCTCTCCGTGGCATAGGTACACTTTGGGGTGAAACTGCTCTGTGTCCTCTCCAAGGGGGAAGGTTTAAAAAACATTTAATTAGGCTTTTGGCATGGCTTCACTTTTAGCCTGGAGGTGTTGGAGGAGGTTTTACAGACTTCATCTCTTTTAGAGCCTCGCAGATTAAACATTCATGAGAGCAATCAGCAGACCCTATGTGTCCTCTCCTGCTGTACAATTTCATCTGTAGTTTATAAGTAGCGTCCGTGTAGGTTTATGCTGTTGAATGATGCACTTATGTAGTATGCACACTTGATTAATTCTGTCACTTTCCTGTAGTGGTGCAATCGTGAACTGTTTGCATGTAGAACATAGTACATTGAAGTGTTATTTAAATATGCCTAATTTCATTAAAACTATGTATTTGAATCTTAAAATCCTCATGTTTGTTGGTGCCCTGAGTCGTAGGTGCAGGATGGAAGGATGGCGCAGGAAGGCGGAGGAGGTTTTGGGGGGAGAAGGGTGGGATGGTGTAGGGGGTGGGGGTGAAGGGGGGCAACAGATGGTACGCCACGCTGCGAGGGACGTCGGCTGCCACGGGTGGGGGAGGTGGAGTGGGGGCAGATAAATGGGGATAGGAGGGGGGTACTTTTCCCCAAAGTGCCAGCAGGGATGACGAGGAGGGGGACTAGCTGCATGTGAGCGTGTGTTTGCGTGTTTGTGCGAGCGTGCCGGCGTCTCCGTGTGTCGAAAGGAAGAGCCATATTCAGACTTGAGTTTTCCTCATCGAGTGAGGTGAGAAGCTTTTTGCCCGAGCGCTTCGTGCCCACTCAGTGTCAGTGTGTGGACTTCCAGCATCGGAGAACGGAGTGATGACTCCCCACGCACCAGTACACAGCTAGTTCACCACCATCCAGACTGTACGAGGATGATGCCGAAATTACTCGTAACCCAGTTGTTGTGGTGAACTATCCCCCCCCCCACCACCACCCAGCCTCATCCACCCTTGTCTCCTCTCTTCTACAACACCTATGCATGCACAGACGGCACACATGCTCACATACATGCACATAAACCCCCAATTACAGTGGCTGCCTGTAAACATACCAGCTTCGGTGGTATATATATGGTGCTGACTATTGAACAGATGTTGTGGAATTTAAGATGCAAACGCACCCCTCCACCACCCCCCTATCCAACACACACATATTATATTTATATATATATATACACACACAGACACACACACACAAACCCTCACTGTCTCCCTCCCCCCCAGCTGGCCCTGCCTTTAACGTGCCATGTGGCGCTCCATTCCCCCTGGCACTTCGACTCTGGCTGTGCCAACTCTGCCGCGTCTGGCCGCCGCCAACTGGAAAGACCAAGAAAACAGCAGACTCAAAGTGGACTGTTTCTTTGTGTGTCTGAAGCGTGTGTTGGGGTGAACCTGAAGAGGCACAACTCTGCAAAACTTGAGCTGTCAGTCTCTGTAACTGTTATTTATGTAGAACAGAAGAGAGGAGGATTTTATTTTCCAGCGTGAAAAAATGACTAAAATGTCCAGTATGGTTTGGCAGAAGATGGGAATATGTGTGTGTCTATATTTCGTGAGGGTGCATACCTTATGTTTGTCTGTGCAGGTGTACGGTGTGTGCAGCGTGCACAGCGTGTCACACTGTCAGTCCGTACATGCCGGTTGTGAATCCACTTGGGAATGGCGGTGGAATTCCTGTTACCATGGAGATGTCCAAGCTCATCTGTAGTAAAATTTCAACTTGAGAGAGATTAATTCAGGCGAAAGTGTTGATTTATTCATCCTGCTGGATGCTGATGCACTTCCTCATTCGCTCTGATGTTTAGACTGTGATGGCTGCCCATTTGCTGACTGGGTTTCATTTTTCAAACCATGTCACTGTTGAAATGTGGCTGCCGGGACTGCCGCTGTGCTCTTCTATCTTCATCACTGGATAAAGTTAAAGGATGAGTCTTGTGATGTTTTCATCTTATAGTCAACAAATCCCATGAAACACCAAACCCAACAATAATTTGATTTTAATAACAAGCACTGTCTTATATACATTATTCCTCCTTGCCATCAAGCGACATTGTTGTCCGAAAACTATTAAAAGCACATGAATGAGCCGCACCACTGCACGGGATAAATTAAGATAAAATAAGATAATCCTTTATGAGTCCCACAGCGGGGAAATAGTGCACACAAGAGACATAAGTAAAAAACAACATCAAAACAAGTATTATAAATAAGTTAATAAGTAATAACACAGTAAAGAATAATAAATAAGTAAAAAAAAACATATATTATATAAACAGACATAATCATTTTAGTATTGCACAGATTATTTATATTGCACGGTGGATATATTGGCTTGATATAGTCAGTTCAAGTGTAAAATGTTCCTTCACAAAAAAAATTGCCATTGTAGTTTAGTTTGAATCAATCCTACATGCACCATCCTGCTGCCATAGCAACAAGTCTTCCAAATTTGACATTAAATTAAATCAATTGTCCATGCGATCTATAATGACAAATAGATGTGTTTTCTGATCTGACGCCACTGTCGGCAGGACAGCAGGGCCGTGTCGTTGTTCAAACAGCCGATTGTTCTGTAACCCAAATAGTCTGAAAAATGTCCCTTTGGACTGAAAAGCCCATTTGTCCGACAGCCCGTTATCACGTTAACAAACGCCCAGTGCTCTGAAAATACACAATCTCCCTTAAATCAAACAGAAACACATGGTTGATAATGATGAATATCAGAAATCGAATCTTCAAGAGCTCGGGTTTATATAATGTTTGCTAAAAACTACAGTGTCCAGTTGTTTAAAGAATATACTTTTGACCCTTTTGAAAGAGATATGGCTTATGAGTTAAGATCAGCTCCTTGACATATGACATGTGACACTCAAATAGATTCACCCTACATTTATATCAACATAAATAAAGATGTTTTTTCATTGGCTCAAGAGATTTTGATACATCACTTGCAACTGAAGTGGTACCAGTCCTGTGCTAGTATTTATGTTTCCCATACTGATTGTTGCATTCTTGTGTGCATATGCATGAACATGTGTTTGGTCTCCATGCGACCCTCAAGTCTCTCTTTAATTCAGTGGATGACCTTCCCTCCTCACCCCCCTTTCCTCTCCCCCATGCAGTGATGGGAAGTGAGAGCTCCTTTCCTTATTCCTCTTCTCATAATCTCTTTTAATCTGAGAAAGCAAGCGGGGGCTGCTATGTCAATACCACGTCTCAAGGCCGCCACCGGGACACACACTCCATGATGTTTACTTCTTCTTAACATCCAAAGAGGGGTCGAGGGAGACGGATCGGCAAGACGAAAAGAGAGCAGGAGGAGGGAGAGAGGCCGAGCAGGAGGTGGAGAGGGAGATGTAAAAAGGAGAGGAGAGAGTGGAATAAGTGGGCTCTAACCCACGGGAAAGGCAGTGACATATCAGAAGTCAAAGCTGACTTCTGATAAACAGCATGAGAGAGTTATGTTAATAACAATACCAACTAATTAACAGAACATTATTGCCGGTTGTTAGTCAGTTGCTACTTTACATAATACATAACAGCTTGAATTATCAAGCTCAGGCAAACTCATCATAATCAGGATAAAAAGTGATGATCAACAGACATCACCTCAGAAGAGAAGGGTATATCTGCTTGACCTACTTGCCTCAGAATGCCCTGCAGTACATCAATACACAGGATGATTATGTAATCAAAACCATGATAGAGAATATTATGACTGTTATGGTTTCATGCTAAGGCAAAACATACAGCACTTCTCTGTGTCTGAGAAGAAGGAACAGAACATTACGTATACAAATGGTACATGGTTACAGTCAGTATAGTGTGTACATATTAGAGACCCATTTAAATGTTTTTTAATGAAAAGTATTTTTCCCCTAATGATTTCACTCGATTGTGTCTATTGTGCTGCAACAGACATGTGTCTTCAGGTATTACACACATGTGAAGAACAGATACTACATTATCGAAGGGTTTAGGGTTCAGATACAGTAAATTAGTTCAAGTTGAAGTCACACAATTAGCTTTCCTGTGCTCAATTTTGCCCTTCTTCCAAAGTAGACACATTTTCTCTCTCTCTCTCTCTCTACAAGTGAGGTAACAAACTTCTTGTTAATTTGTAACCAAAATGTTTAAAAATGTATTTTGGGTTCTTGGTTTTAAAGAATCTTTGTGTCGGATATTTTAGTGATAACCAGGGCCATATAATGTGATGCTATTATGTCATTTAATTACAATTAGACCAAACAGTTAGCAAATGCCCTCAGAAATTGGCTAAATAAACCAAGTTGTAACATGCTCCTTCACAACAAAAAAAATAGAAATACCAAAAAATAGCCACTGAAAATATAACTGGAATTTATATTATATATTATATTACTGTACATGTGCTGCAAAAAACATATGAATGAGTAAACATATGTGTTCGTGATGATTTTTTATATCAATATAAAATAATTGCAGGAACAGATTTAAAACCTCATAAAAACACTTTTTTGTAATGTTAGCATCCTGTGCCATTTTTTAATCAAAGACTTAACACGTGTTACATGTGCACAAAATACACACATGGTCAAATGCACACTTAGAGGTCAGATCCTCACAAAGTCGAAACCTGTGGGTGGCTGCTAAGTCAAGGCCAGTGACTAAAGAGATGCATGTGTGTGTGTGTATGTGTGTGTGTGTGTGTGTGTGTGTGTGTGTGTGTGTGTGTGTGTGTGTGTGTTGTGAGCATCTGCAGGCGCGAGGGACACTGTGGTAGTCTCTGTATGTGTGAGAGAGTGTTTAAATTCAGTGACAGCTGTTCATTAGTCCATTACAACCCCACACTGCTGATTCCTCAAAGCAGCAGACACCAGCAGAAAGAGATGGTGGCACAAACTCCACGGGAAGGACAAGACACATTTAAACTGGAGAAAAACAGTCGCTATTTTAGATTTGTTCATCTTAATTCTACAGATTTAAATTTGTATTCTGATATTTATGAAAAAGACAAAGTTTCATTGCACGCGATGTGTGGCAGTTACAATACTTGGAAACTACTACTTCTTCTACTATACTTTTTCTTAATTTACGTCTATTCACTGTTATATGGTGTATTGCTGTGCAGTGTGTACATCTGGTACGTTTTGAAAACATATGAACAGAAACCAGGGTATTTTTCACTGAACTTTAAGTAAAATCTTCCCACCTGGCCGATTCCAACTGCACTTACAGCACAGGTTTTTTTTTGTGGTAGTTGCACTTAAATGTGAAATGTGAAATGATTTATGGTAAAGTTCCACTACATGGAGAAAATCAATTCAATAATTAAAAATCCTATTTTTCATTTCAAACACAAAAAACATCAAATGGAAAAAAGACTAATTAGCGCTAGTGTGAAGTGAGAGCAAAGAGGGCAAGAGAATATTAGAGTTGACACCGAGTGTAAAAGAAACATGATTTTTTTAGAGACAACTATATCCTTTCTTAATTTTTATTTACTTTCTCCCTCCATATAATTCCGATGATCAAACTCAGCGACCGCGTGGCATTAATACTCTATATCCCTGTTGTTTTACATCAATTTACAAAAATATTGTTATGGTTTTGTGTTGCTCAACTGCTGTCCATACATTACTTACACTGTAACCTCTTGGACATCAACTTTATATTATTTGGGAGATGTAAAAGCAGCTTTGATAAGATGTAGAATACAGGGAGGTTGAGGCATTTGAATTCTGTTTGAAGGATTCAGAGAAAATGTTCATTCAATTTCCCAGATTTTTTCAGCTGGGAGGAGATTTGAACTCCCTGTCACCAGATTGCCTCACTCTTACAGCTATTAACTCCTTGCTTCGCCTTTGAGAATGAACCCGTCCATACTACCATCCATATGTCCTGATAACACCACACTTGGCGGCGAGCCTGTGAATTAGTAAATAGGGACTATTTCAATATGTTTCATCAGAAAAAGCACAATGGCAGCATCACAGAGCCTTCTTTGCCCACAAGTTAGTTCTCAGTTAACATCAGTCCCTGTTTTAAAATCTCAAAAATACCTAAACTGAAAAGATTAGACGAGCCGTACAGCATTTTTTTCTCCTGACCTCTAACTTGACCTACATCCTCATCTCGCAAGAAGTCTCTACTATACTGTAATATATTTAAACAGTTTTTGTACTGCAACGTTTCAGTCAAAACTTACTCTAAGATGGCAGACACAGAGAGAGACACAATTGCAGGGGTGGGAACTGTTCTGTAAGTCTTGGGATGAACACATTGAATGGGGCGTGTTTATGTGAAGAGTGTCTGCGAGTGTGTTTGTGTTTGTGCATGTGTGTGCATGTGGGTGACCAGCGATGGCAGAGCCAGGCGAGGGTGTGATGTACTTTAAGAAGTTGAATGTGTTAGATAGAAGTGACCATGTGCCACAAGTGAGAGAGAAAAAAAAAACTGGAGAGAAGAAAGTAAAGAGAGAAGATAAAGGTGAGGAAAAAAAAAAAGTGATATGCCGGGATTGTAAAAGTGCTGTGTGGGCAAATAAATTTAGTGATGGGGTGCTCGATGAAAGAAATGAAGGAGGTAATGTAAGTTTTTTTGTGTGTGGGTAAAGGGGGGGGGGGAGTGGAACAAAAAGAAGCCAACATGCCAGAGAAGGAGAGGAGACGGAGCGAAAGAGAAGGAGAAAGGAGCAGAGGAGCGAGGGCAATGAGCTGGATTGAATACCATCTGACAGGTCCAGCTGGGAGTTTGCCCACCCCGCAGCACCGCAAAACCCCTCAATATGGAGGCCAATTACTGCTGCCCGCGTGACCGGGCATGGCAGCATCAGAGACGCAACCCTCCTCTTCGCCTCGCCTCTCCTTTCCCTTTTTTTCCCTCTGCCTCACCCCCCCCCCCCCCCACCCCCTCCTCATTTCCTCACACTCTCCCCCCACAAAAAAAAATTAAATAAAAAACACTCCCACCATCTGTGCAGAGTGACAACAACCTCTATACCTTACCATACACAACACAGACTGTACACTGCACACACACACACACACACACACACACACACACACACACACACACACACACACACACACACACACACACACACACACACACACACACACACTCGGGCAAACACACACATCAAACATGACAAAGCCTCGCTCATGAGCTCTGTGTGCTTTTTATACTCGACGGCAAGTCTGTGAGTGTTTTGGTTTCAGAGTGTTTGAGTGTGTGTGTGTGTGTGTGTGTGTGTGTGTGTGTGTGTGTGTGTGTGTGTGTGTGTGTGTGTGTGTGTGTGTGTGTGTGTGTGTGTGTGTGTGTGTCCAAAAAAACCACAGTGAGGTCTGATACCTTCACGCCTTCTGCATGTTTTTTTCCCTTGTAACACACAAAGACAGTTAAAGCAGGGATGGGCATTCAGGGAGTACACACACACACACACACACACACACACACACACACACACACACACACACACACACACACACACACACACACACACACACACACTACCATTGTTCCACAGATGCAGTGGAATTTCGCCCTATGCCAGCTTCATCTCTCTTCACAGAGCCGGGCGTGGCGCTCAGGCTGGCAGGGTGGTGATGATGGTGGGAGGGTGCAGGGTGGGCGAGCATGATGCAGTGTCACCCGACGCCCATTGCGGTGGAGGTGACTCCCCAAATTTAGCCTCCTGTGCACCCAGACAAGCTCGTCTAAGTGGTGTTTTTTTGTTTTTGTTGCCCTCTCTTCAACTGGTGTGTGGGGGAAAAAAAGGTGAGTGTGTGACACATAAAACATGTTGCATATACATCATAGAGCTTTCTCCTGTCAGCCTCACTCACACACACTCACACACACACACACACACACACACACACACACACACACACACACACACATACAGACAGAGATGCAGACTGCTGGGACTTTGTCACTCATCTTTTAATATTCAAATTGCTGTTCTGAGGGCTGTTTATTTGTGGTTCCCACCTCCGGCACCACAAAACACTTTATATTATGTTTATGACACTGATTTGTCCCGTGAATATTTTTTTTTTTCTAGATTAATCCCAATAATTAATCCGATAAATGTTGGCCTAATCTGATAAATGTGCGTCAAACTCTCCAGATGGAGGTTTATGTGCAGTCCGGCCTGGGCCTATACTTTGTGCTGCGTGTTTTCACTGCGGCGATTTTAAAGCAGTTAAATGGAGCTCTGTGCGGGATTATTTCATTACAGTAATTGCATGGTATTTTATAAACATTCATTCGAACAATCACGCTTGAAAAGGATCCCAATTAATTGATTTTATGGACTTCAGTTACGTCAGTTAAACCCAATTTGTCATAGATATTTAGAATACGTATTATTAAATCATGATGATATCCGCCCACTTGGCAAGTGAACGTCTAATCTAAAAAAAAAAGAAAAAAAAATAACAAAAAAAATGTGATTAAACACACATCATATGAAGCATTCATAAAACAATTCGTTTTGATTCATACAGGTCTGCAGGGGTTAACAAAGGGTTAATGCACTACGTCTTCAATTATTTCTGTTCCTGTAATAAGAACAATAATAACAATAGTGCAAGTTTTAATCATATGTTGTTTTTTATTATTATTAAATCAATCCCATTTAGTTGTGTTGGGGGTATTAACTGTCTACATGAGGCTGGACCCACAGGTGAGTTTCACAGGTACAAAGCCAGTTTAAAGATGAGCCTCGAACACATGCAGACACATCTATATTTAGTTCCATGCAAAAGTGCAAAAGGGTCTCTTTTTGTCCGGGGCCTGGACACTCACCCTCCTTTAGCGGCGGAGAATAATGAACAGATGCTGAGTGAATTAGGAAAGAAATACTGGGTCCCTCCCACAAGGGCCACTTTGGCAGGGGCCTCCTGGCTGCCACGGCGCAGCTGGCACCGGGGTTGGTGATGGTGGGCTTTACTGGTCTCTGGCTTTACTGGTGCTCAGACATTTAGCGACTTGGCAACGCGTTTCACCATCAAGTCTCCTGCCAGCCGCCTTCCCTCCTCAATAAAAGCACTAACTGAGAGGTTAGAGCAGAAGGTAACACCAGAAAGGTGTCTCTCACCTGCTCCTCGGAGGCCCGGAGACTAATGTGGACCAATCATGGAACAGAGGGATGCTGGGAAGAAAAGACAATTTCAGTATTAACAGATTTTTGTGGTGCATTGACTGTGCAACAATGCACCAAAAAGGTTTGAATATTCAAATGACTGCACTCTTACAAGTGTCTGAGGATTTTTCGTTTGCATTTTTTTGACTCGGACGATGGATGATGTCATTAAAATAAAGTAATAAAAAACTGTCCATCTGGGAAAAGAAATGTAAACTTAAGTAAATTACTTCAATTTGACTAAACCAAAATGTCAAAATACTATGTGATACCTGTGGGCTCGATGGCCAAAATGATAAATGTCATTTACCTTTTTAAAACACTTAAAGTAGTTTGTAGCAGCCTATACATAAATTCTTGACTGTCTCTAAATGATTCATGTTCTCTAGATTGCACATATATTTCAGTTTGTAATTCTTTGTAAGGAATGACCCCTAATTTAAACTGTTCTGTGTATTTACCCACCTATAAACTAAAGCTAATTTATTTAAACAAAAAACCTTACTGTTGAAAGATATCATGTTAATGTTAGAGAAAGCAGAGCTGTTATATTTGGGAACAGAAAAAAAGTAAGATGACAAAATATCATCTCATTAAAATATAAAAAGTATCTTTTTTGCTAGTTGCTGATCACCAGATTTGCAGCCTTTCCAATTATCAGGCTTTCAAATTGGTTTATTTTTATGTCTATTTATTTATTATCCGTGGTGCTATTAACCATTTGGACTGTGTGGTGCAAGGTGTGTGTGTCAGTGTGTTTGGATGTGTAAGTCCATTATGTCCACGGGTTTCTTTATTTCAAACAAACAGGCCACCTGCCCAACTCTTTGAGCCGTGAGGCAACAATTAAATCAAATTAAGAATGTTTTTTTAAAAATCATAATAAATGCAGATTTTTGCAGTGTCAGTCCTTGCCATGTATAATCTGCTTACGTCTCTTCTGTTCCTTTATTGCCCGGGTCAGTGCTGGATGGGACCGTTTCCACCCTGCGGTGCCCGGTGCTGATTTCCCCTGGACGTCAGCAGCAACATATGGGACCCAGGGCAGAGGTCCAAAGATGGAGCCTGCTCCCACTATTGATGTGAGAAATTACCAATGATGTGACCTAGCCTACATGAACCCAAAATGTATCCAATATTCAATTTAAATATTGTTCAAAATACCAGAAATGTGCATCTTTTCCAATGTTGAAAAGCCTCAATTTTATATTTTCAGAAATTCCAGTGACAATATCAGTTTTTGCAATCAGCCTTTTTTTCTTAAACAAATTTTGGTAGGATGAAAGATGTGGCTTGTGATGAGGTTCATCAGGTCACTCTCTTATTTTAAACGGTTACTTAAATGTGTGACCAAGATAATTGTATTATTTACTCTCACCAGGGAAGTCTGACAGATGCCTATGTGAACAGGCCCAAATCCACTTTCCCTCTGCACCGTCATGTGAAAATGCACAATGTGTGTATGTCAAGTGTCGGTTCATTTTCTCTCTTGCTCCATGTGGCTGAGGCCTTTTGCTCACTCTATAACGCATCTAGTATATTGCCGAATGTACTGAAGACTTAGAGACAAAGAGCACACAAAACTAATGGTAAAAATGTGTATTTTCTTTTTGTTGGGATTGAAAGTCTCTATTCGTTTAAAAAGAGCTCATTGTAGTTTAAAATCATCTAGTGTGTCGGTCAGTTGCTGCTAAATCATCAGTTGTTTTGTTCAGTGTGTCGATGACTTAGATGTACAGAAATGTTTTCTGTTAAAACCAGAAAAATACACCTAAAATGTCTCAATTGCTTTGTGGCAGCTCACTCATGAACTGGTTACTGCATGAACATAGGTTGTTGTAATGCATGTGTATTTAATGTTCATCAGGTCCATGTGATCTGAATAATAGCATCTCATTTTCACTAATTCAATAATTCCACCCTGAGGTGTTCTCTAAGGAAACATACATTTAGCACATTTGGCAGGATAGAGTCCTTATGAATGGTAAGTCTAATTAAGGCCTCCGCCAAGTTCAAAGCTGCATGAATGTCCAAGCTGGTGTGTGAGAATAAAACAAAAAGTGGCCTAAAAAATATCGTACGATCCTTTTGTCTCAGGCTTTTCAGAGTTTACCATTTTTAATTTTCCCTCTGCTAATTTTGTTTGATTTCTATATCTTAACTGCCCAAAAGCCATTGTTTCTTGGATAATTTGAGAGCAAGCATTTTGTTTGGATGAGTATCATACATGCACATCAGATTTTTTTGGGGCTGTCAGTGTTCTTTTAATGCTTTACATATTTTAGATGCTACAGGCCAAGGCAAAAAAAAATGATATCAAAAAATATATAGTGATGTGTGCAATGTGCCTCCTATAATCCATGACAGTATTTAGTTTCCCCCCCCAAAGCCCATACATCCTTAATTGGAAACCTAAAACTAAGATAATCTACAACAAATTAAAAAATATAAAGAAATATTTTCACCAGAAAACTAGATGGATTACTTTTATTTGTGTCATCTATAAACAATGTAGACTGCACATTCTGCACCTGCATCCATCGAAAAGCGATTTTAATGCTTGATTTAAATAAACAAACGACAGATAAGTAACTCAAAACTATTCTTTCGACATGCCTGTTGAAAGTATTTAGTTTTTAATCGCTACCTGCAGCCACAAAGACTCTCTGATATTATTTCAGACGAATATATATATATTTTTTTAATAAAAAGTTTAATTATTTGTTATTATTTAATGAAAAAAAAAAAACAGAGCCACTGCTTCAGGCATATCCACACAGACCGATAGTAACGACGTTCAGGAGAATAATTGTTCGATTATATCAGACAGTTATAAAACATTTTTTTTTATTTCTGTTTTTGTGTCATAACATGTTTAGGCCTATACATCTTTTTATGTCAATTGTACTCATTCTGCATACATGATATTACTGGACACACGTTGATAGGATGTACGGATGACATCAGTAGAATACAGAAGGTGATCAGAGGACATCTCATCCTCTCAGCTTCTCCAGTTCCCCCAAACAATATTACACATTATATAGGATTTGTCTTTAGAAGGGTCTGATTTTTAAGGGCCTCAGTTGTGGAAAAAAGCATTGAGATCCTCGTAAGGAGCCGCCCTGTCATGGTGCACATGTGCGTCGTGGAAAGGTGGAATGTTTTCCGAGCTGCGAGCTCCAGAAGGCCCGAAAGGTAAGCTGTGGCTGGGCCGAGACGAGGACAGTCCGGAGTAGTGCATAGAGTAGTGATAGTTCCTGTCGGCCTCTGAGGGCCCCTGCTGCCTGCCGGACAGTCCCCCGTTCAGACACCCCGGAGGACTGTGCGGGGCCTCGTAGTCCGGGCTGTTATAGTCAGGGGACGTCCCACCCGGCTGGTACCCAGCCTCGTACCCAGACCCGTAGGCCTGGCCCCGCACACTGAGCGCACCGCCCCCGGGCTGGTAGTGCGGGCTGGAGATGCGGGAGCACCGGTAGGAGTAGGGATGCACCGAGAAAGGAGAGCTGGGCATGTGGAACCGGGCTCCATCCGAGCACGGCTCAGTCAAGAAGTTCCTGGTGTTGAGCTGCAGACAGCCTGCCACCAGGTTGGTGGTGGGCTGGGACAGGCCTTTGCACAACATCTGCACATAGGCCACCACATCTGGCCGCTTCCCGTTGCGTAAAATCTCCCCAAGAGCCAGGATGTAGTTCTTGGCCAGTCTCAGAGTCTCTATCTTGGAGAGCTTTTGGGTTTTGGAGTAGCACGGCACGACTTTGCGCAGGTTGTCCAGAGCTGAATTCAAGTCGTGCATCCTCGTCCGTTCCCGAGCATTGGCCTTCATCCGACGCACCTTGGAGCGCTCCGCTCTCGCCGGCGTCATCTTGCGTTTCTTTGGGCCTCGCTTCTTGGGTTTGTCTCCATCTGTGGCGTCGCACTCCTCTTCCTCAGCATCCTCATCATCCTCCTCCTCATCGTCGTCGTCTGCCATCTCGGACTCAGCTCGGCTGCTGCCTTCCAGAGGCTCGTCCAGGTCGTCGTCCTCGTCCAGGAGACAGGGGTCGTGCTCTCCGTCCTTGTTCTTGCACTGCTCGCTCTCGTTGTCCTCCACCCAGTCCGCTGCCAGCCTCTGGACGTCCGGCAGGACCTCGCTGAACAGACGGCTCAACATCGTGGCAAGCAAACCTGCAGGAGACACGGGAGACACTTTATCTGGACTGTTTGGAGACCCTGCTGCTGTGTACGCACCGTGCCAAAGGCCGGACAGGCTGCTGTGTGGACTCCAATTACTGGACTCCAATTAGTGTCGTTAATAAAGGAAACAGTCCTTTGTATTTATCAGTATGTTTATATATAATTACGGGCTTCATGTTTATCCTGACATGAATCCAGTTATTTAATTGAAAGTGGAAAATGGGGCCTTAAAACAAGATGCATATATTTCCCATTTTTTTATTTTGCTAGAAAAAAAAAATTCAAGAAAGAGTGAATAGTGTTTTATTAAAAATATAATATAAAATGGGATTCTGTTTCAACCCTCGGTGTGCCCAGGTCTGTGCCCTCCAGCAGTCCGGTGCTAGCCTGCTTCAAAGGCCCCCAGGGACGCATTAAGGGCCCCTCCTCCTCCGTCCGATAAATTACCAACCTGGAGGAATTCCAGCACAGCCAGGCCTCACTGGACCACTGGGTCCCAAACATTTTATATCTTTGAATTAACAGGTTTGTATTCAATTCGCTTTAAATTGAATTGACTTCATCAAAAAAGAGTTCCTCTTGAGTTTCTGTGATTAAAAATATATTTTGTATGATTTCCTTTAAGACAGGTACGAGATGTATAAAGCAACGTGTGCTTCAGATATTGAGCTTTTTAATTTCACCGACGCTTTTCGTTTAATGTTAATCAAAACTGCATTTAAAGGGTCACACAGAGATATTTTAATGTGATATTTTATCATCATAATTCTTTTAAAAACTTACCTAATGGATGCATTTTCGTCTATTCATGGTGTCACTCAACAACCAATAATCCAGGCTAAACAGACAAGTTATTTATTGAAGCAAAATTTTATAAAATAAAATAAAACTGTAACATCCCATCATCATCTTGGATTATTCCAGTGTTCAGAGCTCAGCTGTGCGTGTGGAGTCCAAGGACGTCTCTTTTTTTTTTTCTAATCTTGTAAGCACAATGTAATTAATGCCAACCAATACCTTGTCAATTAGCCTGTGTATCTCTATGGAGAATTCTACCCCCACAGTGCACTGACGCGAGTCGTGCACACACACACACACACACACACACACACACACACACACACACACACACACACACACACACACACACACACACACACACACACACACACACACACACACACACACACACACACACACACACACACACACACACACACACACACACACACACACACACACACATCTTTACGTTTTCTATTTTCTATTTTGTAATTAAACTCTTTCTACTCTCTAGTGCTTATTTTTGTAATACGATGCAAATTATGAATACAACACTGCCAGGCTATACCATATCTGTGAGGGATCAATGTGGATTTATAGATATATTTAAACAAAATCTCCTTAATAAACATCGTTAGATCTATAAGAGCTGCGATAAAGAGCCTAAAAAAAGGGATTAAAAGCAATCTAATCGTCACATGCAAGAAAAAAGCTCCGAGAGATCTCAGAGAGAAATTGTCCCTTATTTTGATTGATACTCTGCCACTCAATACAACATGCATTAACAAACAAAGACAAAAACACATATCTTGATCCATATCTGATATTCTCATATCTGATCAGAGATGTGCAAACCTACCTCCGTGGTGGAGCTCAGTGACGGGGCAAAGCAGGTTTGTTTACACCATCTCGCTCCGGGTGGGCATCACATCCACACGCCCTGCACGGATGCTTGTGCAGGCGAGGCGCTGTGTTCTGCTCTCACACCTCTCTCTCTCTCTCTCTCTCTCTCTCTCTCTCTCTCTCTCTCTCTCCTCTCTCTGCTCTCTGCTGCTGATGCTGATGCTGCTGATGCTGCTGCTGCTGCTATCCCCAGCCCAAACGCGTGGAGGGACCCGTGTGGCACCTCAGAGGCAGGACTGGGTGGGTTACATACCAGCTCTGATGCCAGGCCCATATGGCTGGCACGTCATTGGCAAGAGCCATCACATGAGAGCCGGTGATTGACATGCGGCCGCATTCACAGAGACTGGCTTCCCCTGGGGGAGAAGGACTCGCCATCTGTCACTGAGCTGAAAGAGAAAATGGAATAAGCAGTGAATGGCACACACAAAAAAAAAAAAAAAACGCACTGGATTCAGACGGCTTCTGTTAGCCTCCATCTTTGGGAAAAACAGGGTTAATCTGAAATAGAAGGTTTAGGGAAACAATCCCCTTAGAGAAATAATTATAGCAATCCTATTATGATCAAATTTGGAATGATATCATCCAAAGAATATTGGATTGTTAGAGGATTACTTATAGGCTAATGATTTTGTTGGATAAGGAAAACCTACAAATAATTCACATGAGCCCTGTGGGGACATTTATTGAATATTTTAATGATACAATTAGAAGAATTAGGCCATTATGAACAATTAGATCCCTATAGAAATGTTGTAATGCAGAGTTTCCAACATAAGACAGTAAACTGCCTTCTAACAAAGGCCTGGGATAAATAAGGAACCCGCCATAAAGATCAGAGTCAGGGTGCAATTGCCTAAACGAGTCAATTGAACTGAGCCAAGCAGAGCGTCTTGGTTTGGGTTGCCAGGCCTGGCACAGGTGCCGGTGGGCGGGCTGGTGCCAAAGGTGGCAGAGGCACAGATTGCGCAGAGGGGCCAGAAGATGGGGCAGGACAAGAGAGAGGGAGAAAAATAAGAATGTAAAAAAAAAAGAGAGAAGGATTTATCATCACTATGCTGCTGATTGAGTACAGTTCATTGGCTCCTCATGGCACATTTTCGGTGAAGCAACCAACATGTTTGACTGATTAGATCAATGTATTTCTGGTCATGGTTGTCCAGATGAAGATAAAGTCGCACCCCAACATGGTGCCCCTGTGTTATAGTCCTGAGAGACACAAATGCAAAGAACAGTTATTAAATTTGACTCAGTTTATTAGTAAAAAATCATTATGTATTTTAAATGTAAACATTCTGATTGCATAAAGGTTTCATCCTTAGTCTTTCTTCATGCTGTACTGAAACGTATTTCCATAGGGGCATGTGCTCTTTTCTAAGTAACAATATGAAGACAATGCACACACATTATTGTATAATTAGGAGCTGGAGATGCATATCCGTCCCCCCGTAAAACAATGATTTGATTTTTATCATTTTGATTTATCATTTTGAGGTTTTCATGTTGTATGTTACAGGACATCATGTAATTCCATTCACAGCTGCGTGTGAATCTAATACTTTAGTGACCAAATAAATAAGTTGTTTCTTTCCAACCTTGAATGACAAAATTGTGTTTAAAAATGAAAAATAGCCTTTAACATTAAATCCCAGATCAGAGTCTGGTTTATCGTATTGCTTTACTCAGTTCAGCTTTGAGTGGTTCCATTTAAAGAGGAACATGTTGACATCAGGGAGAGTTTTGATGTTAACACAAGTGTGAAACTTGAACTTTGTGTCATAACGGCTCCCTCTTGGGTTCAACAAGTAACCTTGAAATAATGCTGTTATCTGGATGTAATCAGTTAGTGGTTTGGTTGAGCTCACACAGAAACAATGACTCTCAGTTTATGTCTTTTCTCCAGCAACGTGTGGGTGACATCTAGTGGTGATAAAAGGTTGGTGCATGTCTGGGAAAAAAATTAACGAAAGTGATGTCATTCCTTTGGCTCAATATTTAACAGGATATAGAGTTAGGTCTTTATTTTATAGTAATGTGTGGGAGATGTTGTTTAGCTAAATTATAAATGCGTTGGAATGAGTGTGTACATATGTTCATCTTCCAAATAAGTTTTCAACTTTTTTTTATAGTACATACAGTACATTTACACAAGTACATTAATTATGTACAATTTTGAGGTTGTTATACTTTACTTGAGTATTTCAATCTTCTGCTACATTATGGAGACAAATATCGTGCTATTTACTCAATATTTCTTTGATGACTGTAGTGACTAGTTGCAGATTTAGATTATTAATCCAAAATATATACCACATAATACATTTTTTTTTTTGCAAGCTATAGTGTATAAAAAATAAATAAAATAAAATAAATAAATAATAAATAAATAAAAATAATATAAACACTTGCAAATGTCAATAATAAATTATTTTAATAAACATTTGCGCCAACTTTAACAGCTGCAACATTAATTTATCAATAATTATTACCCAAATATACTATATATATAATTTTTTTGCAATGGGCCATTCTACATAATGAGCAATTTTACGTTTGGTACTTTTAGTATATGTTTATGTTAATACGTTTGTACTTTTACTTCACAGAACTTTTGGATGCAGGACTTGTATTGTTATGATGCATTTCTACACTGTGTCAGGTTCAACTTTATTAAAACTCCTGTTTAACAGCAGTAAGTCATGAGGGACTGTTAAGAAGGTTGGCGCCTCCTAGCGTTGGAATAAAAGAAGACACTGTATCAGAGAGCATTGCTCTGCACATCACTGATAACTGATGGATTAGTCTTTACAGATATATTTTGGGGTCATAATGCTATAATCCTTTAGATTATTTATCTGCAGATCCGACTATGTTAATGCTATGTGAGTGATTGATTGTATTATGGGATGTTGTGATATTTAAATATATGCAACCCTCTCTCCTTTCCTCACCTTTCATATCACACCTTGTTACAGGTGGGACACATAGTGTTGCAAATTCTAATCAACAGTCCGTCCGTATGTTCATTTTTTTTTTCCAAGGACGACAGTTGAACTGAAAGTGAACTGAGCCACAGATGGGCTGTTATTTTTATTTCCAAGGTGGACGTTTTGTATTTCATCTGAAGAACTACAGCACGTCTGAGTTTGCTGTCAGCAGCGACTCTCCCTGCAGCTGGCAGAGATCCAGAGCCTCTCTCGGATTCACTTCAGTGTAGGGTGTACCTGTGGGCGGCTCAATACATGGGGAAAATATTTACTATGCTACAAGGACAATGACAACAGCTTGTCATTTCCATGCCTGTTCCTCTCCATGTTCTCTCTTCATCCCTTTGTCACCTCTTTATCTCTCTCTGATCTAATGCTAGATAAGTTAAAAACATTATTGAACACTTATTTGTGAGAATAAAGTCAGGAATCTCCATCATATTGTCTGCTGTTATATTGACATTAAATTAAAAGCAAATATCACATGAATGTCAGAGCAATTCATTATTGTCAGCATACTGTTAACCTGCCAACCTGCAGCAATATATAGCATACAAATCTGTACTCTCCTACCTCAACTGTACCACACACACACACACACACACACACACACACACACACACACACACACACACACACACACACACACACACACACACACACACACACACACACACACACACACACACACACAAGGCTTACTAACGCCAACACTGTGAACAGGATCTGTTGCCATGGCAATGAATTTCCCAACTGACTGCCCCTTATGTATTTACAATACATATGATGAGTTAATTTTTTGCTCTACCTTTAGAACACATACATATTGTGTATGATAATTAAATGACTTCTGTTTTATAACTTTTGAAGGTTGTAGTTTTTAAAAGAAATACTCACCTTACAATACATTGCCATTATTAGTATCTTCCTAATTCAAAAGAAAGAGTATTTGAGCTTGTGTAACACTGAAGTAACACTCTCAACAGTGTTTAGAAACTTTATTTTCAGCCCATCTCAAGGTCAACTGATTTCTGGACCAATTTATGAGAATTAAATGACTTCTGTTTTATAACTCACTCAAAGTTATTGTCAGTATGATACTTAGTCCCACTTATTTCAAGTATTATTAAATCTTTCATCACTTTACATGTCAGACTCTTGTGGAGGTTGTAATTAAAAAATAATAATACTCACCTTACAATACATTGCCATTATTACATTACATTACATTACAGTCATTTAGCAGACGCTTTTATCCAAAGCGACTTACAATAAGTAAGTAGTGTCTTCCTAATTCGAAAAAAGAGTTTTTGAGTTGTGTAACACTGAAGCAACCCTCTCAACAGTGTTTAGAAACTATATTTTCAGCTCATCTCAAGGGCAACTGATTTCTAGACCAATTTAGTATTGCAGTTTTTGTCGTTTATTTTCCCGACTGCGACTGAAAGCATCATAAAGCTTCTGCACGCTCTGCTGCACGCACACTCCTCTCCTCTCCTCTCCTCTCCTCTCCTCGTCACACAACACAGCAGAGACACAAACGGACAGTGTGTGTGAGAGAGAAAGAGAGAGGGAGGGAGGGAGGGAGGGAGGGAGACAGAGAGAGGCGCGGGAGAGCAGAGGACTGTGGAGACTTCTATTGCTGGTCCTTCATCAGGGGGAGCCATACAGTTCACACAGACAGTCCAATCAGAACTGGACTTTGTTTTTTCTGGACAAAGGTGCGCTCGGCTTGTTGGAAGGTGACAGACAGGCTGGATGTCATGGACCCGCTGCTGCCCGCAGACACGGACGTGATGGAGCAAGATGCGGACAAGGATGCGAGGAGGAAGATCCAGTTCTCCGTGCCTTCATCTGTGCCCACCCAGCTGGACCCGAGACAGGTGGAGATGGTGAGAGCGAGGGGCGTGTGTTGGTGTGTGTGTGTGTGGGAGAATAAGGTCAAACTTGGGTCATATAGGAAAACCTGTTTTAGGATCACCAGTGTGTTTTGTGAAGCTTTAAAAATCCCATCTCACTAGTTTTAGACTGTTGGGTTCAGGTTACCTGGCGTAATTGGTAAAAATGAATGATGCAAATGTTGCCTTCTAACTTTCATCCTGACTTCTTAAGTACACAAAAGTGAGTGTCGTCCTCCTCTGTAGCATCAGCAGACAGTTACATAACCAGTCTAGCACGACTTTGCAGAACTCTGTATTTGATGGCTATAAATCTGTGGGCAGCACTGGGATTAAGCTGAGCTGTGCAGCAGCCTCTGTTGTTTTCGGAGGCCTTAAAAGTGATGAGGCATCTCTGCCCTTCAAAAGGACTGAAGGAGGAGGAGGAAGAGGAGGAGGAAGCGATGGCTAAAGCCCCGTAAGTAATATTAAAATTGAGATTACGTGGCTGAGTAATAATGCTCGTACCACATCTGTGAAACAAAATACAAAAAGGTCACATCGTTAGTCATATGTGACCTGGGGGTGGGGGGATATGTAAACATAAATAAAGCCGTTATCTTACACTGATGCAATGCAAATGCAGGTGAAACATGCTGACATGGTCGGACAGAAACTATGTTGGTGTAATAGTGCAGCGTGAACAGGAATAATGCTGAGCAGTGCAGGGTGGATGCAGACCAGCATTTAGTCCGGCAATGACAGCCCGTAAAGGTCATCAAGGTAACACTGAGATAACTTTTAGATACAATTTTACCCCAGCTAATGACAACCAGGTGATGCTTTAAGTTTATCCATTTCTTCTGGTTCATGTCTTAATCGCAGACTTCTCCATATTGCGGGAAATATCGTTGGATACCAGATGCGATATCATAAGTTCTTCAAATGTTTTTGAGATTTTGTGGGGCATCTAAAAATAAACTAATGAATCATCAAAGCTATCGGCACTCAGATATTTCTCATGCATCTTTTTTTACAGTCCGACTTGCACTCCCTCTGGCTTCAGACTACTTACCCCTTCACGTCTTCATTTGCTCTTTTAAGCAACCCCATGTGTCACTTCTGAACACTAACGCTTCACATTACTTGTGTTGCTCATTACGTCCATAGTCTTCAATTATTAAGACACTTTCCACATACATTTCAAACTGTGAATGTTCATTGACAGCATCAAGTGAGCTGAGTCAGTTTTCTTTATAAGAAGCTCTGGCATGTTACTGTCTTAAGGACATAGAAAGATTACTGATAATCTTCCGCCATGGATCTAATGGGAGTAAAAGCAGCATCGTTCCTTGGTAAAGCACACAGAAGGTTCTTACGTCACAACACAGCTTAGGGTACGTCTTCTTATAGCCGCCAAAGTTTTCTTAATGCTTAAAATACCAGCAATTTCGGATGAACAGACATCTACAAAATATATTTTTTAATACATGATTTAGGAAGGCTGCATGAAAATCCAGAGTTTATTGTTTGTCTTTCTTATTTACCAACTCACCATTGCAGTGCAGGCTGCATTTCTGGTGCTTAGAAAAGCTCATGGGTCTTGAGTTTCATGTGGGATGAGACTCAGCCGTACAAGAGAGTGTCTGAATGCTGCAAACCAATACTCGCCATTATAATTGACCCCAGCATGTTGCAGTTACTTCTGGGAAATGGTTCGCATTACATGGACTCTGACTTTTTTTCTTTTTTTTTTTTTACAAACCACACTGGAGATTTGACTTCACAAATGCTCTTGTCACTTGCCACCTGTTCTGTAATCTACCACCGCGCTGCTCAGATATTAGGTTGGTCAATAAATTATTCACTCAAGCATGACCGCTCGGGATTCTGCAAGGTTGCTGTTCTTCAAGGCCTCTTTAAGTGCCAAGAAGGTTGTTTTCAGCCCTGTGATGTTTGGTCAAGATTATCTCATCCTTTTGTTGCCCTTGTGAAAGGCTGACGCTGCTGCACATTCCCCACTGACGGTGACTGAAACCTGTGTGAGTTTCAAAAAGAGCAGCCAACAGAAGGTTATATGGGGTGTATGTGAGGGGAAGACAAGTTCTTGAGTCCAACTTTTCCAAAACACAGCCATTAAATTAGCATTGAAATGGAGAGAAGTAGCATGGGAAATCAGATAAGTAGAAAGAGGGAACTGAATAGAACAACGTGTTGAGAAGGAAAAAAGGGAGGGATTTCTGACAGAAGAAATAAAAGAAAAAGGAAGAGAGAAAAATCATCAGCCAAGGAGATGACTGATTAAAACCAAAGAGATCAGACGACTGAAGCCTCAATCAAGGTCAACTAATACCAAGAACCCATTTTGACTGCTGCACAGCCAACAGCTCTAAACTCCAGTAGGGTCTTATTAAAAAAAAAACAAGCACACACATTTTTCCTGTTGACAAAGAATAGGGCTGCACAGATAATCCAAATTTGATCGAAATCGCAATATGGCCTGCACCAAATTAAATCGCAGTAGGCTCAATATTTGTTAAAGGTCAAACGGGTCTTTTTAAATTAAATATGGTGGTGCTGCATCATATTTTATAGGCAACTTGTTTTGGTACAGATCCTGGCAAAACTCCCTCTATAACCATTTCAATATGTTTTTCAATGATAATGAGAATAATCCTGAAAAAATATAATTCCCTCAAACGTGTCAAATCTGTCAAATGACAATAATCAAAAAAAAAATGTTTTCATTTTGTATAAAATGTGTGTGTGTGTGTTTGTGTGTGTGTTTGTGTGGCCCTCCATCCCTACAATGACCATAAAGTCAAGCTGTCTGGTTGCTAAGGGTTGAAAATCAGTTTGATGTTCTTTAATCAACTCTCATCTATTTTTAAAAATACATCACTGGAAAACAAAAGGTTACAGGGCAACAGTGGGTTTCATTGGTCTTTCCTTGAACATCAAATCAAGTTCTCCACAGGATTATTCACAGGATATATTGAAGGCCTTCTATGAACACAGCAAGGGATTTATGCCGTCACTGCAGGGTTTTAATTGTTAATTTCTCAATAAAGGGCTCTTTAGGGCACTGTGCCCACCAGGTGCTGTCATTGTGCTTTATGAACATCCAGATTGATGTATTGAATTTAAATGTTGTGTTAGGTAACCACAAAGGTCATCTTACGTTACCTGTCAAAAATAAGGTGGAAGATTATTGATTTACCATGGGAGCACTATATCGGAGTCCTATGCTGCTTTATTCCACTTTCTAGCATTTTATTATGGCAATGCGGTTGTAGTTTCTGCATTTCAAATTTTTGCTGGATAGTTCTCAAAAACTGCATGAACACATCAGACATGCACAGTTAGCGCAGTGTTTCGTCCAACTGGCCACGGCACGGTGTTGTGTGACTGGTTGCACCAAAATGATTTTTTTTACCAGATATTCTTTGTTATGCAGCCTGTAACACATTGATAGGGTGTAAAACCTTTGGCATTATTCAGTAAATGCACAGACACTCTTTTGAGCACCTTACAATATAAAGCATTATGTCTGTTTTTGAAGTTCATGAAAATACTTGTTTTAAGTGAGTTTCACAGGTCTTAAAAAATGGGTTTGAATGGCTCATTATTTTGACCTCTCTGGTCATGGAAACAGACATGTTATTACATGAAGTTGTACAGGGTTAGCTATTGGAGTAGAGGCCAGTTGTCATTGAGAAACTGTAATACCTAAAATAAAGTTTCTGTGATTCCTTAACTTGTAAAAAGGACATATCCTAAACTAATTTAGATTTTGTAAAGCAGTCTCCATCATATTTTCTTGTCTTAAAGGCACGTCTCATTCAATCTTTGTGAGCTGTCATCCCAAACAAAACTAAATGATTGAAATCAAAAACAAATCTGGTTCAATAAATGTTCAAGACCAATGAAAAAGAAAAACTAACCCAGTTCTGTATAAATCTAATCCCCAATAGCTTATTCTACAATCCAGTTGCATATTGCTCACAAACACTTAATGATTATCCTTACATGTAGCCCATTCAAGCAGAAGACATCTACTATGCTAAAATAACACAATTTTATCTGTTACCAGCTAGCTGCATACGCTGAGAAATTTCAATCAAAGCAGTCGTGCGGTGCAGTTTCACTGAGCCAACACAGGTATTGACAGGCATTTCAGACATGAACAACAACAACCTGATGAAAATATGATGTTCCCTGTAGGTGCTTGACATTCTGGCAACCATGTTACCTAAACACTCAGAAAAGGTTTCTGTGTCTGAAAAGGCTCTCAAACATGTGTTTAACTTGTGGTTTGGTCCTTTGACCGCATTTAGTTTTGTGTGTGACTGTGTGTGTGTTTGTGTGTGTTTGTGAAACTCCTCATGTTTGTTAGAGTATTGCATTTAAATATATTCATGTAGACACATTTCTAACCTCTAATTGGATGCCATGTAATTCATATTTAAATGTGTTCCCCCACAACGGGCAGCATATTTAATTCTAGTGCATGAATGATGAATATGTATGAATCCAGGACGCAGAGTGAAACAGAAGCAGTAGTTAAGTTACTCCAGAGTAAAAGCCGCCCACACAATTCCTTCCTACACTCTCAGCTGTGATTGGCTTGGCAGCCGCTTGTATCTCACAACAATCTTATTACCATAACACGTTACAAAAGAGAGGGCGAGTGAGGATTCTATTGTATATTTCATAACACTTAGTTATTGTTAGCCAGAGGGAGATGTTTTATTATTGGCAACAAAATGTGGTTAAAGTAAAAGTACTTAGAAAGCGGGATGACCCCTGTAGTGGTGGATCTACTATTATTATTATTATTGTTAATAATAATATAATACTAATAATTTTAATTACAGAGCACTTATATGTGAATTGTAGCTCAGAGTGCTCAACAAAAAACGCAACACATTTAAAAAGGGCAAGTAGTCAATAAAATGAAACGATAAAAAGACAGAAGATACTCAAATTTATAAGTGAAATTTAAAATCCTAGACCATTAAGAATAATAACAAACAGACAATTGGAAAAGAAAAAACAAAATTCACTATTTACTACAACATTTCATTATATTGGATCATTATTTTTGATGCATTAACATAAAGGAAGTATTTTAATGCTGTAGTTGGTTCATCATTTTAACTACTTTATATACTTTGCCGTAGTTTAATCAGGAACATTGCATTTGTATAGTTATTTATTTAAGTTACTTGTGACAATCTTTGTAAAATAAATATGTGTAAGAAGGACAACATTTCCCTCTGAAATGTAGTGGATGGGAATTACAAGTACCTCAAAATGTGTTTATAGCTGCAATTAAAAAATATATATTAAATTGAACAAGTGAAAATCTCACATCAGACTGAAATTGATGAGATTTAAAGTACCAATTCAGTTGCATAACTGTTGGTTTTGATGATTCACTCTTCTTACGTGAAGATAAGGCATCAACAGGAACGTAGAATATCAGTTTTTTGAGCCCACAGTGTGTGTCCTGAGAAGAGACATCAGGTTGTATCCAATATGTGTAGTAGTAGAATAAATCAGTTGTAACAATAGCTGCAATAACAGCTGGTGCTCATTTTATATTCATATGGCCCCTGTTTTATGTTAATTTCACTAAAAGGTAGTGAAAAATGCAAGATTAGTTGGGCTTAAAAAAAAAGTTCTCCACCATGAATTGATGTTGAGTGGCATAATAAAAAACAAAACATCAATATTGTGTGTTATGTGTTATGTGTTATGAATTTGCTTAGCACAGACGTATATGGAAATATACACAAATTCACACACAGCATGGTTTGATAGACTCTCTCTTTCTCTTTGCTAAGATACGACGTCGGAGGCCGACACCAGCCACACTCTTCAGACTGACAGACCCGCCATCACCAGAGGAAGACATTGGCCCTCCCCAGGTAGATCAGCTGGTCTACACTATTTGGGACTTTAGAAATCCACCAAAATAACTTAAGAATCACTTACAATTATGCATCAAATTTCAATGATTTTAGGGAAAGAAAAAATTGTCGATTTGTTCACTGTCAGTCGTTGCACCAGAAAAACAATGACAATTTTGTGTTTTGAGTATGGGGTTATGAATTCTTTCTTGATTGTGTAACCCTCTATTTGTTATCCAGCACACAAAGTGAATGCTGCACTGTCAGGTTTGTTTCTGTGGGGATGTAGAAAGGCATCCTTGGAAAGGTTGTATATTTGCATTGGAGGTGGCAGTATATTAGGTGGGATGAGAGAGAGTGGGTGAACACGAAAAATAAATTCACCTGAGAGCCAATTCTGTATTTATCACGTGTGTGTGTGCGAGGCGATAGGATTCAGGTCCAAAATGCAGACAAACACACAAACAAGGCAAGAATGTTGGATGAGAGGAAGTGTATGAAAGGCAGTGATCAGGAACAGGCCTATAAATTAGACTTGGGTGGCAGTCTGAACAGTTAAATATCTAAGAGGGTGTGACAGTGGAGCAGACCAGGGTGAGGTAACAGGTTAATATACAGGAACAACTCACAATAAAGCAGTAACAGGTACAGATGGTTGGATGCAAAGGCTATAAGATAAAATAAGATAATCCTTTTATTATTTGCATCATTGACAACATGACAAACTGGCATAAGGACTGGGCTGATGAGATAATGAAAGGCAGGTGTGGCAACAGGTTGAGATGATTTAGGAAAATGAACAAGTGAACAGGTCAGGTAACCAGGATTGGTGGGAAAGTCCAAGAGTGTGAGGTTGGACAGGTGTAGAATGGCAGGTCGTGGAAGATTCTAAGAAATGGGCCTTTTTAGTGGAAGACTTTTTGACCTGCCACGGTAGGAAAAGAAACGGGTGTAAACAGTGAAATGATGACTGAAGCTGCTTGGATTGCATTTTCCTGGTATCCCGCATGCTTGCTTACTGTCACACTCACTTTGAACAATTGAATAGAACAGAGCCATCGTTAGTGTTTTTCCTACTGCGACAAGTCATATTTCTGCTGAGAGAAAAGCCTATGGGCCTGGGAAAAGTGGCTGGAGACAGGATCAGAAGGGCTGACAGCCAAATAAAAACAGCTGTGGAAGTGGTTGTGATACTATCTCCACATCAATATGTCAATATCATAAACGGCTGGATATCTGGTTGAGACTCAAATACATTTTTTTCGCTTTCCTTTGAATAGTCTGACGGTTAAATGCAATTGTTTTGTTTATGTTGTATCTCTATTTTATTAGACTTTTCATCTTTAAGAACGCCTCATCTTTGCTGCCTCTCTACCAAAATGCTACTAATTCAAAAATGACAAAAGCAGTTTATTATATTTTGGAATGTATCTTAGCTTACAACACTGTGGGCCGGTGTAGGATATTTCCACTGAAGCAGGACTAAAACATTTATTGTACTTATATTCGTTAATCCCATGATTTGGATGCTTTGCCTCTGCAGTGGGTTCTGGGAGAAAATGGAGCCTTGAAAGCCAAACTGGTTCACACGTCAACCTACCAGCCACCCTCCCTTAAAGGTAAACACACTGCCTTAAGTATATTTTGTGTGTTTCATATATGTATTTCTATTAAAGGTAACAATAAACACAAGATGAAACATTTGGGAGACCTGATTCTTTTATGGTAACTGCCATTTGGTCAGTATTTGTTTCGAATATGTTTGTATCCAAACAACACAGTGAGAGGTGTGTGTGTCTCTGTGTGTGTGTGAATGTGTGTTTCATGCGAGATTAGGAGCAGAGACAGCTGTGAGTCCATTCTGGATCATCCTGGATTATAGGATGGGTATACAGCTGCAACATGGGTTCACACATATACACAGATACAACCATCGTCACACAATAATCATTACACACAAAAATATCACTATTTGATGTGAATACGAATATAATATATTATGATATATCATCTGTTTTTGTGGATTTGACCCTTACTATCATTACTGTTGCTGCTTAAAATGTCTACATTGTTTCACTGAAAATGTATGAGTGTCGTCTTCATCATAAAAACATGCTTATACATATTTACATAAACACCATCAACTTTAACATGTAAGACAGGAAGTTCTACCAAGATTTGGTTTGGCAGGGAAGTTTATTAAATGGAAAAAAAACAAATAGTGTAGTTTCAGAGCCCGTTATCACCACTACTTTTTATTATTATTTATTTCAAGCTCATCCATTAATTATAGGCATAACAATGGCACCTATGGACATCACTCTGTATGCAGATGAAATCATCCTATTTTTCCAAAAACGTGTCAGTGTCCTCTCATGAACTAACTTAATGTTTAGATCTATGGAGCAATTTCTGGTGACAAAGTCAACTATGCAAAATATAATGTTCTTTCCTCTTGCTCAGTTGGAAAGACTTATGCCTAAATTTGAAACAGGCTTGAAAATGACAACCAGGACACTTTTGCTTTTAAAGCAGCTGTTATAGTAGCAATAACTCAAACTACAATGTGACCACATGAGAGGCATAGCCTGTATGAACCTGTAGAAAATTATCTATTGAATATTCAGCTCCCTTCAGCTTTAGTAAGCTTTATCGCAAAATTCAACAGATTGTTATTCGGCCTACAACCTCTTTGTTCGGATTCACTCTCATCAATAAGAAAGTTGGAAAAACCTGCTATACACTACCTGCTCAGTACAGAAAGAGACACAGTAAGAGACTCACAGGTAAACATAGCGGAACATTTAACGGATAAAGAGACAGATATTTTCGTCAGGACCTGGTAGAGGCTTGGTAGAGGCTTGGTCAACGGCCAGGTGCACCAAAGGCTTCTAAATTCAGTTTTGTATTTTCAGCCGTCCAAAGAATGGCCCAGGCCCACCTGGCCTCCCTTGACATTTCTTCTGTGGACAAAGATGATCACTCTTCTGAGGAGGAAGAGGAGGAACATGAGACGGAGAGCCGCCAGACAGCCTCACCTACAGGTGGGTAGAACACGACGATCTTTCACATTTTGGCATTTTTCTATTTTAAACTGGCATTTGTGCCCCACATAGACACTTTTGAAATTTCTTCCTTGTCAGATCTAAGGGTAGAAAGCGAAGCTCTCAGGGAACAGTGTGCTCAACCGGACAGTTTGACAGGATGTGCTGATCTGAGCTGTCACCACGGCGACAAAGAGAAGGCCAAAGAAAGAGAAAAAGAAAAAGGAGAATGACAAAGAACAGGGCTCCGATGGAGACAGAATATTGGTGTGGAACAGACCTGCATGGCACCCATATGGCCAATGTGTGTGCGTGCGTGGGTGCATGTATGAGTGTGTGTTATTTGGGTATTTGATTGTGTGCATTCATGCGAAAAAAGAGTTGAATGTGGAAAAGAGAGAGGAAAACAGACGGACATTGAGGAAGGTCGGAGAATTAATGAGCAGGTATGCGGAAAACTTTAACCTGAGACTTGTGAAGGAAATCACGTCTCGGTCAGCTGAGGAAGCCAGGGCTAGATTCCAATCAGCCAAGGGCACTGAAAGAACTGTGGCTTTTTTTAGTTTAACAGGATTCAACAGAAATACTCTGGGTGTTTCTTCCGGAAAACTAGTTCCATGTGTGAAGAATCAGATTATGAATCACCTTTATTCACATACATGTACAGGGCATGTCACATGATACTGGTGCTCAACCACATTTTTCAAAAACAAATAGAAAGAGCAGATGATTTAGGCAGCTCAAGGTGAGCTAACATATACACCATTTTATGCATATTGTACAAACCTTTCTAAATTCTATTTCATCTGTTGTCTGTTTATCAAAGTGCAACAAAGTGCAACAAAGTTTGAGGGTCCTGATGAGATTTTAAAGCATTTCTCACGTAGTTTGACCACAGATTGTGAATAAGGTCCAGAGGTTGTTTAAATCCATACTTGAATTTAACAAAGGAACTGTAGGGCTGCTTAAAAAAGGTGACAGAATCACCCACTCAGTTTGCTTTCCTCAACCTTGTAGACATCTGCGTGCAAGGTCAAGGAAATTAGAGGATGGATTACAAACGATCTGAGCGCAGTAACAGTCACAGCTGACCCGATTAAATCATATCAAACTAATCCAACTAATAACGATAATGCACCACAGTGTTTCCGGTTTGATATTAAAAACAGGCTTTTTGTAACACAGTGATTAGCAAGCAGGATCTTTTGTGGAAGGCAGGAAGGATTGGTGGGAAATGTAAGAGGACATGTTTTTTCTATTACAATATATATGATGAGTGTGAAGGTTTATTCTTGACCTTGTATATAGATGATGTTTTGTGTTGGTTGCTAATCAAACAACTATAATGGGCTTTTGGTGTTTGTGTGATTGTATGTAAACGTAATCTGCAGGAAAGTCGATGATCCAATCATATTTATTTTCTAAGAAAAGAAAGAAAAAAATACTTTATTTGGCATTTCGCATGTCATTTAGACATGTGACGAAGTGGTGTTTGAATACAGAAAATGACAGTGATTTTTATTAAATGAAAACCCTGAATATGTTTTTGCACTTTCATGATCTTTGTTCTTGTCCTTTTGTGAACATCCTTGGATGTACACATGACTATGTGTGTGTTGTTTACCGCGGTTACAGTATTCCCAAAGAAGTCAGAAGATCACCAAAAACAAGAAAGGCTGTTTAATTAAACTGATTTTATAAAGATATAGTATGCAGCATTTTCCGAAAAATACACACCTACTCATACAAATATAATTCCTCTTAATCATCACTTATGACCCACCAGAAATGTGTTTTGCTCTCCCTATCTAGACCCTGCTCTCCGCCTGTATTTCTTTTGCTCTGTTTGGTATGTTTCTGGTGTCAGCAAAGAGTCTCTGAGCCCAACGTCGGGATGTAACCTTCAGCCAATAACAGCTTTCATGGTGTGCAGCCTGTTCAGGTCGTCGCATTCTGGCATTTTTAAACAGTATTGCCAGACATTTCACTGTCACATTGCAGCACAAACAGGGGAAAGCATAGTCTCCAATATGCAAATAAGAGCTCTCTCTCTGGCTTGTTTACTGGAGAGGAGGGCACAATTTTGAATGCTACGTGTTTACAAACTCAAACGGACCAATGTTAAAGATTAACATTAGCCAAATCAGAAACATAGAAGAACAAGTTTTTGGTCCATGGCTGACATTTGAGGAGCAACTCAAAATGGCAGAGTACTGACGCCCAGTGTTCAACACTTCTAATTACACAATCATATTCTCAGTTGCATATCAACATTTTAAGTTGATAGCATTATAAATCTAAAGATTACCCATGGAAATGATATGCAATGATTTATATTAAATCTGAGATTAGAAAACATCATAAAATAAGATTTTTATTTTTTTTAAATCTTTATTCAAATCATCACAAATGAACAAGACAGGCAACTAATTAACCTTTTATCTGAATAACAGCTAATCGAATAAGAAGCATATCAAAATATAATGTTTATAAGCAGCTTGAAAAATGCTGTGTCATGATGTGACATGCTTTGAGTATTACATGCATTACATTTTAGATGCTGTAGTTTGAACTGCAGGTGGCGATGTGTAACTGCGTTTCTGACACAGAGTAGGAGCGTCTCCTTATTCACCCTCAGAAAATACATTTACTGGACCAATGAAATAACATGGAATTAAGTTAAATAATTCATTCACATGTTTCTGTCTTTGCATTTTCATTTCATTTGTGAGTGAATTGAATATTTGTTAAAATAATTGAGGATCACAATCAAAGCATCCCCCCCCCCCACAAACAAAAAACACAAATAAACTATGTGTGGGTATTATTATTAGCATTACAATTAACCCCATTCCTATTTTAAATATCTGTTGTGCTAAATCATGTATATATCTCTGATTATTCAATAATAATTTCATCTGGATACTTCCTTCATTTTCAACATGCATACCCTTTATCTATCCCCTTTTCTCCCTCTTAACTTTTACTCCTTTCTTGCTTTTGCAAAAAACACCCCTGACACATCATCAACCCCCACCCTCATGTCCTCAGGCAGTGTGTAAACCTCCAGCCTGATCAGGGTGTAGCCGCTCTCCTTCAAACTAGCACACACCTGGGCCTCATTCAGTGGGACCACAGGGATCTTTACTCCAGGGCCCCCAAAATAGTAACTCTCTCCCAGAGCTCCGATAAGCAGTAGGTGGCCACCGGGCCGCAGGAGCCTCCCGATGTGGCCCAGGGCCCTGGTGAAGGCAGCCAAGTCAGGGCTGACGCTCTCCAGACAGAAGCAGGACACGAGACAGTCGGCCCCCGCTGAAGGAAGGTCATCGAGGGCCAGAGGCTGAGGCCGGTGCACGTCTACGGGGACGACATCGGTGATGACCTGACGGAGCTTGGCAGCTTTCTCTGTCCATGCTGAGGGCCTAAGACAATATCAATGAATCACCAAATTAGATAAAAACAGCTAGTGTAATTGCACTATGCAGCATTAATCTGCACTTTGTGTTTCATTTTTTTTTACAATTCCTACTCTGTTTGGTCCAGAACTGATGAATTGCCATGAGATTTTGCACGGACATTCATAGTCCTTTTGGTGACTTTTCCTCTTGTGCCACCAAAAGTTAAAACGTTCACTTATCCAGTGAAATATCTCTAAATCTATTTGATCAATTGGTACAAAGTGTTAACGGTTCCCAAATCATGAATCCTACTGATTTCAGTGAGTCCTATGGTGCCACCATGAGGTTTGCGTGGTGGTTTTTAGTGAAATTGAAGTGTGAGATGAATTGTCATCAAAGTTTGGATCATGCTCCTCTCAGGATGAAATATAATCAGTTTGGTGATCCCCCGACTTTTCATCCAGCCCTAACATCAGGTCATAATTCGGCCAAAACTAACTATATTCTCATCAGTCTCAGATGAACTTTAAACTCTTCATAGAACGCACAGTACAAGGATGACTCACTGTGCCCAGAATAAAACGTGTGAACCTTGAAAGCGGTTGACAGATTTATAGCACAAGTAAAGAAAAAGTAAAGAAAGTAACTCTAAGTAAAAAAGGTAACATTTGTTACAAATGTACATTATTTCCTGATGAAAATGTTAAACATTTTCAATTTTCTAATTTTCCCTCTCTAAGAGCTGTAAACAGACAAAATCAAATCCATGCCATTTCAGGACAACCATCATTCGTAGTAAGTGATATTTAAAGATGTCTCAGGTCTTAAAACAGAGTTTAAAGGAATCTGGTGGTACCGTCGTCCCTCCAGCTTGCAGACGTGCTGCAGGTAAGGTGTCCAGTCCAGGCTGCTGCCTCCCTCGTCCTGGAGCCAGCCCCTCAGCTCCCGCCTGTTGACCTCCAGGAAATCTGTGAGGAGCACCTTGTTGAAAACCTCACAGCCACTCAGCACCTGGTACAGGGTGGGACCCGAACCTATGTCCACCAGCAGCTCACCATTCACATCACCTGGAAAGGTAAGTTCGAGGATAAGTAAGACTCTGAAAAAGGGCAAGTGGGGAGATTTTAAAAAGAATACCTTGATTTATTATCAGCTCCTATTCAGATATCTGAAAATGATTATATGCAAGTTAGATGTGTTTTAGAGGGTGAGATTATTTATACAGTTGAAAGTGCCAGTTTTATCTGGAACTACCCTACATCACTATCCTAAACTACCCTAGAGTTATTGTATGACAATAAGTTCACAATATTAAAGAAATTATTTTAAGAGTCCTTGGAATATAATGAAAGACAAATTGCAAAGAGGAATTTGGACCAATGGGTAAAACTCCAATGGGTATCTTGTATTAGCATCACCTTATTCTACTTTATCAATTTAATTCTTCAACAATTTCCTTTAAGTTATAAAAACATTATTTCACACTGTTTAACTTTTCCCCAATTTCACATTTTCTGCAATAAGGTGTTGCACCACTTTGCTGAGATGATATCAAACTTTAGTTGGTAAAATAAATAAATTAACAAAACAAAGATCTTTGGGTGTGAACAGTGCTGGACTCACCTTAAATCTGTGTCAATAAAGGAGTGATTCAGTATTTTCACCTACAGATAATTGTGTGTATTAGATTTAAGAGAAAGAGTGAGAATAAAATAAAAGAAGCAACCTAGGCAACAACCGACATCTGGGACATTTGCCTCTCACAGGAGTTGAAGTATTTGTGTTAAATTAAAGCAATTGTATTATTATCGTATCTTAGATAGATGTATAAATGAGACCTTTCTAAGATAGGTGTATAAAGAAGAGAATATCATAGTAAGTTTTAATCAGGAATTATGTTTTACTCCATTTTCATAGGCTATTTTTTTATTGAGCATAGAGTGGTTTTTAAAATCCTACATGATCCATCGACCCGTCTCCTTACCTTCCGTGAAAGCTCTATGCAGGCATGCCAGTTTCCACGGCACGATGCTGTCCTTTCTTTCAAAATCTGCCCGTGGTGGAGTGTAGTTGTACTGCAGATACGCTGCAGGATCAAATCCCTGGTAGCAGGCCGCCATCGCTGCCACTCCGTTCTCAGTTCCCTTGTCTTCCATCTCTTTGCACTCTCTCTGTGACTCTACCTAACTCCCCTGTTTAGTGGTCGGCCTTCAGGTGCACTGCTATCCCCTCAACCTCCTTATATACCTCTGTGAGTGTTTTTGTCATGTGCTTTGGGCTACTCTGAGTTTCCTGGGAACAGATAGCAATCCTGTTTTTAGGCCTGTGCTGCAGCCTGATAGCATTGGTTCTGTTCACTTTCCCTGCCCCGAGGTGCTGATAGCATCTGATCAGGGGGGCTTCCTCCAACACTGGAGCCACTAATGGACTCTCAGGTCTTCCACCCACCTCTCAGAGGCCCGCCATATCTCAACAATCATTCTAAAGGGCCTTTTACACGCAAACAATGGAACAGTTTCGACTCAGGCAACCCTGTTTGAAGAGACACTGACAGATTTGTCTCCATTTCTATGTTGCCATTTCACCTTGATGATGTTTGAACAGAGCAGAGGAGATATGGGGAAAGGTGAGTAGTAGCAAGGGAAAGGAATAGTCTTTCATGTTGACAGGCGATAGTAGATGATTGCAAAATTAGAGGTTGTGGTAGGGCGCAGGGTGAAGCTGTTATTATATCGAGTATCAATAAATTCAAAAATAAAAATGGTTTTACTTACGATAAAAAAGAGCAAGATGATGAAAAAAATGTTTACTTTTTTTTTTTTTTTAAAGAAAGACACTGACACTCAGTTGCAGCAGTTTTGCTTTGGATTTAACATTTTTCAATAGGTTTGTAATAACTTATTGGTGTACCTTCATATATGAATTTTGGAGACAAATAAAAGTTAAGGTTTACAAGATATTTAAATTCACAACCTTACAGACTGAAGAAATAAAATAATCTTTTACCTGTCCATGCGAAGACGATGAAATCGTTAAGGCAGATGGAGAGTAACTACAATATTCAGTAACTGAACATTATTGGTACTGATATACTTTGGGATTGGATGCCTGATCAGAAATTAAACTGTTCCAACATTGACGTGTCCACAAACTGAGAAAGGGCTTATATCTTGGTCAGTTTTCCATATTATAAATACCTTTTTTGTGATGAATACAATTTTAAAAGGCTTATTGTTGACTTCAATCACAGTACCTTGTAACAATAAAGACATCTGCTGGTTGAACAGGGGTGGTTAACATTAAAGATGAATGTCAATCTTGACAGTGTTATGACAGCTCTTCAAATAAATTTAGTGACTCACATTACATGTATTTTCAAAATTATGCAAACTAATATTGTGAACAAACGTATCTCACTTCACTGTAGATGTTCAGTGTGGTTATTTTTGTGCCAGGGAATGTGACAAATCTTATTTTTTGCTCAATTGAAATAACTTTGTATATTTTTAAACCACCAGACACAGCGGCCAGCTGACTAAACAGTGAGCTTTAACCCCTTATTGAATTAATTTTCCATCTATTCCCAGCGTGTCCCAAAGCAACAGCTGCACCAATCTATGCCATGTTGTAATCAACCGTATTCTTCCCAGGAGTCTCTTAACACCTCTCTTATCCCTAGCAGCTGATCAAGAATCCTGAGTACAGACACCCAAAAAAAGTGACCCCGATCAGACATCCAATATATTACTGTATCCAAGGGACACAAGGTATATTGGATATGGTGATCTTGTTAAACTCGGGATATTTGGAGATTACAGTTAGAGTCAGATTTAGTAAAAGGTGTCAAGATTTTTCTTTCCAGGAGAATGTGAATGCAAAGCCTATTTATTTCCATTTGGCATTGTCAGTCAGAATTTATGGTTTTGGACAGAAATGTGATTGTAGAAGCTTCTATATACCCCCACTTGCAAATACAAGGAAGCAATAAAACACATTTAAAAATATAGATCCTCAATTTTATTTATGTTTAGATTAACAGAAAAGTGATCAATTAGAATCCACATGAAATTCATGGAGGTACTATTTTAACCTCAGTCTTCTCCGCAACTGTCAACATTTCTATACAAATCTATCTTGACACCGATATAATGTAGATAAAACTTTCATACAAAAACAATAGCCTAAAAGTACTACCAACATAACCCATTATGATTAATCTGAATTATTTTCATGATAATGAGTAAATCACTCAATGTGACCGTTACAATTTCTTCAAGGCACATAAAAAAAAAATCCAACACATCGATCTTTATACGTCATGCTTTTAGCCAAGTTAAATTGTAATCAGAATTTATTAAAAACACAATCTAGCACTAATTAATTAAGCTGGAAAAATGGTATAGTAGAATATTTTGGATTTGTTGAAATATTGAATCTGTTTATCAATAAGAAAAGTTTCAGCCCAGGAATCTTGGCAACTTTGCCATCTTAACCACAGTCTTCCTCTCACTCGTCTCTGACACTCCTGTGGTCTCACAACTTTCTTCCTTCTGTAAATGAGCTGGACCTCGTTGCATCTTCGGCCCCATGGCAGATGGGTCGGGGATAGGGTGATGGGGTCTTCTGGTTGAGTTTGTTTTGGGATCTGGGTCATTCTTGCTGATGGCCCCTGAGAGGAATCTCTGGAGGAGCCTCCTGGCCTCCGAGTGTTTTCCGGAGCGCTCTGCCTCCATCACTGTCCTAAGAGGGTCAGAAACAGACACACGAAAAACTTTTCTTCTTTCTCAGCGTGGCGGACAAGTATCATCACAAACATATATGCCTCATTCAATATACCTTGTTTCATTTTTTTAGTTTTTTGTTGTTGTTTTGGCGTGGCTCTTTCACTAACCTGTGGTGATGCTGTGGTACGAGGGTGAGGCTGTGCCAGTGAGCCATGTAGCTCTGTCTTGTCTGCCAGTCCTCCTCCAGGACGCTACACTCCAGCTCAGCTCCACCTGCACCACCCACACTGCACATCCCTGCTGCCTCCAACAAACAAACTGACCGCCGATCCTGTCTGGATTGGATCAGTCTGAATAATAGAGGTCAGAAAATTCTCAGATTAAGTGTACTGCTGGTAATCATCTGTGGGCAGCATTGAAGTACCTCTTAAACTAATGTGACTATGTGCACTTTTAAGTATAATGTTGCTCCTGATCAAATTTATTATTATTTTTTTTTTTTTTTGCCTTGTCTTATCTTTGCCTCTGTAGTACATGCTTTTGATATAAGGTTGTGTAAGGTATTTCTTGTCTTATTTTAAAAGGAAATTTACATATAGTGAAAAAAAGAGGGGGAACTCACACATTGTGTATTGCTTGTAAATGGAGGACGTAGCAGCATTTAAAGTTCTTATCGCATCCAGACTTCCATACTTTTATTTAACACCTTGGCCTCACATCATTTTCATGATTGACAGGCCTTATTCAAAACTAACTGAGAATAGAAAGGTATAGACTGTAGCTAAGAGGTGATATGTGTTGTACCATTAACCATTTGCATCAAATGTGGCTGAGTTAGTTTTGAGAGACTATTTTGCTCATAAGTAAATGAGACCATGTCATTTGCTTCCATCCTAATTTTACACCTCAAAGGAATCAAACTAATTCTCTGTGAAATGTTGTACCTTTTGCACAACATGAAATCTAGTCTAGAGGTTTGTTTATAGATTTATTTTAACATTAGTTTAATGTGTATTTCACATTTCATGTTTTGGATATGAAAAAAAAAGTATTAAAAAGGATACATTCTTTTCAAAAAATACAGTAATCTAAATTAAATTGTAAAATTTGGAATAATAGTAAAAAGCAATGCAACTTACTTTTTACGCTGATCCTTTGTTATAACAAACCTTCTCTCAGCTCACTCGTTATGCTGCTATTGTTCCGCCTGCTTCTAGCAATCTTTCCCTTTGAAATTTGCCTATGTCAGAACTTTTCCACGGACAAATGTTGATCTTCAATGGAAACAGTTCAGCAGTTCCTCTGATCTGCTTTTCTTCAGTGGATAACTGGTCAGCTTGACTATGTGGGTTGAGTATTAGAGGGGTTATATAGTCGTGGATCTGCAGCTATTTTAGACTTGCTCTGCTACCACAGAGACATGCTTATATTAGAAACAATCAGCCCGTTTTCATTCCCCCAGGGGGTCAAATACCAAAGCTTTGTCACACCCTGCTGCATCACAACCCAACCTTGAGAGGTGGGTTGGGTCAAAATAACACAGAACTTTGATCCAAAAGACTGGTGTTTGTGTCCCAAAGTTACATTAGTGGTGTTTAGGACTTGTTTTCCATACTTGTGTTGTGCTGTTTTTCCCAAACCATAAGTAGTTTTGTTTCCTAAGCCCAAGAAAGTGTTTTCGTTTGAATTTACAATGTTGACTATGTGTTTACTGCGACTGTGTGCTGGGCTACCCAGTGCATTAGAAAGTGATGCAAAGGGGTCAAACCTTCAGTAAAGTATGCAACTATTTGGGATGAGAACGTGTTGAATCAATCCACATGCTGCCACTTTGACCATAGAGATAATGAGGCCCAATAAATGAAGCACAAACACACCAACACAACAGAACAATCATATTTGTATAACTGCAACAAGTCCTTCAAAGAAACCTCAACCTTGTGGGTTTTATTCAAAGCACCACAGTAGAGTTTAAATTATCCCACTTCAACGGGTTATTACATCCACACTCTCTGGCTCAGCCCTCTGGGCCAAAGTCATAAGCAATCCATCTCCTTTTGGACATCCTCCTCTTATCCCATTATTGAACTGCTTGAAGACATCTCTGAATTACCTATTTCCAAACCTGTTTTCTCATTACCATTGCAATTGTTTCAGGTCAAGTTAATATTATTACTAATATAGCCCAATATTGCAAATCATAAATGTATCTCAAGTGCCCCCCCCAAATAACTTTAATGTAGGAACAAAAGGAAAACACCTCAAAAAGAACCCCTGCGGGGGAATCCATCTCAGAAGCGCGATAGATGTAGTGTGTACAGAATAACCAGCAGAATAAAATACAGTATAGTCAATCAAACCAACAAAAAATATATACAGAATGTAAACATACTTTAAGGAAATTTCACACAGCCAGATCATCAGCATTTGAGGAATCTGTCCCCACTCCTAAAATATCACATAACAATAAAGTACGGTAATACATCTACACAACACAAGTTATGTGTGAACAGACCTAAGTGGTCCTACCAATTCATCCTGAGGGGGACATAAATATTGCTTCTTATATTCACAGCAGCAATCCGTTCAAATAAAGGTTTTACAGAAGTGTTACTTTCAAAGTGATATTGCGATGTATTGCAATCCATGTAATGGTAATATTAAAGCATAGTATTAGTTAGTTTGTTAGAATATGATTGCTTCCTAATAAAACGTAACTATCTTCTGTGAATGTTGTATTCATTTTGTTCAAATGTACATTTTTCCGTTACAAAATTGATAATATGTTTGTTTCAGTAGGAAAACATCGGTACTTCTACCGCTTCAAAGTGATCAAAATGAACAGACCTGCAATAAGTTAAAAGGTTGTGCAGATACACACAAACACACACGCACACACACAGAGACACAGACACGTATAGTTAGTGGATTAGTGGAGCCAGGAGAAAGGTAGCAGTCAATTTCTTCCCCTGAGTCAGATGGAAAGATAAAAGAGCGAAGGGGAGGAGGAACACAGAAGAACAGATAAAGGGCAAGAGCGGACAACAGAGAGAAGAACAGGACATATATAATGGAATAATACACAGTTAGCCAGAGCTACAGGAGCCAATTTTGTTATCTAAGGTCCTAGAGGCAGTGGGAGTCCGACAGTGTCAGTCAAATCTGCTCTGTGTTACTTTTCTTTTTTGTCACAGCATGATGGTGCAGGTATACAGAAAACTTTTATCTCTACTGCGGCCCTGTGATTTCCCCACCACATGGTGCAAAAATAAATGTGCACAAGTTAATGAAAGAACTAATTAGGACAGCTGGTTCCACCTTGTCCTCCTATTAGTTCCAGATTGATGAACTGAGAATAATTAGAAATTAAAGTGAAGATTTTTTTATCTAAACCTTTGGTGTCCCAGTATATTTATACATACTGTAAACTATGGAGTTAATTGTTGCAAGCAATGTTGTTGCAAGCAATAATGATCAAACCCAGAATATGGGTTGTGTGCCCGTATTATATTGTTTGTTAATCTAGAGTGAGCATGCTAAATAACAGCTTTTTTTGTATGCCGCAAACATTGTTTTATAAATTCTGTCTTGCTGCAAAACACCACCAACTTCTTTTCAGCACCACTATGAAAATAAGTATTGTGACAATATCAAATACTATATTTTGCACCATGTGTTTTTGTCCTCTTAAAATACACCTCTGCAAATGTATGTTGTTTAGCACACTGTTCGGGCCTGCAGAGTATTATTTCACTGGAAAGATCAATCGATCTCGAAAGATTCTCATTATTATTAGCAGAAAAAAGTGAATTATAGTGATCATTTGTTAAAAATCATGCTGCAAAAAAGGCATTTGGCTTTTTATTATTTTTTTAAGAAGCTGTTTTTTTTAATGTAAAAATCATCACTTACAATATGAAAAATAGGGACCATAGGCCATCATACCAAAATAAGGATACCACGGGCGTGACTCCAACATGGTATCACAACATAAGGTAATTATAAGAAACTGTTACAAAAAAGAATAAGGGAGAAAAGAAAGAAGACAATGATAAAAAAAATTACAAAAGAAATGGTAGGCAATACATTGAAATTTCTTTAAAAAATGCATGTAGTAGATTAAGTATATGGGCACATATCTAACATATTTTTGATTATAAATTGGATGGACTCAAATGTAATCTTGTTCTTGTAAAAGTGTTCAAAGCACCGGAAATACCTCGAGAACTTGGCTTTATGGATGTAAAATGTCCCCAATATAATTAATAAACAGTCTGCTGAACTTTCTGTTTATTCTTTCATAGTACAAGTATAATATCATTGACATTGGTTTAAGTGTTAAATAGTCAATACTCTGTTTAATGTGTTCTCATTAAATAGAGATTTAGTTGTTGTTGATGTTTTACACAATATACATTTGTTATTTGTTAAAACCATAGACTGCATATAAAAAGTTTGAGAAAAACGTGTTAGTACAAGAAGTAGCACTTTATGTTGAAATGTGCGTCACTTCCGTTCGTGTTCCGCATTTCGCCGGCCGGCCTGACGTCATATCCTGCCACTTCACGAGGCTTTTCTGTGTTTAAAAACATTTTTATTTTAAATGTCAATGCGTCCATGAGTGATGCATTAATCGGGAAGCAATTTATAAATTATAATTTATAATTTATAATTTAAAACTGTCCCCTGCAAACTGCACTGTTAGTTTCATCAGCAGCTCTTCTCACTCAGGGGAGGAGTCTTCACATGCAAAAAAAAGTCCACCTCTGTTGAAGTATTTCTGTGATAAATGATGGAATAAAGGGTTGACAAAGATGAGGAAAACTCAATAGGAGAGGTTTGTCAGAGGCCAGGGCAGGTACACAGCCTACACAGGACCAGCCACACTGGGACTGCACAAGGTAAAGTAAGAACAGATGCTACTAAACAGAAGCAATGATGTTTTGACTGTACTCTAGGTTACAAGGGAACACTTTGTATGCTGCCATTCAGATATAATAGTCACTGACCATGCTGCTGCAAAGGCTGACCCTGTGTTCAAGGATCCAACTGGATTACCAGAGACACGTATGCCGGTTGCTCACCAGACCCCTGAAACAAGGCAAGTCATGCTGCAGGACCACATTGTAATACAGGTTATCACATGTTAACTCTCTCTCTCTCTTTCTCTCTCTCTCTCTCTATATATATATATATAAATGCATGCATATTATGCAAACTGATCTCGGTCATCCAGAAGTGTGGATTACAGAAAAGAAAAAACACAAACTTGTTATTGCAGATCTTTAGATATAAAGAGAGGATTCTGTTAATATAAATATTTTGATGCTGAATTGATTTCGTAATTTGTAAAGTGATATTCTGATATGTGATTAATCATTGAAGTCATTTTTTTTAAAGCAAAAATGCCAAATGTTTTCTAGTTCTAGATTTTTAGGTTTTGGGGATTTTCTCCATTTCTTTATTTTGTGTAGCAGTAAACTGAATTATTTTTGGGTTCGAAGTGCTGTTTTACAAAACAAGCAATTTTAAAACATCTCCTTGGAGTTTAGCGACCTGTGATGGAAAATGTTCACTATTTTCTTACATTTTACAGATCCAACAATTCATTGATGTGTTGAAAAATAATCAACAGATCAATAATACAATAATTGTTAGTTGCAACCCTAGAATCAAAAAGTTTTGATAATTGATCAAACCATTTATCAAGCAGAAATACCAGACATTTACATTCACTGTCCTCTGCTTTATATTACTGCTTTATACTATTGCTCCGATAAAACAACTCATTTGAAAAGGTCACCTCAGGCTCGGGAAATTCAGACGGACATTTTTTAATGTTTTCTGACATGACATTGTCTACATGATTCATTGAAAAAATAACAGAGATTATAGATAATGTAAATAAGTAGATTTAGCTTTAAAAAGCTCTTGCTAATAAATTCGAAAGCATCTTCTTGGTTTTCTACTGAAAGAGGACATATAAGTTCATGATTGTGTCCATATCAACATAGTCAATATAGTATCTACAGGCAGACGTGATGAATGTCAGAAGTTCACCCAATAAACTGCTGCTGTAACTTAATGTACAAACTTTAACTAAGACGTTGTGCCTGCAGGGACACCAACACCAACTCTGATCAGAACAAGATGTCACAGGCCTCTCTCTCTCTCTCTCTCTCTCTCCCTCCCTCTCATGCGCCTCATTGCCTCGGAGAGATGTGTAATGTCAGCACTGGCTTTTCTGCTTGCCCTGCTGATGTGGCACTTTGAAGGCTGTGATTATCTGTTTCCCTGGTTACGGATGAGTATAGAGGAGGGCTTTACTCTGTTTGTCTTAGTCATATCATCAATGAAAACAAGCTAAACATGCATGTCTGCACATTTATGCAATGATGGCTGTGTTTTGGAAAGGTTTATATGAATTTATGATAGGATATATGGATTTAAGGTGCATTGATTTTATTCTTCTCATGACTTTTCTTTTGGATTTAGTTTTGAGTAGAATTTAATTAATTAATGGATTTCCTAACTTAGTTCCCAATGTAAATATGATGAAAGCTAAGGTTGGATAGAACCTTTCAAGAATGATAAATTAATCACAATAGAATAGTTTGCCTCTGATTTTGCTCCTCAATGACCGGTGAATCTTTTTCTATTTATGTATCATTTCATTGTTTGTCAAAGTTACCTCTAAGTGATAAAACACTTTCCTTCACAAGTTATGTAAAAAAAAAAAACATCATCGCCCTCTGCACCTCCACACAGCTCCCCAGGGGAGGGCCCATGGCAGCTCCTTTGCCCACCGCGGTGAACTGCGTCAGGCCAAGAGGATCGTGGTCAAGCTCGGCAGTGCTGTGGTCACCCGTGGCGATGAATGTGGCCTGGCACTGGGGAGGCTGGCCTCCATTGTGGAGCAGGTGAGAGGCTAAACATCCAGCACAAAACTGTACTTAAATGTAAAACATTATTGATGGGAAAGTAATTCTGAAGAAAATACAAGCTTTGTCACCATCTGTTTCAAGTTCTGTGATATGTAAACCTTCAGTGGGTGGTCATGAATTTTTTCATCCACTGCAGTTTATGTTGATCTGTAGATGATCTCAATAACACACATATTTATCTACATAAGTATACTTTTTTCTGATTCTAACTTATTGTAATTGTTAATTGATTTTGTTGTTGTTACATATTCAACTTTTCTCTTCTCTTCTAGTTTTCTTTTACTACAAATCTATGAAATGTATGGAAGCTCTGTATTATTTCATTATTAGAATGAGGAGCAAAGCTCTTAAGTCAGACACATTCAATTTAAATTCTAAATATAACTTTTCTTGCTTTGAGTGCCAAAAGCGTAAACCCATTCACCCCATTGGAATTGGTATCTCAAAACACTGTCAATTGAAACAATAAATAACATTATAACAACCTAGTATAGAAAGAAAGAAAATATGTTTTTTGGCATTTCGGCGGACCAACTTTTTAAAGCTGAATCCTCAGTGAGTCTGAACAGAAAAAACCCAAAACAAACTATAGCCCCAGCTGTGGTGTACGACTCCTAATTGGGTATATTGTTGACCAGGTGGCCATGCTGCAGAATCAAGGCAGGGAGATGATGATTGTCACCAGTGGAGCTGTGGCCTTTGGCAAGCAAAGATTAAGACACGAAATCCTGCTCTCCCAGAGTGTCCGACAGGCGCTGCACTCAGGACACAATCAGCTCAAAGACATGGTAAGAGAAGGTGGAGCAATGTGTTTAATTTTGAAATGTAAAATGACCACTGAGTCAGATAAAGAATACATTACTGTTGCTGCTCTCTGCAGGGTTTATTTTAATTATGTAAACAGAGATTACCTCAAAGATTTGGCATTTTGTTGCCGTAGTAAATCACATAAAATAACCACGCCAAATGTTTTTTTCTTGAATATTCTGTGGATGGACACAGTACCAGTTCCAGTAACAGTACTGTACAATATAATGCAATGCAGTACAAAAGCCTGCAATAAATACAACCTTTGTAAAGGTAAATGTTCAGTGTTTCTTGAGACTGTCAATAAGTATTTATGCTATAGTGCCATTGTATTGATTATTTTTGTCACAGTTCATTTGACCAAACATATCGTACTTTTTACTAATACTTTGCTTTCAGATATTAAAACCCTCATCTGGCAGGCAAGTTTTAACATTAGAGAAGTTGTGCTTATTTTCACTCTGTTCCATACTTTATTTCCCCACAGTAAGGGTTCTGTAGATACAGTTTATATATTTATTTTTTGACACACCAGCGTACCTGAACTGAAGCATGTTTCTGGTTGAAGCTGTCTACTGAGAAAATGAATGGAACCACATTTGCTGCATTTATGTTCAGTCTTTGCCAGTGCTGGAGGCCCGGGCCTGTGCTGCGGCGGGACAGAGCGGCTTGATGGCCCTGTATGAGGCCATGTTCACCCAGTACAGCACTTGCACTGCACAGGTACGACTATACCTCATAGGAAAATAATCCCTTTTATAATGCTGAAGAAGTGTATGTATTATGCAGAGTGACATCTTTTAATCTGTCTCTCTCACTCAACGCTCTTTGTTTAATTATGCTGTCAGGTCCTGGTGACAAATCTGGATTTCCATGATGACCAAAAGAGGCAGAATCTGAACAGCACACTGCAGGAGCTGCTGCGTATGAACATCGTGCCCATTATCAACACCAATGACGCCGTGGTGCCCCCGCCGGAGCCCAACAGCGACCTGCAGGGGGTAAATGTGGGTACAGACAGCATGGGGGCGAAGCTGGTAGTGGTGACTGTGGCGCTGGCAGCGGGGATGCTGAAGTGGTTGGTAGAGACAGCGTTCATAAAGTATAGACTGTCACTGTTCATTAGACGCGGTTAATCTCTTTCATCCACACACACTCTGAAACCCCTCTGCCACCCTGCCTCACCTCATCAGCTCTGCCCTCAACCATTGAGGCATGTGCATGCAGGCAGGGGATGGATGGCAGTCGATGCATGCTGTCGCTGGGTGAGGTGCTGTCAGAAGGGACGGGACTAACTTCTGTAGGTAGCGCCTCCTTTACTTGTCCTCCTGCAGAAATAACAACAACTAACAAATAACTAACATCTTTTTTTCTTAGAGGTAAGTCTACCTCTCTCTTTCTCATTACACAGATAAAATAGGTGGCTACTGGCAAAAAACAACAATATTCCCCAAAAACTAAAAAGGGTTTGCAAATAATTTTAGCCTCGACAACTTATGTGCTATGCATACTTATTTTGACAACTTCCATGGACTTGATGGGGCTCTTTGTCTGAGGTATTCAATGAATCATCCAGAATAAAATTTACTTTTTTATTGTCAGTACCATAAGTTTGACCAAATGGTCCAGCAAAGTGATAAAGACTTTTCACAGTATGTACATGTTTAGATATTTGTTTCTGTTTATCAGCTTGCCTTTAGCCCTCAAGAAAAGGCACAGATGGGTAAATGACAGATGACAGACTTTCTGCCTCCAGGAGCTTACATCAGCATTTGTTTTTGTTTCTTAAGGTGATCAGCATTAAGGACAACGACAGCCTGGCGGCGCGGCTAGCTGTAGAGATGAAGGCTGACCTCCTCATCGCACTGTCAGACGTGGAAGGTATGTGCGTTACCACAACAACAGTCTGGGTCAGCTGTTAGGTAACAACACCATCTGTCCGAGCTCTTCACCGGAAAAAAATAACACCCCTCTCAGGGTCAAATGAGAGTCATGTGAAAGAGACAAACACAGACCTTCTGCCACCATGTTTGAAATTGATGCTGATGGGGTTATTGCAAGGTGTGTGTGCACGTGAGTGTGTCATGAGCAGAGCGAGGGTCCATTCAGTACCAATTGAGTAGATTTAAAAGGTTGACTGAGAATTATCAGTTTTATCTAATTTATTGATGTGTCAGTTAAACAACACAGATACTAGTATATAGTGTCTTGCTGCTCTGTGTATTTTAGACCCATGTGTGCTCAAATAAGTTGTGTGAGCAATGTCGATTTCTTAGGACTGTACAACAGCCCCCCTGGAACAGATGACGCCAAGCTCATTGACATCCTCTACCCTGGAGACCAGCAGTCCATCATCTACGGCACAAAGTCCAGAGTTGGACTTGGAGGCATGGAGGCCAAGGTATGTTGAAAGCACTCATTCACCTTGTTAAAAACTGTTTATTTACATTCAAGTAAAAAAGCCCCACCTTAGTGCAAAGCTACTTGTACAATGTATTTTTCTACTTCTTTTCCAGATTTCTACTCATGTTTAGAGGAAAAACATATATTCCCAAGACTGTTAATGAGAGATTTTAAATCATAATATTTTTTCAGTCACAGCAACATGCATCTTTTTGCATAATGAGTATGTTTACTTTGATATTTTACAGACAATTTGATTTGAAAAATCTGCATTTCTATTTAAATATATTTTGAATGCAGGACTTTCGGTTTTTTTTTTTTTATGCAGTATTTTCACATTGTTGTACTGGTAGTTGGCACTGACATTGGCCTGTGGTCAAAGTGAGACAAGAAAAGAGTACATTATGTTCTGCTTCTTTATGCAATGTATATGGAAGGTAACAAATGAGATTCTAACTCATCCTTTTAAAAAGTAAAAACAAAGTTTGTGAGACAGTCTGTCTCTTTCTGTGTTTTTTTCCAGGTAAAGGCTGCCCTTTGGGCCTTGCAAGGTGGCACCTCAGTGGTCATTGCAAATGGCACCCACCCAAAAGTAACAGGTCATGTCATCACTGACATTGTGGAGGGCAAGAAAGTGGGAACCTTCTTCTCTGAGATCAAACCTGCTGGTGAGTTCACCTGGGTTGCACGCTTTCCCTCTCGATCTCTTCTCACATTAGTGCTAATACAGCATTACTAAAGCTGCAATACAGCTTGAAACAATCAACCCAGTATAATACAACAGTCCTTCAGGAAGGTTAGAATGTTCAGCTTTTGTCAAAACAGAGGTTAATTAAATTTTATGATAATTTTGGAGGTTGTAGTTGGTGGTGCATTCTGGTGTTTCAAACATTTTGTCTACCTCTTTATAACCAATACAGTTCAACAGCACCACTATAGCATTCACCATCAAGTTGAGTCAACACCTCTATAAAACAGTTCTTGTTGATAAACTGTTGTTGTTGAGAAACAGTTTTAACCTTCATGAAAGTATGATTTATTATAGGACTGTTGTATCAGACTACATTAGTTTTAGGTAGGTGCACCTAATAAGCTGGCAACTGACCATACTTTGAGTGAAGTCTGTCCTGTCCCTGACCCTTCACCAGGCCCAACTGTGGAGCATCAGACAGAAATGGCACGTAAATCTGGAAGAACCCTGGCGTCTCTGCACCCAGACCAGGTGCCACATTGTTTGAATAAAAACATGACTATTATACAGAGCAACACTGACCTCTTGTGGATAGATGTACTACATGCTCATCCTGCCTGTGTTTGGTTGACTGTTTTTGTCAGAGGAGTGAGATCATCTGCCAGCTTGCAGAGCTGTTGATTGAGAAGAAGGACGAGATTCTGACTGCAAACAAGTTGGACATGGAGCTGGCTGTAAATGCAGGTAACAAGAGGTCCACATTGAGTCAGTTTGTCAGGTTTAAAGAGGACGCGGTATTGTTGTACCTGGCAAAGTTTGCAGCACTGTTTATAGAGTCCATAATATTTATTGAGATAATGTGGCATTGAGCTAATAATTCCTTTTTCAGAGGAAAAGGTGGAAATAAACACCCTGGTATTTTAGGGCCTTACTTAGAAATATAAGCTCACAGATCTATGTACACATCTTATCAAAAGATTGTTCTCTGGCAAAAAATAATCAAATCTATTTATAATCATGATATTGAAACAAAAACCTACCTAAGAAATATATATTTTAAATTTTTTCCAAGTGTGCAGATAAATTCATATCTCTCCACCAGAGGGCGACTTTGTCACTTTCTCTCTCTATGGTTTGCCCTCAGTTAGTGAGAGCCCCTATCACCTGATAGCAAAGTGCAACCCTGCTCTCCCTTCTTTCTACAGGCCATTTGCCCCCAGCCATGCTAAAGCGCCTGAGTTTGTCACCAGCCAAACTGAACAGCTTGGCCATAGGTCTGCGGCAGATTGCTGTGGCCGCCCAGGACAGTGTGGGTCGTGTGCTGTGCAGGACCAGGGTGGCTCACAACCTGGAGCTGGAGCAGATAACTGTGCCCATTGGAGTACTGTTGGTCATCTTTGAGGCCCGACCTGACTGCCTGCCACAGGTATCCAGACAAACAGATCTGGCAACTTGACTTTGTACTAGCAAATGCAATCAACTCATTCATTTTTTGCAAGACTCTCTTGAAATGATAGCAGTAATATCGCAAACCCTGTTTGTTTGTTTTTACCTCCAGGTGTCAGCATTGGCCATAGCCAGTGGTAACGCCCTCCTGCTGAAGGGAGGCAAGGAGGCAGCCAACACCAACCGGGTCCTCCACCAGCTCACACAGGAAGCCCTTTCCATGCACGGAGTCACTGAGGCAGTGCAGCTGGTAAAATATGTTTACCAAACCTTACATATAGCACATTTTATGGACTGGGAGAATTAAGAAGTCTGGATGAAAATGCATCAGCTCCATTAGAAATCAGCCCAAGAAAGCTTGAACTGCATGTAGCTGCTGTGGGTTGACAAACCTCTGTTTGTTACAAGGTGAGCACTCGTGAGGAGGTGGAGGATCTATGCCGACTGGACAAGATGATCGACCTGATTATCCCTCGAGGTTCGTCCCAGTTGGTTAGGAACATTCAGCGGGCTGCGAAGGGCATCCCGGTCCTGGGTCACAGCGAGGGAATCTGCCACGTCTACGTTGATTCGGAAGCCAGCGTGGACAAAGTCATCAAAATTGGTCAGCATGTATAAATCTCCCTTGATTACTTGTACTGTAGAAGTTACTGCATTAGTAAATGAACACGACTCACAAATAAATAAAAAAATGTACGTAAATTTGGGCTGTAGCCATTGCACAAAGTATCAAACGCACAGATGTATTATTGACAAGCCCTCAGTGCAGCTCTACTTCTTTTTCCTCTGGACTGAAAGGCAGACTGGACACCACAGTAACTGGTGGTATTACAAGACAATACAGGCCCGCTAATTCCATTAGATATCTCTGCAACACAATGCATAGCCATCTTTGACATTAGGTCAACACTGTAACCTCTTCACATTCTGTGCATGTCAGTTCATTTCTTCAATGTGACCATCTCCTAAACATTACACCTTTAACCAAACTTTAACTAACTGTGAAAATGGTAGAAGTTGACTGACATTCCCGTTCCAGTCAGAGACTCCAAGTGCGACTACCCGGCTGCATGCAATGCCATGGAGAGCCTGCTAATCCACAGGGACATCCTCAGGACGCCACTGTTTGACCAGATCATTGACATGTTGCGCACTGAAAAGGTAAAGCACTTTAAAAGCACTTTACATGTCATCCAAACATAAGATGAATGATACAAAAAACCAAATTCATTAATATGTATTTTTCTACGAGGTCTTGTTATCTCATTTGTCATATTTCTGTGTGGCGTCACTAGGTGAAGATTCATGCAGGCCCTCGGTTCGCCTCCTACCTGACATTCAGCCCGTCAGAGGCTAAGTCCATGCGGACAGAGTACGGGGATCTGGAGTGCTGCATTGAGGTGGTGGACAGCATGCAGGAGGCTGTGGACCATATTCACAAGTACGGCAGCTCCCACACCGACGTCATCATCACAGAAAATGGTAGGTGGCCCAATGCGTTCGTTTATCAATTTGTGTTTTAAAACAGCCAAAATGCATGACTCAAAAGTTGCGGTCTTGCATCATTCTGGTCATATTTGACCTCACAATGGATTAAACAGCACTGGTTAGTCTCGGTCTATCTTGTCATGCTTTATTCCTCTTTATGTAGGTGTCTGATATTCATCAAGTTCTCCTTCTCACTCTCTCGATTCACCTTCCTCATTCATCTCACATTCTGCCACAGGGACTAATGCGCAGTGACACTTTGTTGTCAAGATGAGTGCACAGCCTCCCTGAGTGACTCCAATGAAGGGGACAGAGCCCATTTAACATGTAGAGCAGATGCTAAAACACAGTTTACAAGAGTGCTCCCTGTCATAACTTTGGGTTATGTAACAGTTTCAATACTTATTTGTCTTTTAAGTAAGCCATCAGAGCGCCTTTTTCTAATTCATGTTGATTGAAAGCTTTCTGTGCAGAGTCCAGAGTATCTCCTGATTTTAAAGGCTGTGGCCATATTTTTTGCAGACAGTGTTGAAGACTAAGATATTGCCCTTTCTGTGAGTCTTTCATTTGACGTGCAATTTTTGGGAATATCATGAAATCTTGATGTGAAGTAAAGGTTTGGTGTCATGGAAAGATGGCTACAAAAAAATCATCTACAATAATGCATGAAAAAAAACGGTGGAAATCCATTATTAAAGGTTTATATACAAATATACAGAATATTTCAAGTCTCTTTTGGTGATCAGATAAAAAGTGAGCAGCATTAAACAAATTCAGGAGAGACTGTGTTCCAAATCCCATAATCTTTTCTTTTTACTTTTAGTACAAACTGAAGCTGCCCTTACAAAGTACGTACGGCTGCATGCTTTATGCATGAAATTGGGACATATAACTTTGTCAAAACATTGCACCTTGAACTTTGACCCTCTTGCTCATACATCTGTCATCTGTCAATGAGCTGTCTCTGCTCATCTGCTGCGCAGAGGGTTGTGGGACAGAATAGCCAGAAAAGCTTGCATACTGCAAAATGCAACTGCATGCAGCTAAACTTCCTGGTATTTTTGGCACATTGCATTTGACATACTGTGTATTGGGACGTACCAAATAATTTTCCGGCATACTAAACAATATGGATATTGGAACGCACCCAAAGTGTGCCGTTCACATTTCTACGTTGAGGATTATTCTCACCTGCGGTGAAGGATGTGCTGCTGCCATCTGGTGACCAAAGAAGGTACCTCAATTAATTAAAATATACTCAGTTGTTTGTCCAAATGTCAGGTAATGTTAAAGAAGAGGGACTAATATGAAAGATAGATAGAAAAACACAATAGATACACTGGATAGAATACGGACATGGATAGATAGGGTAGGTGCAATAGATTTTAGAGACACACTGGATAAGAGATATGGATGGATGGATGGATAGATAGATGGATAAGAATATAAACTGTAGCTATATACTTAAGTATAAAAAGATTCTTTAATGGTTTTGAAAATAATCTGTGAAGTCATCAAGAGAAAACCTGGAAAAATGTCAACCTGATTTGATTCACTAATACAATATAAATCAGCTGGATTCAATTTTTAAACCATATAGCATCTCAATGATTTCTCCTGATGACATTTGGACCAATAAATTCCAATATTTAGATTGTGAAGTCACAGTTCATGTGTAATTAAGTGTTTATTGCACTGGGTGTGTACTATAATAACATCCGCAAAGGTATTTGTGATTGCAGTGGCAGCAATGAAAACCAAAGAACTACAGATTTAGGTTCACTTTGAGCTGTTTCTCTTATTCTATAGCCTAAATTGATTCATTATTTCAACTCATTTTCTATAGCATAATCACAATAAATAGTTGTTGTTGTCACATACTTGTAAATGCCTGGAAGGCTTTAGCGATGCAAAGTTGTGACCTAGTGGCACCAATAAGCTGCCTTTCTCTTACAGAGGACACGGCTGAGCAGTTCCTTCAGCTGCTGGACAGCGCCTGTGTTTTCTGGAACGCAAGCTCACGTTTCGCTGATGGCTACCGCTTTGGACTTGGTAAGTGTGGTGGTCTTATCCCAATATCATTTTTTGTCTTTTTCCTGTAAAAAATATATTTCAACAGCCTACATATTCTTACTTTTATACAACTGCAGACCTTCTTTCAACAACACATATGTTTAACATTCTGTCTTCTTCTGTCTTGGTCTCTAGGAGCAGAGGTCGGTATCAGCACTGCACGTATCCATGCCCGAGGCCCCGTTGGGCTGGAGGGGCTGCTCACCACCAAGTGGGTCCTGAGAGGTGACGGGCACACAGCAGCTGACTTCTCTGAACAGGGTACCATGAAGTACCTCCATGAAAACCTGCTTGTTGTGCAACCTCTTGCCGGGCAGAGGGACAGCAACTAGACCAGAGACTTTCACAACACTCACTTGGCCTTAACGTTGGTGGAAATGGTCTGCATTGTCCACCAGCAGCTCCCTCTGGGCTCTTGTTGCAGATAATGTCAGTTCTGATGTCACTTCTTTAAAGTTCTAAAGCACAAAGCATGGAGAGAAAAGGTTAACACACCTACTGTCCATTTTAAACGCACAACCACAAAGTTGTCCCTGTTTAAACTTCAGACTGTCACTAAGACTTTACAAATATTTAAAATTTTACCTCAGCTTATGATTCTTTTATACGAGTTAGGTAAGCCACCCTAATAGGCTCCTGCAGGATGTATTATGTAGCAATCACACCACAATACCTCCTAATAATAGATTAAATTAAGTACTGTGAGCAAGAAGGGAGTTAACTAAGATTACTTTCTTTGGGACTACACAATATTTATATATCAATATCAAAGGAAAATTAAGTGCTTGAAATTATTATTCTTTAATAAGGGAATCTCAGGACTTGATTTTCAAAGTGACACTAATTCACAGAAACATTTCATTGTAATATGTGTATGAGAAAGAAGTTCAAGTTCTTTATTGTTGTATGCATAATTACAGAGAAGCAATGAAAATCTTCTCAGGCCCCCAACAACAATGCTCATTTACACATGTATGAAAACATGCAGGTAAAAATGGGACTCTTAATACATAAACAACATTTGCTTACTTTGTCAATGTTCTTGTGTAAAGCTAATGTAACGTCAAGGGTCAGCACAGGTGGTAATAATCTCTCGGCCTTAAAAACACAGTATTATGATGATGTGCATGTTGGATCTTTATCTAAGATATATTAATTTGATGTTGTATATCATTCTCACAAAAGAAAAACAAGTTCCTGCTATAATTGTACATATATTCTATAACTGTAAGGCCTGATTTTTATTTTAGCTGATTGCATTGGCTCATTCGCTACCAGGTTCATGCTTATTCCACAGTATGTGCTTTCTTTGTTTATGTAACATCCCTTTTTTCTTTTCTCGCAGTAATTTCGGATTGAATTCTCTGAATGTACAGGTATTTTTTTAGATGAGTTGCTAATCTTTAGGTAATTTCAGACTCGGAGCTAATGCTGTAACATATCAAGTTGGCATTTGATAGTAGACATTGTTGCATTCTCTCAGTTTAACCAAGTTCTGGTGTGTTACAAATTAAGACTACCTGTATTTAAACTTAATGACCTGATGGACATTTATACAAAAGTATCGGAAATTAACCAGTTTTGTTTAATAGCAGGGCTGCACGGTGGTGTAGTGGTTAGCACTGTCGCCTCACAGCAAGAGGGGCCCGGGTTCAATTCCCGGGCTGGACAACCTTCTGTGTGGAGTTTGCATGTTCTCCCCGTGTCAGCGTGGGTTCTCTCCGGGTTCTCCGGCTTCCTCCCACAGTCCAAAGACATGCAGTAGGTGCATTGAAGACTCTAAATTGCCCGTAGGTGTAGATGTGAGCGTGAGTGGTTGTTTGTCTCTATATGTCAGCCCTGCGACAGACTGGCGACCTGTCCAGGGTGTACCCTGCCTTCGCCCATTGACAGCTGAGATCGGCTCCAGCACCCCTGCAACCCTTAACTGGATAAGCAGGTTACGGAAAATGGATGGATGGATGGATGTTTAATAGCAAAACAAGTCAGAATACTGGTATGCATCCATTTTATTTACTATTTTTTATTGTTACAAGTTGTGCTCATTTTCCCAATGCTTTGCTGCTTTCCTGCTTGTTCATTGTGGCGCCCAAAGCCTCTGTCAGAGCAGGAACGGTAATTGACAAGCTGCCTCCTTCAAGCTGGAGGGGCCAACGCGACTGCTTTTAAATTAAGCTCTGTAACATTCCAGCCTCTGAGCTCCTGTCTGATGTCTTACAATGCACACTTAATGGTTGGTTTGGGTTGTATAATAGCAATATTGTAGAATAAAAAAAAGAAAAGTTGAAAAAGAATATTTGGATATTATTCTTACTTTCTTTGATTTTTATTTTTTTTTGCAGTTGAAATGATGAGGATTTATACACGTACGTTCATCTCTGTCCTGGCACTAGTCTTTCTACTTTCACAAAGAACACAAATTAATGGGGGGAAAAAAAGTCGTGCTGATCTGAAAAACAGATGTCTAAAAAGAGCCTTTTTAAAGTTGCCCATAGGGGAATTCGCATTGCTGGAAGTGGGGCAAGGAAGATGGAAGACAATACTATAGAGGTTTAATTATCCAGCCATCAGAAATGAAAAGAGGGAGAAGGAGAACTGAGACTAATAATGGAATCACAGGCTTATGTTCTGGGTTTCTCTGTTTCTTTCGTTTTCTTTCTCTCTTCCAGCATCTAAAGAATTCATTCTCTAAAACGCACTACTTACCCTTCAATCAGCTTCCTATCACCAAGTCCAAAGGGTTCAGAGATGAAGAGGGAGACAAAACTCGGAGCTCACTCTTTTGTCCTTTTTATGTTTGAAGTGATTGAAAATATCATCTAAATGACTTGAGGTAAAGAAGGAACATTCCAGGGACATTGAGTATTGCCTGTTTCATGCACGGTGTGTTATGAGTTGTATTTTAGAATATTGCATCAAAGTTGTTTGCTCCAGTAATGCTATCTATTCAGGCGCACATGTGTATACCCAGTTGCTTTATTAACACCGGTTTTCTACTTAAGTAATAACATTATACTGAGTGTTTTGTTATGATATGGAAGGCTTCCATTGTCAGCTTACTGACTGAAATTTCTGTATTATTTTAAGGTGGAGTAGTGGATTTTGCATTGAAGTTATCATAAACTGGCAATAAACTGCGACCCTGTATGTCAGATTCTTAAAATGTACAGCTAAATCATTCCCAAAGTGTCTCATATTCTTAAGATCAGCCCAGTTCTGTCCTCTGCTGATGTACCAACTTATGTCTTCCTAAAAACGAAACTTAGAAAATATTGCATTGATGCTATAAGTAGAAAATGCAATATTTAAGCCAGGCTGTTTGCAGAGTTTTTCCGGTTATTTGATTTTGCAGGGTTGTAACCATCCACTTGAAACACTAATGACCACCTGTTTTCTGTAGATCTATGCAAGTCTAAAGTGCTTACTTCCTGAATTTGTTTAATATTTGGAGACACTGCCCCTTTATGACATAAGATTAACTTCTATTTATGGCTGAGAACTGGCAGCCTCTCATCTGGTATCTGGCATTGCCCCCAGACCCCAGCTGATCGGTTCCCATGTTGCACCCTGTTGATGTTATCCACAGATGTAAAAAGAATGATGAGGGCAAATATCTGGACTTGTACAGCAAAGCCGACAATCCTTTAATTGGACATTACTCAAGGCCAAAACTCACATTTCTTGTTGTGCTTGATCTTAAGAGACACTCAAATGCACTCCCCACTGGGCTTAATTTTTTTTTGAATCAATAATTAATGGTCAAAGTTATTTATTCATCTTTGCCAATTACGCAGCGTCTAATTAACAATTTCAATAATTGATATTTATTTCTGAAAGGGTTCAGTATCTTGGGCTGATGAAAAATGCATGAGCAGGGATGCGGACTGGGTTTTGTTTTTTGTTCTGAGAGAGCTTGATGCTCGGGGCTAATACCAGACCACTTTGACTCCAACTCTTTGAGTTGGCACTGGCCCTGTGATGAGGATCTAATATGGGCATCTTTCATGGACCCAACGCGCTCACTCTGTACTATGTGATCTCATAAAGACTCCTACACGCTCATCCTCAGATACCCTTTTGTGGTCTTTAATATTGAACTTCAAAGAATAAGCTTCTGTTTCCTTGATATTTTTTCTTTGTGTATGTGGAATGACAATATCATAGCAAACTGTAGAAACTCTTGGTCTAGGACCTCGGTGGTTACATTTCGGTCTAACTCTGTGGCCTGATGAGTCTAAGTTCAATCACCAAACTAAAGAGAAAAATATTCCTCAGATTTATAAAAAGTCATATCCCCCTGATCTTTTCATGGTGACAGCTGTAGTAGCCAATAGAAAATTAACAAAGGCTCCTTTTAGTTGACTTTCATCAAGTTTTCTTTTATTGTGATTCCAGTAGGACAGGAGGTTGGGGACCGGCAAGGCAAACCATTTTGCTCTGGGACGACCAAAGCTAAAAAGATCATCACTATTTATTGAGCTATGCATGAGCACCGAGTTGGGGAGGAACTTTACCCAACCCTGCAAAGCAACCCAACAAAACCAGAACCCAACATCAGACACACCAAAACCTTCCATCATTAAAATGTATGATTTGGGGTTTGGACACCACAGTGATGAGAAAACACTGAAACAGTGCTGGCTTTAGGTGGGGAAAGGGGCTGGGATGTTTAACAGTGGGGCTCAATAAGAAGAAGCTGGGAATCAGTTGAGCTCAGTGATACGTCTCAGAGAACCGCTGGTGGGGCTGTTGCTTCCCCACTCGCTGTGTCTCCTGTACTCTCCAGGATGCAAGAAGTACTGGCGACCCCTGTAATTGGGGTGTTCATGCAGAATCCAGTAGCCCTCCATGACATTGGCAGAGGAGATGTTGCGGGTGTGGAAACTCTCGTTCAGGTCAGGGCAGTCGTCCATTAGCTCCATATTCTGACCTCCAAAGTCAGAGCGCTCGAAGATCTTCATCCTATAGTTCCCAGTATACTAGGGAGGAAATGATGATACTGTTATTTAACATAAACCTTTATTCAACTTTATATTACCACAGTAGAATAACTTGGCAATTTGACATAATGGATGGACTAACTGATCCTGTTTCTTTTTCTCTTAACACATTTTTTTAATAGATTAAGCTACAAAGAGATGCTTTAAAATAGCCTCAGATACTGGCAGAGAGGGGTGAAAACAGTAAAACCAGGCACGATAACTAAATGATCTTAAACTGGCACATCTACAGAAAACTTTTAGTGAGAACATTGCTGCAAACAGTGTAGGGCATCAGTTAAAACTCACAGGTGGCACCATCCGGCAGGAGCGGATGCAGTCGTTGAAGCCTGCCCAGCGTTGGTAGTCGGGGTACTCGCCCTTATGCAGCATGTACTGGTAGCCGCCGTAATTGGGCTTCTCATAGGCCACCCAGCAACCGCCGTCCACTTTTATCGAGTTACAGCGGCTGAAGTGGTTTTGCATCTCAGGACTGTCACTATTGCACTCATAGTGACGACCCTGGAAGTTCCTGTCTTCGTAGAAGATAACCTGCAAGTGATGGATGGACGTTATCACCACCGGGTTATGTCAAAGAACAACTTTTATTTGCATAACTAGTTTCCAACTCTCACAACTCTTAAACAAAGCTAACTTTTAGTCTCATTTAGATTCATAACCATACCATTTGGTATTCTCAGCCAGGTTTGCAAGTAAGCTTTGTCAAATAAAGTTCTTGTACAAAATAACTGCAAGTGAACAATTTTGAAAATAGATAATCTTAAGGGAGAATAAAGAAATGTCCCGATTGGTGTACCAGAAGCAAAGTTTGATGAAATACTGAACAGCATGTGAAATATTTTAATAAAGTGAAACAAACATCTTGGCCAATTTTTCTTAAAGGAATTAGGACTCCAAGTTCGGTTGAATAATTGCAATGTTTTACTATCCTTAAAGAAGACAAAGGCAGAACTTGCTTCAGTATAATAATATATTAGTTTTACATTTTATTTTATTTCAGTCATTACAATTTTTTCTTTGCAATTTGATAGCTTTTTATTACTTTCCTGTATATATGAAAATATGATAAACAATCCTTTAAAAGTAGTTTCCTTAGTGAAGGTCTTTCACATTTTATGTTAGAAAAGGAAATTCTTTTTGAGTGTTTCTTTGCTGCATTTTTAGCCCTTATTTACACTTTAGATGCTCAACATGCTACACATAACGCACAACATTTTAGTTGCTTTTACTGTAAAGATTTTAAATTGCCTGCTTACCTTGCCCATTGTAACTGTGTTAAGTTCAGTCCAGACCGTATGTCGGGCTGTACCGGACCTCTTTATAGACCTTGCTGGGATCAGGGCTTTGCAAATGTGAAACAAAGCTTTGTCGTGTCAGCACAGAAGGCTGTATGGACTGCAGAACACTATAGGACCGGTGAGCTGCAGCAGCTGCTTTGTCTCTGTCAAAGCCACGTCTGTCTATGGAAAATACTGTAAACTGCACTTTTTCAAAGGGCAACAATAAGAGTTGCAACATTTGCCTTTATTGGCATGAATGCCAGAAACCTACATGCAGCAAAAAGCAGCGAAAAGAAAAGGTTGGATTTGTTTAAGTGTGTATTTCACAGTGACATTGATCACTAAGTAGGAAGCAAATGTGCTACTTTGCCAATGAGTCTTATTGTACATCATTCTCATGTTTGCATTAAGGTATGGACTTGTTCAAATAAGCTCACGAAGCCCATAGTTATTTTTTTATTTTTTTATTTGAGTTGCGCATGGGTAGAGTTTACATCACAGTCCTCATCCTTCTGAATGAGCCAACCATGGGGTTGTGGCAGCTCCAGTCACCGCAGGCCCTATACTCTCCGGGGCGCAGGAAATACTGGCGTCCTCTGTAGTTAGGGTGCTCATAGAAGATCCAGAAACCCTCCATGATGTTGCAGGAGTAAATGTCACGGTAGCGGAAGCGATCGTACAAGTTGGGGCAGTCATCCATGAACTCCATTGTGTGTCCCATCATGTCAGGCCTGTTGTAGATCCTCATCTTGTAGGATCCTCTATACTGTGTGTGAAAAAGGAATCAGAACACGATTATTATCTTTTATCTTTTTTTTGGCGTGAACCTGAGAGAGCTCTTTGGTAGAGCTTTCAGCCCTGAGCTGATATCTTCAACTCTAAATTCAAGAGAGTACTTGTACACTTACTTACATACTTACTCACTACGGATGAGAATGAGCGCCAACTCTTTTGGAGCATGACAGAATACAATTTTTTCCCCCCTAGCTTAACTTCCAGAAACACTCAATGTGACTAGTAGAATTAGAATGAAGGCACCTTAAGTCTTATGGGGAGTGTATCATATTCCCTTTTAAAGGCTGACTGGGTCTCCTTGTGGGCCTTGCAACAGAGACTTTTATGCTCTGACCTGCCTGGGTTTCTGTTAATGACATCAAAAGGGCCAATGATTTCTTTGATGCACAAGGTGAGTGGGGGTGGGGGGGGACTACTGATCCTATCTGTCTGTTTGATTGACTTACAGGGGGGTACATCTGGCATGAGCGGATGCAGTTGTTGAAGCCCATCCAGCAGCGGAAGTCAGGGTACTCGCCGGGGCCCATGATGTACTGGTAACCCATGTAATGAGGCTTCTCATAGGCCACCCAGTGACCGCCGCTGACACGGATGGAGTTGCAGCAGTTGAAGTGCCTGAAGGTGTCCATGCAGTCACTGCTGCACTCCCAGTGGCGGCCCTGGAAGTTGCGGCCTTCGTAGAAGATTATCTTGAAAAGGAGAGAAAGAAGCATTTATAACTCAGGTTAATGTTAAGTGTATATAGATCTACTAGTTGCAATGCTCACGAATGGACTGCAGGGGACACTGCTCTCCCTTGAACAAACTCAGTTACTTTTTCATGAGTCCTACGGAGTGTATAAGCTTGACAAGTGAAAATCATGGCAATTGAAACTATTGTTGCAGCTGACTTCTATTTAAAGAACTCATCACATGCTCGGCCAGTTTGAACACAGTCAACTTTGTTGTTACTGTCGCACAAAAACAATGAATCTGTCATATCTGGATACCATATAATTGTTGATCTCCATAGAAGCTTCCCTTTAAACACATACAAGTGTGTTTTTGTGGGGTTTTTCCCCTCAAAAATAAGTTGTCAAGAGTTAGAAAACCATCCAATTTTTTAAATCTAATATTTTCACTCAAATTAGGTACTTTTTGAGTACCTCTCTTTGCCCATTGCTGCATTGCTTTTCTTTCCCTGTTACACTATTTGACACATTGACACCAAATCCTGCCATTTTCCTTCTTCACCTCTCTGTGAAAGCTGTTGCCATATTGCATTTGAGCTCATACCTTTCCCATGGTTGTAGGATTGTGGATGTCTAGCGCACCATAGACCTTGACACACTTACAGGTCCTTTTATACTCTCCCACTGACGATGAGGCCTCTGACACGTCAGGGACTACAGTACTACTCTACCTTTTTCAGATGCCAACTGCTGTTCCCTTTGTCTGGCAGCCCACGTTTACCTTATCTCCTGTCTACTAGAGTTTACCTATAGAATTGACAACCCCCCACACCCCAAAACCAAAAACACAAATGCTATTCTGTGTTTGTATGACCCTTGTTCTGCTGTGACCTGGTGATACAGCCTTTTCAAATATCACACAAAGGCCCTTTAGGTATGTGGCCCCCCAACAACAAAGCTTTAATAGTGTACAGTGGGTGAGGTGTACAGGGGGCACTTTCTAAACTAGTACTTAACCGTGTCAGGATTTCATTTCATATGTCGCTAGCGTTGAAAATTGGAACGTGGTTACTTTTCAGTCAGTCCCAGTTTAAGCTAGTTTGGATTGGTGCGTTCCCTAAGTGCGTACAGGTCACAATGTAATTGTTATTCAATTCCTGTTATAGGAAAGCGGTTTTGATACTGTGGACTGAGTCAAGCTTTTGTGTTGATGTAATCTACAGTGATATGTTGTCTCTTTCTGCTTCCATAGCCTGCAGTTGTACTATGATGCCAGACGAGACTGGTCTGTTTGCAGATGTACAGACAGAACTGCTCAGTGTGCGTGTGTTTTTGTGATATAAAAGGAGGGGTTCGGGGCATCTGTGTGTTTGAGTCTTTGTATAAAATGATAGATGTTTGGACTTGAGTCTTTGGCTTGTAAGCATAGCCCAGAGCTGAAGGGGAAAAGGCCAGAAAGAGTTGCTGCCATGTATTGTGTTACCAAAGCCCAGCTGATGCCAGAAAGGTCAGTCTCATCCTTTAGCCTTTCATCGGGATAAAGGGCTCGTGCCCCCTCTCCACTTTGTGTGCTTTTTGCAGCTTCAACTGAGTAAAAAAAGGCAAATGGTTTCACAAAGCACAATAGCCATTATGTTCCTGGGCAAAAACACAGCTACTGTGGTAGCACATCCAGAGCCATATGATACTGTTCCGGTGTTAAGGAACAGCGTTGATAAGCTTTTGCTCCTTTTGATCATTCATTGACTTGAAACTCTCATAGGCTTCAATAGCTTTCATGTTTGAAGCTGCACTCTTTTTCTATGACATAAGTAGATCATTGATATCCTTTCATCACAGTGTGCAGCGTAATTGTGGCAGATTATCAGATGGGATGTTGTTTTGTTTTGTGAGTTTCTTGAGCAAATATTTACTCCGGCGGAAAGGTTTTATCAGAACATATAAGAAACAAATGTTTAGATTTTCCTCATATGTTCATTCTTAGATTAATGATTTATTTCATCCTGCCTATTAAATGTGAAATCTTTGTACTTGGTCTTGATGCAAGGGGGCAGCAGAATGACAGGGAAATCATACTATGGCATGTACTATGGATAGCATGTGTTATAGCGCTGCATGGTGTTCACTTTTCTGAGGTGTCTTTAAACGGGACTCTACCTCCTCTAAGGCTGCTGCTCAGCCTGACCTCTGACCTCTGTATTCAGATAAGCATGTAACAGAGGTGCAATACAATGTCTAAACCAGGAATAAAACGGACTCATTGTCATTGTTCTTGTTTTCATCACTGAGGAACATCATCTAACCCTAACTCATTAGTTGGGACCTTGGCTCTCTCCACGTCTCCGTGGCTTCCAGAGGGGAACCTTGTTTCACAGGCTCTCAAATGATCATCTTTAGCTGCGCTACAAGACATCTCCTCCCCACCCTTAAGGGAAAGTAACATCACAGAGGCCCTTGCCTGCTTTCTCAGTTCCCCCCGGAGGAGAAGAAAGCTACCCGCTGTGGAGCATTCCACTCTTCATCTCAGAATGATGGAAGAAAAGGAAAGGAGAGGAGAACAGAGTGGGGGGCTAGATTTGCAGCTCCATTGTGTCCGAGGATCTCATTGTGCAATCTGTGTAATCGCGTGGGAGATGACGACACTATTAGCCCTGCAGAATGACTGTCAGTTGGGGACCTCCGTGATTGATGTGCACCCCACAGAGATGGGAGAAACTTTGACAGATAGCAGCCCCAGCACTAGTTAACTTTCAACCTTTTTCATCTATCCGGCTTCCAAAAGAAAAACCCCATCCGTGTAGCTGATACCTAATTAGAATGTGAATGTGCAATTCACTCAGTAAAACACATTTCAGGTCAGAGGGGACTTCTTTCAATTCAAAACAAATCATATTCCCTTAATCCAAAACCATGGTCTTTCTGACCCTGCCATATACAATAAATCTCACCCCTAAAATGTTGTAGGCAGAGATAGGAGAGCAGCCGTGCTTGCAGTGCCTCCAATGTGCTCTTTTACTGAACAGTCATTACAGAAACACTGTGGTACTGAGGTGTAAACAAGGGGGTCTATGTGAGTTTTGCTCCTGAGAACTGGCTAATCTGGTGCTGAAAATGTGGTATGATCGGAAAACGCTTGCCAAAATGCCTCCCACGCCGGGAGTAGAATGAGGACCTCTCTTTTGCTGAGAGATCATCCTCTCCATTCTTTCTGTCAGAAAATCTCCAGGCATCCTCCCTCTCTTGTCACTGCCAGCGCACAGGCTCTATCGGGATTGCCAGACGCAGGAGCCACTATGAGCCCGTGCCAGGGCCAGGATTTACCGCGATGCGTCTGATGTGCTCCATCTTTTTGCTGGGGGATAATTAAAAGAGGAAATGGTGTTGGAAGAACAGAGTGGAAAAAAAGCAGGAGGAGGGGGCTTGGACCGAGCAAATGGATGCAGCTGTCAATTATGTTGAGTTGTTGATATGTTGTTTGTTTTCCCTTTCTTTGAGATTTTTTTGTGTTGAACTGTTTCCCCATCAGGATTTAGTTTTAAAGTTTGTGCTAAATCTCCACTCCGTACATGTAATTAAAAATCATTTAGGCTAATTAAGAACTACTCTTAGCAATGAAATCACCAGAACGATTTTACTCTAAGTTGGATTCTGATGACCTGCAGGTGATCATTTCGGCGCAGCTGTGAGAGAAAAAAATAATTTTACGATTTTCTTCACGTCACTGCAAGCTGTCTTTCAGGAAACCTGGACTGTTCAAATCAGTCAAGCATCGTGCTTTATTTGACTCAATCGATTTGAGATGCTCCACCACACAGTGTGACCCAAACTGTGTGAAAAGCAGGACAAGTCCTTCGTCTCTCAGCAGACACACTAGGGGAAGCGATGGCTTTTAGTCGCTCTCACTCCTCATCTCCACACTCTGTTTTGACGTGGCGTGTCTGAGGCATGGGGCCCCAAAGCTTAAAAGGTTTAAAGAGCAACTTTTCACCCTGTAATCCAGGTGCCTTTCAAACAAGTCACGCTGTTTACTGACACATGACAAAAAAAGTTCAACCCCCTTCTCATCTCTCTGCTTACAAGACTGTAACTCACCTCAGAGCCTGGTAGTCATCCCTCCTGAGCGCCCCTGAACAAACAGAGCCTGAGCGAGAAGGGGCCGCTGCCTTTCACCACTCACTAAATTTGTAATCAGATGCGATGCTGTTGTTCACTTCTTCAAATTTGTCATCAAAGCAAATGTGTTCTGACAACAGCTAGTGACAAGTGCACCAGAGGAGAGGCAGCAAATCAGCTTTTTCACACCGCATATCAATTATTGATCATGTTGCCCCCCCTCTCCCTCCCGAGCAAGTAGACACCTTGTGATAATGAAATACATCAATTTAAAAAATAAATAATAAACCTGGGTCGGCTCCATTGTTGCAAAGCCTTAAGAGCTTGATTGACTGCCTGCACATTTTCCTGGTTGGCAGTCAGGCAGATCAAAGGAGGGTTCCTCTTATTGCCCAAGGCCACTTGCAATTTATTTAGAGGAGCAGTGCTGCTGTCCCAGCAGGTAACACTATTGGGCAGAGACACTCAGGATAATCATAGCTTTGAGGTGCCTCTCAAATCCCACCTCTGCTTGCTCTATCATGCATGCGCAAAAAATACACGCATATGATTTACACAAACCCTTCCTTATTATATTAAATTAAGCAGTAGATAGGACTTAGTGTCCTCACATGGAACACCGAATGCTCAAGGTGTGACCTTAGCTTCCCTGAAATATGTTATAGGTTATATTTGTTTCAGTTGAATTTGTCAAGATTTATTTGATTTTTAAAATGTTTCACTTCAGAATTAATTGCTATTTGATTTTTACGTTATATTATATTTCTCTAATAAAATGAATATCTTCAGATATAAACAAAAAGTTTTGTATCTAACAATCTAAACTATTGTTTTATCTAAAAATTTACAGTATTCTCACAGGGGAAAATGTTCTGCGGTGTGACATGAAATAAAAATGTTTTCACTGCAAAATTATGTACAATAAACATGATCGATTGAACAAATTAATCATTCGAGGGGATAAACACGTGGAAGAAAAAAAAAGGTGTGATGTTACCCAGTTACATGAAAGATCAAGTCTCATTTTATGCCAAGGAGTTTGTTTGTAGTGCACGGCACCTTAATAATGTTACCAGTTTTTCAAAGGCCTTTCCTGTGTACCACATTAATAATACAAAAGAGAGAGCATTACAACGGGATGCTTTTTTTTTTGTCCAGAAGCCCTCGTTTACTTATGAGCATGCAATATAACACTCATAATATAAGTCTTAAATCACTTTCCCATAAGACCTAGTTAAATCAAACTATTGTTTTTACAAACCAGTTTTACTATGTATTTATATATCACTGTTTCACAACTTGGATACCAAAAACATTGATGTTATTAAACTCCATAAGAAGTCAGAGAATCAGTTTCATCGGATTAATAGTCATTACTGTCAGCCAAACAAACTAGACTATAGAAGCAAAGGGAAATATAAAAAAAAGTAAAATACATTTATTTTTCAGCTGTTAAGGACAAAAGGATAAAAAACATGATTTAGAAAATGAATGAGCTTGCAATAGTATCCCTTTTTGAATATAAAATAAAAGCTATTTATTTATATAAATTAGTTAGATTTATCTTATTATATCGAAATGTGATGTGACCCAACAGATAAGACAGGCTTGTATTAGTATTTGAAATGTGATTTTCCCACAGCCAGCTTTGGGTAAAGAACATCTTGTTTAAGATAGCAACTTTTGACATAAAAAAAAAAATCACTCTCAGATTTTTACATATGGTGTAATTATTTTAGTAATATCCTTGATTTTGCCGAATCCAAAATACATATGTAATATATCTAAATATAAATAGTTAAAGCCATGAAAAATAACAACTATGTTATTTATTTAAATTGATTAGTGGAAATATACGTTTGACTCTTTTCAACTGCAGAAATGCCCAAAGCAGAATTACAAAAGTAGATATTACCATTTACATTTGTTGTTTTATGAGATTTATTTATTGTTCTCTGAAATTAGTTCCTTCTTCTTTACTCTTATGGAAATGCTTCAGGATGTGTACAGAAATAGCCATCTTTATGTTAAATGAAACTAATTTCTAAACAGCCTTTTTACATAAGTTGGTCAAAAAATATTGTTGGTCTTTTAAATAGTTCTTACACATTTTAATCGCGGCCAGTTTTGTCCTCAGAAGTGAGCAGTTTCAGAACATGTCCCAACTAATTTGCCAGGTAGTCCCAAGCACTAGAGGGCACTAGAAGCCAAAGCATTGGCTTTCAGCAGGGCGGCTGTTTTCAGTTCTTTATGGCACAGCCATGTCTCTGAGCAGCTTGTATGTGTGTTTGTTTGCTTGCATGTATACATTGGTAAGTAAGCTTGGACTCACGTATATAGACATGAGTTAGACAATGGCAGGAATTCATGTGGTGCGTTGCTCTGTGTGTGCGTGTGTGTGTGTGTGTGTGTGTGTGTGTGTGTGTCTGTCAGTGCCATAGCTCCTGTCTGAACTGAGGCCTATCAGTGCTTAGACATAGTTTCACCCAGGGAGAAGTAAAAAAAAAAAAAACACTAACTGGCTGGCATAACCTGTGTCCCAGCACACATGCTGCTTGGCCACTTGTTTGTAGAAGCAACACACATGTTTGCTGCACACACATACACACTCACACACACACACACACAGAAACAGAGTAAGAGTTGATTTTAGAATTCCATTTTCAAACAAACTTAGACCCGACACACATATTCATGTACAAACACACACACACAGCATGGCCACACAGAGTCTCAGACAGACAATAAACAGTTAGCTTTGTAGTAGTTTCAAGCCAGTGTGTGTTTTTGAACTGCAGATGTGGATGCTGACTGAAGGATCAGTGCACAAACTGCAGGACTGCAGAGATGGCAGTTCTCCCATAGGGTCTGGCACAGCCCGGGCCTTTTTGCTGTACCCCATTTACACTGTTCATTTAGCCATGTTGAAGAGGTGGTGGTGGTTTGTGTCTGTGTGTTGTGCCGGTCGATCATTTAAAAGTACATCCTCAAGCCTGTGTGTGCACATTGTACGCCATATGCCACTCGTTTGCTCCTTGGCAAATGTTTGCGAATACACAGTGTTTTAAAAATATTTCATGCTGGGGCATTCAGGACAGCAGATTCTCGATTCAGTTGTACATTTTCTTGTTGATATTGGAAGCTACAAATCTTAGATTTATGAATTCTACAGAAAAGGCTTATCTCAGTGGAAAGCGCCGGTTCCCCATTTCTACTGGGAATTAATTGCACAGCCATGAAGCCAAGGTGTGCAAGATGGAATCAAGAATGTTATTAACATTCCTGCACCGTAGTTTTGTGTTGAAGGATAGGGTAGTGAGATGCATAAGAGGCTTGACTTGATCTGAGCGATGCCTCAGAGGAGCAGGAGATTGGCGCTGCCGTCCCTGGACTGCGGCGAGAGCGGGCCTTCAGCTTAGTCCCTGGAAGACCGAATCCTCCACTCAAGGGAGTTTCAACCAAATTAAAAAACAATGATACACCAAGGGAGAATCTAATGCCAATTCCCATCATCAAGACCCACATTCTTCACTGTTTTGCTTTTAACTTTTGTTTTTTTTCTCTTTCCCTCTCTGTCTCTGACTCTCTCTCTCTTCTCCCTCCGCACTGTTGTTTTCTAGTTTGTTTTCCACCCGTACTCCTCTGGCTGTCGCCGAGCGCTACAGCCACTTTCAAAGGCTCCGCTGTCACGCGCCGCCTTTGAGTCCCGTTTGAAATTTTAACGTACATGTTGTCAGGGTGCCGTCAGGAGTGATTGACAGGTCCGTCCCAGAGCAACACCGGGCTTGGCAGGCTGGCTGTCTTTTGTCAGAGGCAGCCGAGGAGAAGCAACAAAGGAAAGGAGCAGAGGAGGAAAAAACATACATAAATAAAACAAAACTGCTCTTACCCATTTCTCAATAAAGACCAAATTAGATTAATCTTAAGGCAGTGCAAGGCACGCAGGCAGTTGTGGAAAAAGACTTGATATTTTCTCTGGCTTTGTTCCGTTGCCATTGATGGTGCTCTGCTTAGACACCCTCTCAACAGGACACCAAAGGCAGCATGGCAAGAGTTGTATAAAGAGCCAGCTGTACATATTAATGTTCATTATCACCTCCCTACTATGCAGAGAAATTCCAAAGTAAAGAGTTTGTCCCGGCCTCACCTTCGTTTGAAAATGGAGATGTGATGTTTGTGGCCTTGTCAGCTGCTGGTGTTTTAAATAAGCTGGTGACCAATTTGAATCTGGCTGCAGGATACCAAAAAAAAATCCATCTACATCAAAAAGATGAACCGAGTTGTCAGCATTAAAGGTCGATTTTGAATGATTTTTGTACCTAAAAATTAAAATATTGTATATGTGCGATATTGGATAGTGTATTTTTGATCAATACTGACGACTCGACAATGCAAGGTTCAGAGATATCTGGCTGTGAAAACTCTCTTTCCAGCCCCCCCGATGTGATTCAACCACGCTTAGATGGAGGAGTGTGCGACAACACAAAACTCGATCCTCTACCTGTAAAAAAATACGAGACAAACAAAAAAGCAGTGCTATTCTTCAGTGTGATATATTTCCTCGATATATACCTCTATTTTACCTCTTTAGTAATTAGTTCTTTCACTTTATTGCTCATACTTTCATTTCTGGCTATTGTTTCCCTCAGTTACAGGTCACCTTAAGCATTGCCAGGGATGTTGTAATTTCCTTTTTGGAGATAAGAGTCATTGATTACTCTCAGTCTCTTTAGACAGTCCAAGAGCAAAAGTGCAAGATAAAAATATTCAGTGTAACACAGTCTTTGAGATCCATATCAACTGTCAGCGTTGGGGTTGCAGGGCAGCATAGCTGGGCTCGAGGCCCACAGTAGCGAGCACCCAGTCTGCTAAAGTGTCTTTGAGCAAGACACAGAATCCTTGCCAGCTCCAGCGTGATCTCTGACCTCCCCGCGCTGCGAGCACGAAGCACAAAGAGACATCCTCCGAATAAAATCAAAAATAATGAGAATAGAAATGTAGTTTCATGTGAAAGTTGTGCAGAAGTTTGTTTGAACAGTGCAACGCCGCAGAAAAAGAATTGAATTGATTCAGTGGTGTACATGAAAATGAGAGCATTAACAAGTCACTTTGAAAATCAAGGACACTGTCGTCCCATCTCCCTTTTGGTACAAGCACCACACTGTGAGAAGGGAGTTGAACAACATCAGCCACAGGAACTGGAACAGCAATAATACAACTGTACACCCAGTGTTGAGCAAGCTGTTCCTGTCAGTCGGGGCCGATGATTATGACATGAAATCAACGCAGGCCGCATTGAAATGTAAACATGATGCAGGAGAGCGAGGGGTGTGGAAAAAAAGACCTTGGAGCGATTATAGATCATAAAGTGACCAAGACTTGAGGGAAAGGCCTGTTTGAGTTCGTCCTCTTGGCTTTGCGTGGCAACTGGCCTAGGAAATAATTCCTTGGAATTAGGTATTTTTACAGATCCATTTATTTGAGCCGTAGACAACTTGTGTCAACAACTATAGATTTGAATCAGAGGGGAATGTGTAAGCCTTGTAAAGAGCAAGGGTTTTTCTTGTGTGCAGTACCGCACATGATGGGATGAGTGACTTCTACTGACTTGCCGAAAGGTTAGGCTTTTCCTTCTGCCGGTATCTTTTTAAAAGAAAACATGTCGGCTGTTTGATAACTGCTTGACATTTGACAGTCTTTTCAGACCAATCAGACGAGTTTTTTTTATTTTTCTATGTTGGCCGTCTGGAGGAGAAGCAACAAGGAAAAAACACACTCACTTTCCTCAAACCTTTCAAAGGCTGTCTTTCGCCACAGCTATCAACATCAGATACCATGAGTTCTGTGCTCATTCTTTTTCTTTCATTTGTGTTTATTTTTCTCTTTTTTTCTGGTCTAACCCAGTCCGCCGAGATCTCATCGCTACCATCAGAGGTGAACTCAAGAAGAAAAAAAACTTTCCAGTGTCAAAAGAGTCAACCACCTAACCTTATTGCAGCGTTGCCACAACGTGAACCTTCTCCTCTCCACTTCTTTGCAGTTCTCAGAATCAGCTCAGCTGGCTGCACTGAATCACTCTGTTTTTCCCTTTGGGGCTTTGTCACTATATCTTTCTTTATAGTTTCAGAATGTGTTCTACTGTAAATTATCAACTGTATGTTATCTTGGAGGAAAAGCGAAGAGCTAGAGGGAAGCAACAAAGCCACCAGTCTCCCTGGTTACATAATTCATGTCAGCCATATTCAAATAAAATTTATCACATTGTCAATCATCGAGACGCATATGTGTGTATGTGTGTGTGTGTGTGTGTGTGTGTGTGTGTGTGTGTGTGTGTGTGTGTGTGTGTGTGTGTGTGTGTGTGTGTGTGTGTGAGTATGCGCACAAAAGCACTGATAACTCTGAAGTGATAAATTAATAACGTCCTACCATGGGAGCATGTGAATGAGCATGTTTAGTCATTCTGTTTGACAACAGAAGGAAACGGCCTATTCCGTGGGGTAGAAATCAAATTTCACACTTTTCATAGATATTGTTCCCTCCTCCAAATGTTTAAAATATGTAGTCTTGCTCTGGCAGGAAAGTGGCTCAAACAGCACTTTGCACTGAAGTAATTGTTTGGCCGTAAACCAGGAAAACACTTTCTCAAGGAGAAAAACAGTATGTGGCCTAAATGTCCTTGGTTTAAGATGGAATTGTTTATTGAAGAAAACACTAGTTCATGACTTGTAAATATACTGGAGAAACCTTGAAAATAAAGGTAGCACCATATGCTTGTTTTTATTTTTCTTTGCAATCATCTTCTCTGGACATTTTTTCTTTGTTGTCATTTCAAGGATGAAGACATTTTAAACAAATAATCGTACCTGGCAGACCTGCACTACTAATAGAAAGTAATTTTCTTTATAAAAATGAAAGGACCATTGTGATGTATATGATCACATACACACAGACAATGACTCCCACATGTCCCTCAAACCAGTGCCATACTGTACCAGCCGTCGCACACCTGCTCTCCAGTAAAGTAAACTCTGCGTCTTTATGATCTGTCTGCGGAGAAAGATCTCCCCGAATGCATAGGCTTGAACATGTGAAGAATGACTGAATGGATGATTAAAAAAAAAGACTGAGACACACAGACTTCTCCACTGATTCCAGCTCTGAAGTCAACCAGCCAGGTGTCGAGTATTTGGGTGGATATCGTTTGAAAAACTTGTAAGAGCCTAGGAGAGAGAGGGAGTGACTGATTTGAGACTCTGGAGTGATTATGAGCAAGAACAATGTGCCACAGATAAACAAGCCCTCACATCTCAAACTGGAAGTCTAAAATGTTGAACGTTTGAAACTTTTTTTTTTTTTTTAAATAAGACGAGCCTCCCTCTCATCGGCATGGAAAGCATGTGTTTTCCAGCATGCGTATTGGCATAGACAGCCTTACACCATATGCACCAACTACCTACTCCATTCTGTCCTGCTTTGCACAAGCCTACTGATAGAAGCGCTGCTGCTGTTGTCTAAACGGAGGTATGCCAAACAACTCATTCTCTTTTTCCCTTCCGTTTCCTTTTGTGTTGGGCCAATCTGACCCCTGTCTTGCACCAGGTGTGCATTTCCTTGATCCCGCTCTCCTTCAACCCTCCCCTTCATATTTACACCCCTGCCGCCCGCAATGAATGATTCACTTGGAGAGGCTCCCTTCCTCCATCAGAAAGCTTTGCAACTATACACTACAGCCCAGCCTCCATTTCTCTGATCTCACTATGTTGTGTAACGCTTGAAAAACCCTTGCGTTCTCGTACTTGTTTCTTTTTTTTTTCCACGCTCTCTCTTGCTCTTTCTCTGAGTTACATTCAGTATTGACTGTTTATGCTTTTTAATGTTGTGGAGAGGGCCCGGGGCTTGCGGATGGGGGAAAAGCGCTCTTCTTGACACACTTACGCCCCCGTAGTGAACTCTAGCTCCCAGCACTCTAGCAAGTACACAGACCTTCTTCTTCTTCCTCTCCCTCTCTCCTCTGTCTCTTTCGCTCCCTCTTTCTTTCTACAACTGGGAGCTTCTCTGAACATCAGCACCCCATGTTGCTCCACTCCAAAGATCACCTTATGGAAGATTAAGATGCTCAAATACTCAAGCAAAATATTTACACAATAACCCCCCTTTTGCATCAAAGCGGAGGCAGTGGAGTTGAGTGGAGTGATCTCAGGGGGGAGTTGGAGGGCGCCAGAGAGTGCAACAGTCACCTCTGTGCAGAGAAGGCCTCGGTCAAACCTGACAGGGAACAAAAGTGATCTCTCCATCTTTAGGTCCTCCATGTGTCTTCCATCTGTCAGCCCACCTTCAGATCCCTTTTTGACTCATACTCTCTTCCGCACACTTACTTTACCGATCGATCTGCTGAAATCTCTCCAGCCCAGTTGTGATGAAGAATGACTAGTGCAGATGATGCCTAATGTGAACATGCAGACTTTAATAGTTATTTGTCTGCTGGTATATTTATCTCGCTCTTCTTCTTATCTGGCTGCCAGAATATATTTTTCCTTAGTCAAGCAGCTTCATTTTGTGTGGGTATTCTCAGTAGAAAAGTGTAGAAATAGAGTGCAGCATACGTATACGACGAAGCCAGACCAGGGAGCCATATGTTGACTGCTGTAGGCAGCGTGGGTCAGCCAAGTGTCTTGGATAAGTCCCTGGACTCCCTCCGCACAGCTACACAGCAAACAGGATCTAAATTCAACGCAAAGTGTCGTCGTATGCCTGCAGCTAATACGGAGCGACAGCTAGCTGCTTGCTGAAAGGCCGGTGTCTGCTCTTTGTGTCGGCGCTGATACTTGTGATGGCCATCTATAATAGTCTTCAGTGAGTGTGGGCAGCCCATGTATTATCACTGGATTTTTCTTGTGTGTCCCAGCTGCTTTGATATCCAGTGATTGACTCCTCACTGGCATTTTCAAGAAAAAAAAAAGGAAACTTCAAGTCCTGTTCATCTTTCAAGTCCCGTTCATCTGCTTAAAGAGCATTTCATGGTCAAAAATTGCGTTCAGGCGCCTCTTGTTCTAGAGGCAGCCACTAATAGAATCGGTTTGAAGGCTGTTTGGAGTGTGTTTAATGAACACTGGTACACAGTCAGATCCATCAGCGCTGGCTCTTTGGCGGTGACAACCAGATCCTGTAATGTCGATGTTTGGAGATAATGCTACAAATTAAACAAGCGCATCTGTCCCATTGTGCCCACAAGGGAATATACGTTACAGTTCACGAAACAATGAAATACAACTCCATCCCAACATGTGACCAGATAGATAGCTAAGATAAGAAACGCTAAATGGGATTGTAATGTGAAAAAAGCCGGGGTCTGTTTCTACTCCTTAATCACAGAGCCCGGTGACAGACCAAAGAAGATGCTTTCACCATCAGACAAAGGAAGAGAGAGGCTGAATCTGTGGTGGCTAGCTGGAGGGGGACACAGCCCCCCCCCCCCCCATCTCCTACCTCCCTCCCTTTTCAACTAAAGGAAGACATCATTATGAGTAAATGACATGAGGCGGTTGGTTCTGTTCCACTCCTGGCCCCCAAGGACTCTTTTGCCCCACTGCGTAGCCTGTTCCCATCCAGCTTTGCTGCTGGCCAAAGGCCTTCAGAAGCTCGGGCTCGGGCTGCAACTCAAAGAGATGGACGCTCGCACATTATTGATTGGACACTCGATAAAAGGTCATGGGGCCCTCCTCTGCTGTGGGGTCCCGCGCTGCGCGTAAGCCCCTCTTCATCCAACCACACACACACACACACACACACACACACACACACACACACACACACACACACACACACACACACACACACACACACACATGCAAACACACACATACACACACACTGTCCCCTGCATCAGCCACCTGGGGGATAAGCAGAGCTTGCAAACAAGCTAATCATTCTCTCCGCTTTTCTCTCCCTTTTTCTCACACACACACACCCCGCACACACACAGACACACAGAACAGCGCCTGAGTGGCTGACAAATGTCAGAATGGCTTGTATGGGATTTAACAAAAAAAAAAAAATTAATTGAACTGGTTAATTAGGTCCCTTAGGCTTGCACGCTAATTGAGAGCCACAGAGCTGGCGAGGCAAGAAAGCCAAAAAAAGCGATGGCTCAAACAAATAGACAAGCGCTTGAGAACTGCTAACTCTACACTCAACACACACACACACACACACACACACACACACACACACACACACACACACACACACACACACACACACACACACACACACACACACACACACACACACACACACACACAAACAAACACAAACACATACACACAGTCACCCATAAATTAACGAAAAAATAAACAAACAACTGTTTACATTTTTTTCTTCTTCTTGGGCTTCCCCTTTCCTCGCATAATTTTGTGACCTGCCAAATGTTCTTCTCTTCTTGATGTTCCAGCGATGGAGAGAGACGCGCAGCCACTGAAATCTGCCACATTGCACAAAGCATCTGTCTCCACACAGCGCCCCGCATTCATTAAGTTTGCACCAATTAGCAGCCATAGCTCATAGCACAAACATCCATTTGTGCCTCCCACTTTGAAAAATCTTCCTAAAGTGAATGTGTCCCTCAATATGCCCTTGTGTCACCCAACTTTATCTTCACAAAGTCTCTGTTTCTTGCATAATTAGAGAAGAAATCCATTTCTTCTCCTGTCTTCTTTCACGCTCTGTCTTTGTCCCTTTTTATATCGCGCTCGAGTGCACCTTGAGAGCGCGTGTGCTTTTGTCAAGAAATCACACCAAGGTTGTCTGAAAGACTTATGAGAAGGAGTCATAGGCGGAGGTTGGTTCGGGGACCAGAACACAGAGAGAGGCACGCTGACACTTCGACAGTTACACCTGTTTCAACAATTATCCTGCTCTCTGATAAGAGCTGAACTCCTTGGATGTGTGCTTCGTCGAGTTAACTGAAAGTTTTCATTGGTGACAAAGTCTTGTGTATTCTAACTTCCAAACCCCAGTTCCATAGCATTTGATGGTTGGGTTATTGTGAAGGAAAAAAGAAAAAGTAGCTGATGCTGAACATTATAAATAGATCTATAAACCTTTTTGTATTTTAATTTAAAGTGCAACATAGGAACATAAGATTTTGATCCGTGGAGCAGACTTAAAAGAAACGTGGAGCTTAATTGGAAACCTCACTACAGTATTGATTCTCCATGTCAAGTGATGGATGATTTAGTGATTTCTGGTAAACACCCTTTGACAGTGAACATCTAGGTTTGGATGGTGTTTTATAGGGCATATACTTCAAATTATTACAACAAGTAGTGGATTTCATTTGAAACATACTATTGTTTCAAATCCCACACAGCCTACATATATATATATATATATATATATATATATATATATATATATATATATATATATAATATAAATACACTATACCTGCTTTTATCTGCACATATATAAAAAAAATTGGCAAAACCTGCACACATTGTAATTCTAATCATCGTAGCATGTTGCAGTTTCTACTAAAGGTCAATGTTTGATATCAGGGGTAATTTTGAAGGCCTTTAAAACAGTCCTCCTTAGCATTCATGAGCATACATGACCCCAGCAGCTAGAGCACTATCACATTATGATTACCCGCTTAACACTACAGCGTTGTGTAAATTGCCCCCGCCCCCTCCCCAAGTAAACTCTGCCTCTGACCTGCATTGCCTCACTCTTGAGGGACCACTTTTGCTCTGTCTCGGAAGGGAGAGTCGGATGATGGGGCATCGGGGTCAGATGCTATTGAGCGAAAGCTTCAAATAAATGTATGAATAAATTACTCGATAAATGAACGGCTGGACTGAAATCACTGGAGAAAAACCAAAGATTTGAACCTTACAGAGTAGTCGAAGAGAAAAAGGAGAAGGAAAAAAACCCAACTATCTGAAACTGCTCTTTTCTCAGTTTGGAAGCTTGCAATTTAAATTCCTAGCAGAAAAGCACAGTTTTGATTGATTAATGAAAAGCTCCACTGAAATCACAAGATGAAGTCTTAGATTGAAGTTAAATGTGTTTTTGTGCAGAAAAGGAGAAAAGAAATCCTAAATTTAGTCTCTAGTTTCAGAATGATCAACTGAAAAAAAAAAATCTTGGTAGAGAAGCAAATCTGTAGTAGATAATGAAGTCAAGCCTAACATTTATGACCTATAAGTCAGTACAACTTGTTACCACACTTCTAGAGATACGGTAAGGAGCTCGGACATGTCGGAGATAAATGGCTGCTCCTTCGTGTCAAAAGAAAGCAGTTGAGATAGTCTTGGTATCTGATCAGGATGCCTCTTTTGGAGGTTCTTAAGGCACGTCCAACTTAGGTAGTAGACCCTGTATTAGATTCATATAACACCACAGAGATCATGTATTTCATCTGATTCGGGAAGATCCCCCAGGGGGAGTAGGAAAACATTGCAGTGGAGAGGAAAGTGCCACTGCGATCTCGGATCTGTAACAAAAAAACAGATGGAAGTCACAGCATACATATAATACAAGGGCCTTTAATGAAAAGCCCAATTACCTGTTCTTTGGCCTTTTACTTTCCTGAAGACAAAATGAAAACGTAACCAGGATGTAGCTCCGGAACATGTTAAGCACTCTGAGGCCAACTTAAAGGCAGCAAACATATTAGAGCCAGGAAGCGAAGACAACAACCGCCTTTCTTTAGCCTTTAGGGCTTTGAAGTTGCCGAATCCAAAGGCTGCTACCTATGATACTGATCTAGTGCTTCAGCCAGCACAGCTTGCTGCGTGTGTTGATCACGGATGTATAGTGATGATTCATTCTTGTCCCACAACCAGGACTGGCAGGTGCACAATGTGAAACAAACAAAAAAAGAAAATCAAAAGAACTTGCTCCTGTGAAAATGTTCACCGTGCCACGGCACACGTGAAAGATGCTTATTGTTTACAAGCCACTAAGTCAAAGTCAAACATAGATTCCATAAAAGATGATTAGTAAAAGCAGTTCAAGTTGCCAACTCAGCCCCAATCTCCTACCTAACATAATATGCATGAGAAGGCCAGGATGAATGTTTGAAAGGAACAAACTGGAATGGCGTCCTGCCAGGGTCAACTAGGTCCTCTCTGCTGGTCCAACAATTCCCATATGGACAGCAATTTTATAAGTGCGGTTCTATTTTGTATCATTTGCAGCTATCAGTCTTTAAATGTTTGTTTCTCTATGTGTTAGGGGATGTCCAGTGACAAATATAGATCACAATCTGTGATAAATTTAAATCTGCAAGAATGATGACAGCTTGTTTCAAAATATTAAAACAAATGTGTATTTTATATAGACTGCCATATCAACTATAAAATCATTTTTTATTCAGTTTGATTGTATCTTAAATTAGACTGTTAATCCTTACAAAAAGGCAACAGCAGAGCAAATGTAAGAAAACCTTAGCTGATCTTAGCGGAGCCGGTAAATGCTACAATAGAGAAAGTTATGAGAGACCTGATCCTGGCTTTGTACTGCACATATAGGACAAGTAGCCACCGACACAGTACATGCTTTTTAGGATAATGTTTTCATCACTGAAAATAAGCATAATTTGCAAAGAAGTTACAAATTTGTTGGGATAGAGCATTTAGAGAGTGATCAGGATGGAGTGCATCAGTAATTCAGTCTTATATACATACACAGTGATTAACTATAGTAGCACATTTTGTGAAACTTAATATGTGAGAATGTTTTTTGTCTTTTACCTTTATTTTTGTTTATTTTGTGCGCAGCCACTGTACCAGTCGAAATCCTCCAAATCTTTGAAACTAGATTGTCTTAATCTACACATGAGCAATAAGGAGAGATTTTCAGATTTTACTGAGTACCGAGTCCCAGACGTGGGATCTTTAAAAAAATAATGGATCTTGCTGTTTAGATCCCAATCACCACATTGAAATGAGAAGAAAAGGCCCTAAACATCTGTCCTCTTTTAGTTTGACATCAGCCACAGTGTCATCTACAACTGTGTCAATGCACAAAAGATTTAAGGGTGTGCTGTGACTGCGGCTGTGCCTCAGCCTGATGAAAATCCCCTCTACACAACAAGGCCCGGCAGTCCCAATCCCCCTCAGACTGGCACCAATCGATTGCTGGTTGTTATTGACATGACACCTGCCGAGCCGGGCTTTAAGCTATCGAAAACCGATGTGCCAGATCAAAAATAGGACGCCAGCTTTCATGTTTGTAAACAGTATCGATTTGCATAATAACCTTAAAAATTAGTTCCCCGGATTAGGCAAGGACAAACCTGTTTCAGCATTTGTTATGATGCTCGCAGCATATGCCTAATTAGAGAAAAAAAAGAGGCAGAGGCTGTGATCTGCTTGAAAAACAGGCTGTGATCAGCTTGACAAGTCGGTGCATCACTGTCAACACCTTTTGGTTCGCCACTGTTAATGAAAGCCATTTTCCATTAAATTATAAAATAAAAACGCACCTCCAGACTTCTTCGGCATACAAAAGCGCTGATGCGTCACTTTTACACGGATGCAAATTATTGCTGCGTGTCACAATCATTTATTCATGAGGAGGCCTTCTATCTCTTGGCGGGTTTACCTGCGCCATGGAGGTGCTCTTTCCTCCATCGTGCCACGGCGCTGAGAGAGATGTCAGCCTCCAGGAATGACGAGGAGACAGATGTACTAAAGAAACAACACGAGCGCCACTCGCTTCACCAGACGGGTCCAGTTTAAAAGCACTGAATTATGTATCTTAGCGGCTGACACAATCACAGAGTGACTTGTCAGCATTGAATATCTCCATTTCCTGTCTCAGACAAACCGTGACCTTGTTGGCTACCAAGGAGCATTGATTTGCTGCAGATTCCTACAGATATTCAACTAATGCCAATTATAATGACATTTACAGAGAGCTCGTTAAATGCCAGAAGCATCAACGTCATGCTGTGCCTTTAATAAATAGAACAATCACATTATAGTATCAAGAATTTAAACCTGCAATTCTATAATTCTTGTGTATTTTGATACGTTTGCACTCTAGTGCTGCAACACACAGGCATCACAACAAAAGATGCTGCGAGGCAAAGATGAAGGAGCCTTACATTTCAACTCCCAGTTGTGGACATTTTTCGTATAATCTGTTGTAACACCATTCCTGCTGCAAGAATTCCCCAGTGAAGAATGCAAAAGATTAAAAAAGAAAAAGCACAAGTTTATGGAAAAATAAAGGGCTAGTGGTGTCTGACAAGCCTTTAAATCTAGGACAGTCATCCCAAAGAGGAATGCACATACTCATTGCAGGGACATAAAAGCAGAGTTTTAACTGTGCTACGAGGGTGATGGAGATGGTAGGCCATTAGTTGGATGGCGTTCTTATCGCCTGTCTACAGGACCACACGTGTTTGAAAAATGTTGCACTGTTTTTTATACTAAAAGCTATTTTTTTATAAGAACCAAACATATTTATTCTGGACGTGCAGATTCACGGTGTCAGAAAAGAGTTTGGGGCAGCAGGATGGTGAGATTTCATGGATTCATACAGGCGATATTTCTAATTTGTCTCTTAACATTTTGTTACAGCTTTACTTTAAGCTAGAGTATAAACCAAAGGTCAACAACTGCACATGTCAAAGCAAGATGAATCTATGAAGAGCAGATATTGAGGACACATAGATGTAGAAGGAAAAAAGCAAAAACCATAACAACATTCGACAAAACCTCATGGCTGGATGTGGCAGACTACCACAGCCAGAATGGTTCCCCCAGACCCACCTTAAGAAAACAATACCATATGTTCAAGCTTATTTACGAAGTGCTGACACTAGGGGCTGAAAGAATTAGTATTCTGTTAGGTAAATGTTTTCCTCTGGGCTCTGTCTTTGCAACAGCTTACAGATGTTTCCATGTCCATGCAGAGAACGCAAGGCTTTCCCCTCCACGGCACCATGAATGAAAAAGCATGTTGAAGGTTTCGCCCCGGCCAAGCTCGGAGAGTGATCTACAACTTATACTCGTGTGCACTTTGCAAAGCACTGTCTCCTGCACTGGCCAAGGTTTCAGCTGTCATGGACGCTATTTAGTGGTGCTTCCATGGACTCCAGTGCACATTGTTCATTACATTACATTACATTACAGTCATTTAGCAGACGCTTTTATCCAAAGCGACTTACAATAAGTGTATTCAACATAGGTATTCAAGAGAACTACTAGTCACCAGAAGTCATAAGTGCATCTCCTTTCTTAAACAAGCATCTTAAAGCATAAACCAGAGCAAAAGTATAGTGCAGAAGCAAATTACTACGAAAACAATAATTGCAACAAACTAATACGAATATAATGAGTGCTACAAACTACTACGAATAGGATAAGTGCTACAAACTAATACGAATAGGATAAGTGCAATAAATGAATACGAATACAATAAGTGCAACAAACTAATACGGCACAGTTCGGCACAGCTTTGTCAGGCTGGCGAGTCTCCAGCAACAGATGTACTGGAAGAGGTGTAAACAGACTACAGTGCAGGAGAGTAAATAATGATGTATAATGCATTATAAGTCTGTTCGTGAATTTGCAAATCCTACTAATTGTTTGGTGTTTGCTGATAGAAGAAGTGTTGATTTTGAAAAGGCTTTATTTTTTGCCCATTTTCCAGTTTCTCTTTCCAACTCTCTTGTTCTCTCTGTCCGCCTCTCTCACACGCACGCACTGTTGAGGAGTCATAAAATCAAATGGAGCCAATCTTGTTTACAAGGAGTAGCGTAGAACCAGCTGACTGCAGCGGCTGCTCAGTCCCAGCCTTGACTCCCGTTTACTGGTGTAACAAACCATCAGGGAGGGGAGGGAGGCAGGGGAAAACATTGTTATCAGCAGGCCAGATAAACCCCCTCCAGAGGTAGCGCTGATAGAGAGGCAGCCCCGCCGCTGGGCAAATAGAAAGATCATATCTGGTCCTTGCAGTGAAACGGCCAATCAGCCCAGCAGAAGCACTGAGGCTTTGCTCGAACAAGGGAGATGTGGGGAAAGAGGAGACCAGAGCATCACTGGGTCTGCTCCTCTTTTTAGATGGACTTTTAGAGGAGAAGCTGGAACTCAACCGTCTTGTAGAGATGTCTGACAGGAGAGTGGGCCTTTGCTGGAGCTACAGGGCTCTGGGTTGGGTGATGCTTGTGTGTTGAAAGAGGTTGCTTTTACAGGTGGAAAAGATTGAGTTTGGGTTCTTAAATCCTATCCTGTCACCGTCTCTAGCTCCTGAGCTACTTTGCAGAACCAAAACTCTCTTAATTTAAATACCCGGTGTGTTGATCGACTGTTTCCGGACATCGACCCTTTGATCAATAATAATTGCGGGTTGGCAAGATTTAATATTGATTGTAAGTATTTTTCACATGTCTCGGTATGAATAGATGTCACTGGTGACACGGGGGGGGAAATGCACCCATTCAATTATAGTTATTTTAAATTAATAGTAAGTAAATCGTGACCTTGACCATCAACGCTTCAGCCACCAAAACTAATGTGACCTGCAGTATTTGATGAGATCAGTAATGACATCAGTTCACCCTCAGTTGAGGTCCTACAGTTTATCATCACTCCTGCAGACTGCTGTTATAATCATTTTCAAGGCAGACTTTGAAGCACTTGTGTTTGTGATAGAATTTGGAAAACACACTTTTTGAGGCTCTCAAATTTACGATGTTTTTCCAATCGCTCTTGCTGTAATTGTCCTTTTCCAACTTTTACTGCTAAACAGAATTTATTCTTTATTTTTTTTATGTCTGAGCATTGGCTTTTGCGGATGTCCTGATGTCGTTTAATTGACTGAAGGTCAATTTCATTCTTTTAGTTTTTTACCTCAATTTAAAAACAGATGTTAATGTATATATTACATTTTCTTTCTTTCTATCCATCATTTGTGTCTCTTTACCTTCCTTCCCGAGATTACAGTAATTTTCATGCTTTTCCTTTGCTCACATTTTTCATGAATGTGCCAGAAAGAAGGCAGGCAATGTGTCCTCTCTCCTCATCCACTAGTGGCTTTAGATTTCCTTTGGGGCAATTACTATGGAGCAACAGCCTGACATACCTCACTTCCCCTCTTACCCAGTGTCTATGAGATACACTCAAGACCTGAGTTATAAATTAACTAGTTATTCCATCTCTTGTAATTGGTCTTGAGAGCATATTTTGAGTGCAAGACAATTTTTTCTGATCCTTTACCTCCCATGATTCATTTTAAAAGCACTTTTCTATCATGTCATTCAGCTCTCACTGAAGTCAGCTACGCGACGGTGTTAAAAAGGGGCACTTACTGAAGTTGCGATGATTGTACTTGAGTAAAATATTTCTGCACTCTTTCCACCTCTATTCAGCAGTTTGATATATGATAGTGAGAGGCCAAGCTCCTCTATGACAAGCAGGAGGCACATTTCTAGAGGCAGAAAGGAGGGCTGCAGGGTGAAGAGGCTACAGCTGTCATTGCTCATCGTAATGGCATGCCGGAGTGTGCGCACACACACACATGCGCATCAACACGCGCAAACCCTACACACACAATAACAAATATGGGGTAAATGAGGAAGCGTTGGATGTATGCGGATGTATGCAAGAGAGGCCTCGCACGCGCTTGCGTACACATAAAACTGCGCTCTTTCACATGCACACACATGCAAAATGTGCAGGAAATGAGGAGAGGAGGCTTTAGATGCACGTATAAAAACGTAAGTGCTCATGTGTGTGAATGCATACTCCCACAGACATTCAAATGGAATCACATAAACACACACATTCGCTGGATTTGTACACAGATATACACCCTCTTGCACAACATGAATATGTATTCCCTAACATTCAGAATCGAGTACACAGCCATGCACACTGATGGCACATACTGTATAGCGCGCAGACACACCTTCACACACCAAGCATTGCCTGTGACAGATGTTGGCAGGAATATTGCCAGGAAGAAAGCTCTCTCATTTCTTTTTATTCCCTCTGTATTTTGGCATGCCTATCTCTGTACACAGTGTGGCCATGTCACCAAAGCTGTTTCTTTTCTCTTCCAGTTCCTCTGTGCACGTTTCTTTTTTTTCCCCCTCCTCTATGTTATCATCATGAAATTGAAGTCATTTGTGCCAAGAGAGATTAGAAGAGAATCGGAGAAAGCGAGGGGGGCATTAGCAAAGATATTTTTGTCAGTAATGAGCTAACTCTTTGTTATGCGCTAGGCTAAGGAGGTCTAATGATGACGTTTGTACCAAGGGAAGAAACTGAGTCTCCAGAGTCCACACACAGACAGAAAGCACAGGCTTTGGTGCAACTCTTAACTCTATTCAATTATGCAGATGAGCCCATTGGGCTAGTGTTGGCCGTCACTTTAATGATGACGTGGGTAAACAGACATAGCTTCCTTTTTCTGTCTTTAAAAAGTCCCACCCCACCCCCACCCCCGCAAACCCCTTTACTTCTTATTTTGCACCCGCAAGAAAGTTAATTGTCTTCGTCATTAAAGAGGTATCAGCTGTCATGCCACTGACAAAGACGTAAAGAAAAGGGAAGGCAGAGGGATGTGAAGAAGAGAGAGTTGAGAGGGATTTATTTTTTGCCTTCCAGGCTGATGGCAAAGAATCTCCTAAGATGCAATCATGATATTTTGATGCCCGATGAGGTCTGATCAACCTCTCTTTGGAGATGTTTCTCCCCAGCGTCCACCGGGTGGCAGAAGAGCACAAGGAACAGGCCGCTCCTTTAAACAGCTCTGCTTCACTCACCAGAATGTCGAGGGGAGGCTTTTTGCCTGCGCGCAAACCAACTACAAGAAACTGCCCTCAGTGCCTTGAAAATGATTGTTAAACTGCAAGAATGCAGATATTCTTCATGATCACATGGCTGCAATTGTATAAATGCAAATGCATTAATATGCATGCCCTTTATTTATCTTAATAGAGCCTTTTTTTTTTTTTTAATTGTGCAATAATAAACTAAAATACAAACTTAGTCCTGTAAAACTGTTGGGGGCTGAGATAATGAAAGGTATAATTTAAAGTATAACATTCAATCACATTCAGAAACAAAGATTATACTATATACCTACAGCATGGGACCAATGCATTAAGTGAAAAAGCATACTTATGCAGGACTAAACACTCTGGCTTACAGGAGAAGGTAAGCATAAAAGTGAAGTATATATGAAGTTGATACAATTTATGTGAAATAGCTTTAAGAAGAAAAAGCTGTTTCCATTTCGAAGTTTCAAGTAGAATTATTATGCAGCATTCATATATTGGTTTTGATAATTGTTTTGATGCATAGCTCAAAGCTGATTTGTTTTTACAATTTGATGAACATGAGGCATAACATAGAGTGGTCCATAATATTTTATACTGTATATTTTTTTCTGTTTTAAAATTAATTTATTAAGGTGTAGCCTAAATTAAGACAAATTCAAATACCATTTTTATAATGTATTTAAATGAATCTTAATAAACATGAAAGCTGTTTACATATCCAACAAAAGCAAAAAATGATATTGACATTTGTCAGATATTACTTTCTCTTTAGCAGCTGATACTCACTGTCTGTGTGCATGTGATGAGTGTATCCAGCAAAGTAAAGAAATTGGTTGGTGATATTTCATAACAACACCCTCTGTCTGATGCATTGTCTTTATGGACCGTGACTTACAGTCTAGCCTTAAGGTGGGCGCCAATCAACCTGCAAATCAAAGTGAGACATTATTCAGGAAACATTTTTTTCTGTAGTGTTTTTGTCTTTCTACTGATTGCACACTGGATGCCCTGAGCTCTTGTGACTGAAGACAAATTAACTTGGGAATGATTGTCACATCAAAGTCTATCTCTCTCCATGCTATTCATTTAAGACTCTGGTCACCGAGTCCAAAGTTGTGTCCCCAACGTGAAATTAATTTTCTGACTTTGGCATTTGCTCCATATTTTGCTTGTTCCAATTGTCTGCTCACTTTTATTTTTCCGGTCTGCCCGGAGGAACTGAGGCCACTGAATACCAACGGTCACACAATTCACCCCTTAGGGACATCTTTTCTTAAGTAGCCACGGATCAAGGCTGCATTTCTTTTGCTACAAAGACTTATTGTATGAAGGTAATGTCACTCAATGTGTTGGTAAGTGGATTCTGGGTAGAATCAGCTCCTTGAAAAATGTCCTCTTGTTGTACTCTGGTCTAGTGTCAGATCGTGTACAGGGAGGGCACAATGCAAAAGCGGCAAACTACTTCTCTTTTTTTTTTTTGGTCTGTTGTGTCTATTTCATGGACAGACATTAAAACTTCTTAGTCTGGAGATGTAACACCATACCTGCACACAGATTTGCATCATGCCAGTAGCCACACAACAAAAACAAAAGTGCATTTAGGTGACATCTTCCAAATCAGAACAACCTCCTCTCCCCAGCTCCCCTTCATAAAACAACCCTCCAGGGAACAAATACTAAGTGAAAGCATGTAGGTAAGCGAGACAAACTGTGCGGGAGAGATGTGGCCATTGTGAGTGTTTATTGGACGCCATCTTCTTGTGATGTGACAGGGGGTCCGAGCCTCATCTCTACATCGTGCATCTAGGCGCTCTCAGCAGGAGGCTCGCGCTCCCCTTCTCCCCGGCGCCACTGCCAGCCGTCTCTGCCGAGGTGGTGTGCTAATAATTTAAACAGCCCAATCAAAGGCAATGTGATGTTTCACACAAGGGAGAAAAAAGGAAGGGAGGAAAGTGATTATTAGTGTTTGGGAGAGGCAGCCAGAGTGATTGAGCTGAAGGGGGACTTTGATTCTGGGGCCTCTCGTTTTTTAGAATGGCATTGGGTTTAGCCGCCAGGCTTCAGGAATCTGGTGAGCTGTCAACGCTTTTTTTTTTTTGTAACTGCACGCTCAAAGCCTCACACAAAGAGATTCACTCTTAGCAGTTTATTGTAATAAGCCAATACCAAGTCAATCCTTTAGGATGGACTTTTAGAATTTTGTGTAAAAATCTTATTATATTATATTTTTGTTTATTGTTTTTGTCCTGCGCTGCTCAAGAAGAATTTTGGCAACAGTGTGAAAGAAAAAAGCTACTTTGAAAATTACTTCTAAAGAGTAGTTAAAATAGTTAATGTTCAGTTTGGTTTGTTGTTAGGCTACATTAAAATCACTATCTGGAACGATAACATAGACACATACACACACACACACATACACACACACACACACACACACACACACACACACACACACACACACACACACACACACACACACACACACACACACACACACACACAGTCGAGATGAATCACCTTGGCTTGTCGAAAGGTTGGTTAATAGACACATTTGATGTCAGACAAAGCCCAATGGTGTTGAAAAGGTTTTGTTAGTGTGTTGATATCACCTCCTGTGCATAAAGCCTCTCTTAAAACAATAAATAGCAATGAACGCATCCAAAGCCCCTGCAGTTTAAACTATATCCCTTTGATATGGGATACCTATTACTGTTGGCTTTATCTAATGGATTGGATTCCCACACTTCATCCCTCCGGTGTTTCAAAGCACTGAAACCTTCAAATGTAATGTGTTATCAGCACATTAGCTGCTCCAGAGCCACTATCAATGGCATTTTTTTCTGCAGGGGACAATGTAACACAGTTTGAAAAAGAGGAACAACCTTTGAACTCCCTTACACTTGCACTTGCTCATTGGATTCAAACCATTGGCTTTGCCATTTGTCCAACTTGGTTGATACTCAAAAGAAGACAGAATGTTTCTTGTTATTGATTGAAAAATCACTGTTTGACTTAGAGTAGTGATTTTATATATTTATTCTTGTCCAGTTGGTTTCCTAAATTTAGCCGTTCCCCCATCATTTGTTTTTGCTGTTGGCCAATCTTAACAAACATTTTCCTACAGTTATTCATGAAATTCTGATCCCTTCATGCAGGATACTGATCACCTTAATACAATTGGGTCTAGAGGCTAAATAGTAAAAAATGTAACTGAAGATAGGAATTTTCAAAACAGCTGCAAATAAACTACCATTTAAAAAAAATGCTCTCCTCAGATTCTCACATATTTGGTCACTCTGTTGGAAAAAATAAGGGTTCAACATTCAACATTAGTCACTATAAGCCATTATGAAGTCTAAATGTGAAACAATTGTAATCAGATTATGTTACATTAACATTATCATACCAACTGTCCACTTTTTTCGTCCAGTTCTTGCCAATAAGCCAATCATAAGCCAATGACTGCAGCATCGAGAATTCACATCTGCAGTGTCTGCATTTCCCAAAAGACAGTTTCCAGTAACTTCTACCAGAAGGTTTATGGATTAACTGAGCAGCAGTAGCTTTCTTAACAGTGTCTACTTTCTTCCGACAGCTGTGATTGGTCACATCTTGGCGTACCTGCTAGCTGGAGTTAGCCAAACTGCAAGATTTGACAATAGCTTGTGTATTTCCAGGGATGTGATTTCTTTAATTGTTTGCCCTGCATTTAAAATGCATTGAGTGAACATGACACAGCAGACTGTCAATTCCCTAATCTGATTAACTGGATGTTCGCTAATTGATGTGTGGCAGCAGGGTTTAGATGTTAAAGAAGTATACTAATTCATTTCTTGATAATTTTACACTACTAACTGAAATTGATTTGCGTCATGACTGCAAGGAAATGACTTCCTACTGCATTATTTCCTTTGAGAATGTTGTTATAATGACAGTATTTTTATCATTTAAACACTGACAATAGTGTACTGAATTGTCAGTTGAAAGGCTGCTTGTACTAAATTATCCTTCAATAAAAAAAATACTTCAACCGACTGGTTAGTCAACATGTTGCTAAGCAGGAATATGACCACATTTCTCACCAAAAACAAACATAATTTACCCTAATTTAAGTAATTTATGAAATTCTCCCATCACAAAAACATCCAAAGATAAATGTCAGAGCAGTTTCTGCAGAATATAATACAGAAATGCACGCCTTTCATCTCATATTACCGACCAGATTAAATGTGGACATGACATTATACAGTAGCATGTTGACTTAATACCCTGGATTCCAGCTGTTTAAGGCCAATTTAAACAGTGGTAGCTGTTAATGACCATCTAACCCATGTCATCTGCTGGCCACAAAGGCATTGAAGTAGACAGCACACAGATTAAATTGTCCACCACCTGTAATTTTCCTCAGAGGGAGACAGATGTTTCGTATCTTGTCTGGTTTTGTAGCGGCGTACCACAGATATGTCTTGTTGAGGTGGCAGAGGAGTGCTCCATTGGATTCTGTATTTATCATACAGAGTACAGTTCCCTTCCCACCTCTTCTGACTTCTGTATTTTCATGTCCCTCTTTTTTAAAATAGAAGTGGTGAAAATGGCCCTTTAAGCTCTAAATTTAGCACCACTCCGTACTTTTGGTTAGCCTCAGTGGCCCACGGATTCACTTTGAAATGTTCCAATTAAAATAAAGGGCTAATTGTTAGTTTGCTAAACAATTCTGCGTACGTGTGCCTTCTTCTTCTTCTTCCTCAGACAGAAAAACCCTCTTCTTCACGTCTATAGACCATCGCAGCTAAAATTACACGTGGCGCGCCTGAATGTATGCGTTATGTATGTTTATCCCCTTACTACAGTTGTCATTAGGAAGTATGCAGTGCATGTGAGGTCTTGCATGATAACAGGGTTGCTGCGCTGTGTGTGTAGTGCACTCTATATAGATCATGTCTGTGTGCACTCTTCTGTGATTGTGCTTGAATGCTGCAGAAAAGCGGGCAGACATCTCCGGCAGCAGCCACCAAACAGCCCTTGAAGGGGCGGTCAGGCAGCAGCTGTTTGTTTATTTAGATCTAACTTGTAATTACGTCTGCGACAGACTGCACCGCGTAGAAAATACTTATTTGGCTCCACTCGCCAGCCAATCGTCAAATGGCGCTCGCTGTCCCTCTTGATTACAGTTGTGGACTGTAGCCGTGCCATCTCAACGGCTCTGTGAGAAATAAGCCACCGGGATATCATTTAAGAAGCAACTGTATGTGACTCAACTGTTCAGAATGTGTTAGCAAGCGTAAACATTTCACATGACAGAAGAACACTTTAATTTCTCACTATTAAATGGGTATCTGCTAACTTTGTGCCCCTGAAAGTGGAGGTCTATAACTAACAGGAGTAAGTGTGATTGTAAGCAAGGTTGGCACATAATGCTGTTCTTGTTGTTAAACTTGATATGGCAGAACAGTCCGGTGATGCGACAATACTTTTGTCCAGGTTGAGGAGGATTTTTTGCTTATGATAAAAACTGTATGTAAATGTCCCTCTACAGGCACGGATGCTTGCTGTGTTCCCTCATTTGCCATTCATAAGCAGTTGTGACGACCTCATCAGTTAGATGGAGCTGACTCCAAGACGGAGACGAGACAAAAACCACAGACCTCAAAATGAGGTGAGCAGGAAGACAGAGACTCCAACTTCACAGGAGAGCGTGCAAACTGAACCAAATTCTCCCTCTCTCTCTACCCCGTCTCTCTTTTCTTCCCTCCCTTTCTTCCCCTCGCTAGTTTAAAGTTGTCCTGGCTTTTATTTTGAGAAATATTAATTTGGTAGAAGAATGGTGTCGTGTCTGAAACACAACACAAAGCAAGAAAAAAGAGAGAGGGAGAGTGAGAAAAAAGGGGGGAAAGAGGGGAGAAAGAAAGAGGCGCAATGCGTGCACATTTCTCCCGCTTGACGTTTTGCTGAAGTTTGTACGCCACTTGAGCCCGCCGTTTCCCTCGCTAATGATACCAGCGGAGGCTCTCTGGGGAATGGCGTCCGTCGTGCGCCTGGCTTTCACATTTCCAGCACCAGGTATTTTGGGATACGCAAGCGGGGACTATGAGGCACATCATTCCAAGAGCTCATCGGGCTCTTTCTCTCTGTCTCTCTCTCTCTGTCTCTCTCTCTCTCTCTCTTGCTTCCCCTCTCCTCTCCAATCGGCTTCACTCCTCTCCTCTTTCTTCTTGTTGTTGTACTTCTGCATACGCAGACATTCTCTGTCTCACTCTAGTTCTCTGTCTTTCTTTCTTCCTACCTCCCGTCCTCCCTCTCTCTCTTACTTTTTGATTTGGTAAGGATGATTTCAAGTGTGGAGGGGGAAAAAAAAAATGCGTGCACAGGAGAGGAAAAAATCTTTTTATTAACTTATTCATTGTATGTGAAATCAAGAGGTTTTTTTACTCCCTCCCCTCCGCTTCCTCTCCCTCTTCCTCTTGGTTAAGGCAAATGAATGTTTAAAGAGGTAATTTACTGGGCCCTGGCAGGATCCACATTGTGTATTACACAAACAGGCGGCAACAAAAGGAAATTCTAATCTAGACAGTAACACGACTGCACAGAGGATCCTCGGCAGGGGGTCCAGATGAATTATACAATGATCTGTGTTCTCCCTCGTTTAATTTAAAGGTCTGTTTTCAAGGCTATCGCCGGCTCTCACTTCAGAGGAGAGACTTGGCCCGTTGAGGTCAAGCCCATATTGACAAATATCAAGAGGCAAGAAAGGAGCGTTCAAAACGCAGATATGAATAAGTAACGGCAAACAGATAAGCAAACATAAAGCAATAAGGGAGAGGAGAGGCATTCAGACAGGCGTACACACAGCACTGGCCATGAAACACGGGGGCCCAGACAAGGTTTTCCAAGGAACTGAAAGAAACATGAAAACTAAGAATGTGAAGGCACTTATTTTTTAATGGGAAATAATTGTTTGTTTGATGGCGCTGCATGGCTGTCAGGGTCTTCACACACATATACAGTAAAGAAGGTGTCATTTCATACACCGCTGGGCTCATGAGCCTGTTGGACCTTGCCCTTGAGGTTTTGTTAGCAGAGGTAGAAATAGATTGCATGCATAAATTTGTCGAGATGCTGCTTCCAAAAATGGTCCAGGGCATTTCATGAATTTTAGTTTGTTACATAATGGCTATGTGATTGTGCCAGGTACCTCATGGTGCTTTTATTTTTAACTTCCACTGATGCATTTTCAAATAACTCTGACTGATGTCTGACTAAGGCTTTGAAATAAAAATATTCTTAGAAGAACAGCCCCCTGCTGGACGCATTCTTTCTCTCGTTCTCCTTTTTCAGCCGTCTCTTTTCCTCCGCAGTTTCAGAAAAGAGAGTCAGGTGTTGACTGAATTGCCCAGCCACCCCGAGTCACCTCTTGTCGCCACTGATTTCCTTCATAGTTCATGGGAGGCCACACACTGCAGCCTCCCCCTGCCCACCTCCCAGTCCATCATGGCCTCGGACAATCAACAGGTCACAGGCCCCTAACCCCTCCCTGTGGCTCACCACCAGCCTGCTTCTGACAGGATGAGTTTGACCTCTGACCCCTTGAGCAGACAGCTCAATCAGCTTTTTATGGCACCAGTCATAGCAGAGAAAGAGAGAGCATAGCCACTCTTTCTCCCTTTCTTTCTCATTGTAACCCTGCCTCAGTCACATAGCTGCTATGTTAGGTATTGATTTAATAGCGTGACACGGCAAATCAGCTTTATTACTCACAGCCTTTATTGTCTCATATAATAATCTGTGTTGTTTAAGCTTTTATTTTGCTTGCCCGTACCTCAAAAGTCATAACCCAATGCTGAAGACGATGATTTGATTGAGGAGGTATTTAAAAAAACAGGAGAACTCTGATGCAAATTTGGCCCCTCGTTCAGATCAAAACTGCTAGTGATGTTTACTCCCCTAAGTCCTCTGAGCACCACCGCTGATTTAACCTCCAGGGATGAGCAGCCCGTGATCACAACGCTCAGAGGAAGTTAGCGGCCTCCACTCTCCGGAGGCCAGCACTTCCTCTTGATTTCGCCTGTTCTGTCGAAAAAGAAAAGGAAGGTAAAGATAAAAAAAACTCCCCTGCTATGCTGTGTGTGTGGGCTTCACACAACTGTAAAACTGCGTCATCAGCACAAAGATGAAACTCTTAGTGCGTGTGTCTGTGCGCGAGTGCATGTGTGTGTGTGCATGTGTGTATTTTAGACAAGGTGCCTGCCCTGGAGCTAGATAATGTGAACAGAAGCAGATGGGGAAACTTAAACGCACACCCACTAGGGTATAGCAGAGCTGGCACAAAGTAAGAAGAGGTCTTAGAACATCTCCCAGCACTAGTGGATGCCAGCACTCTCGCTAGCACTGAGACTGGATGACAAAGAGAGTGAAAAAGAGAGCGAGAAAGAGAGTGAGTAAGAGAGAAAGAGAGGATCTGTTGTGTGTGTGTGTGTGTGTGTGTTTTTTGCACAGCGCCTCTACTTTTTGTTCTTTTTGCATATTTATTCTTTTCTGAACTTGTCGGCCCTCTGTCCTTCTGTTTTGTGTCTCTGTGCTCTCTGAGTCTGAGTTTAACAAATTCAACCCAGTACAGTCCACATAAAAACACAGTTTTTTCTGCTGTTTGTTTTTGTTTGTTTTTTACAAATGTAACACTCACAAAATAGCAAAAGTTAAAGCGGTGAACTTGGATGCTGATTGTGCCCAAATGTATCATGTTACATGATGTACTTACCTTTAACTGAAGGCCATGATCTTCCAGTATATTTAAAACAGAAAGCAAAAGCAAAGACTTTAACATTACTTTACAATGCTCTATTACCTTCACCATTGTGAATAAGCATATAGTAAGTTTGCCTAGGAGATATATGCTCCATGTCTGTGTACATCCCATCAAATTCTGGATCAAATGATTCTTGACAACAGAGAAGCTAATATACCATTCACCATACTGTCTGCATTGGATTATGCAGATATCCTGGATGCTCATGCTGCTGCCATTACCCTTAAACCACTGGACGCTGTCTACCACAGGGGCATTTGATTAATTCATTTCAAGATAGCTATCGCACTCACCACTGTGAGTTTTATGAAAGGGTTGAATGGTCATCAGCGTTCCTGAGTCTTTATTTAAAAGTGTTTGCTATTAAAGCTCCAGAGATATTCATCGTCCTTCGTTGAGTTCACAAGACACTAATTTGTCTGAGAGCCTTTAAAGTCCTACTATTCTTTACTTATATATATATATTATAATATTTGTGATTGTTTTAATTAGTTTACTTAGTCATGTGTGTGATGGTTGTATGAATTAATAACCTCGTTGCGCTCTTTTGTATATGTAATTTGTTCAGTCTCTCTTGCGAAAGAGATCTTGATCTCAATGAGGTTTCCTGAATAGATACAGCTTGAATAACTAACTAACTAACTCTGCCTGTTCAGCAATCATGCAAAAAGCACTTGTCCAAACCCTTAGTCATGCTTCACATTTTGCAAAGCATCCAAGTCACTTGGGACCAATCTGTTAGGCCCATAAATCAGCTCTGGTGCTCCACACGAGTCAGCCAAAGCAGGCTGGGGGTAAAAAAGAGGCCAATGAGTCCTCCTCCCACAATGAGATGCACATGTTGCTGCCTGGTGGGTGGGTGCTGCAGAGGTCAGAGGGGGTGTGTAGGTTAATAATGAGGTGAACTTGATCTACTCCAGTCCCAGAGAAGACCGGTCGCTCTTTCCCCCCAGAGAGGAGGAGACCATTATCTCAACAATGTAAAAAGAGAAAAGTGATGAGGGAGAGAGTGGTGTGTTTTTCTGAACTGCTGGGTCAGATAATGGTTGTGAGATTGCAGATAAATGTATTATTAGTGGTTCTAGTAATGAGAACATTAGTAAAAGTCATAAAGATAAGCAGAAGAAGAAAAAATGAAAATGGAACAAGCTAACCAAGGCTTTATATACATATACTAAGATCAATTCTATAGTATTTCCAAGTTTTAGTACAGAAAGAGAATACAATACTTTACAATACACATACAGAAATATAATCAGAAACACTTTTTTCCATTTAACCACATAAGCCAATGTTGCCAAATGCTAAACACAAGCAGCTGTACAAGAACTTTGCTTGAATAAAATGATTTAAAATTAGCACAGTATTGCTTTAATTAAGAAACCATCTGTTCAAAGAAGACACAATTACAAGTTCAAAATGAGCATTGAGTTCCAGAACCAACAGTTAAAGATGAATCACTGAATTAAAGAAGTAAATTGTATTTGCCTTTGAATGTTCAGTATACTGTAATTGTACTCTGTAATCTCCATTGTCGTGCTATCACGTATGTAGTACATGGTAGGTCTTTGTATGTTATGCCATGAACATACTGAGGAATGCCTAGTCTGTATAGTAAGCCTAAATGTATTTTTATGTGATCAAAATCAAAGTGTAGTGATTGTACTCATTTAACCAATTTGAATTCAGATATTCAAAGCTTTCAGAGCTTTCTGGCTTTCCGGGATTCCCAGCAGCATCCTTACGCCATCATCAATGTGGTTCAGTTATAAGCCAGTGAGCAAAGGTGATCCTCAGGCACATTGTTCCTAAGCGTCATGGTCCTTAGACTTTCAACACACTTGACCTTTAGTCTGGACTTTGGAATGACCAAAAGGGTCTCAGTCTTGTTCACACATGAAGCCAACCTGCTTGTATAAAAACAAATATTTATTCTAAAGAGAAACCCGTACAGATTAGCTTCATACCTGTTTCAGGGCAAGCAATCCAGCACTGTTAATCCAGTTTATGAAGAGATTACTTAACACACATATATATACTGTATTTTAGCAGTTATTTTCCAAATGTGTCTACTGAAGTTACTGGTTTCATGATAGCAAATTTCAATAAAATCGTAGGTATTTAAAATTGAAGCTTCCAGTAGAAGAAGAAGTATGTTAGCTGGGACTAACAGGATCCTGAATTGGCTTTTTTGAGAGCAGTTAAAAACACTTTATGTTTAAAAGTGCATGAAAATGTGCCAGCGGCTAAGGAGCTGTTGATAACAGATAAAAAAAAAGTTGGGACTAAATGTATTAAGGAGCTCTTTGGTGAATTTAGCAGGATAACATCTAGTGGTCAGTTAGAGGATCTTATATGAGATACACTATATACAAGAGCCAAAGGCGCATTAAGTTCAAAACAGCTCAACAGCTGAATGCTCTGAAGTTCCTGATAGCAGGGCAGCCGGAGAGAGAGCAAGCACCATAAAGGCAGTTTTGAGAAAAAAAAAAGATAAAAACCTAAAAGTCTTCAGTCTACTAAATTATATCATGAATTCACAGCGAATTAAAATGGAATAGTTTATTTCACAATGGATCACAAATTCTATTTGAACAAAAACTTAAGTTAATAAAATCATTCACTTATTTTATTTCTAGTGTTTGATTAAAATTAAACAGATTGTAAATCTAAGCTACAGATAAAGGAGCAGGGGAGCGGATTTCTGCACTCTGTTGATGCCACTTAATGCCCTTCAGGTAAGGTCTAGAAATTGCCGATGCTATCTGTCACTACAAGCCAGACATAAACGTGCATACACACACACAAACACACACACACACACACGTACATAAACACATATCCCACCCCCTTGTAAGAGCGCTCAAGTTTGATTGATGAGGAAATAGATGGCAAATTGCAATGTCCATCCTGATGGATGACATAATTTGGCCCAATGTGCTGATCACGTATGCCAAACCAGACCCGGACCCCCTCCCTTCCTCCACCCCCTTTTGCTTACAATTGATCAGTGGGAGTTTTGTACACCAGTCTCCTTTGAATTTAATGCATGAGGAGGGAGAGCAGTTGACGCGGCTCTTTACTGCCTGTCCCGGTCCCTCGGCCCCCTCCCTCCTTTCCACTCCCCCATCCATCTTTATCTAGAGGGGTCCAAGCCGTGACAGATCCAGTAGCACTCTGTTTGTTTACCCTCATACATAGACAATCACTCTGTGTTAAATGGCCCTTCTGCTTTTAGATGGATTATTGTTTACACAAGTTCAATTATAGGGGGTGTCTGAATGAAGACTTATTGAAAGGCCGACTAAGAAAGATGGGCAGTGATTGTCAGTCCTTGATATTTTCTGTCCATGTTTGTTCTCCTCATCAAACTAGAGCAAACATTGTCAAGCCTTTCATTTCCAGACACCTTGTTTGCCAAGGAATTTTGTAAAAGCCTGTTCAAACAATGAGTGTCAACATTAGAGGCAAATATTCCAATTGATTTGTAACAGCCTTGACTTTTTCCACAGGATGATGAGGTTAACCTTATAATGTGTAAATAAATCTGGAGGAGACCTCTGACTGGGGCGAGAGGGGTTGTCACATCCGTTGGCACAGGAAAGCTATGCATATTCCTCAATCAAAATTCCTACACGTGTAAAACATCTTTGCCAGGCCTTGTTCTCCCAGAGGCTTATTTTGTGGAAGCCATCCAAGCGCCACCTCATATTCAAATGGGCTGACAGGTGAAGAAGAGTTGGAGGAGGAGGAGGAGGGGGGGTCGGGTTTGAGATGTCTTGATTGATGGGCCGGTGGCACACTGTGGCGGCGGAGTTTATGAGCCAGAGCAAATCTGAATATTGAGAATTCGGCCATCGTGTCACACTCGCCATATTAAGAATTATTTGACAATGCATTATGTTGGAGATCTGTCAAACAAAAAAGATGAGCATGCCCTCCCCTGTGGCTGAAATTACAACCTGCGATGCAGTGAGGAGTGGCTCCCCGCCCCACTTTGGGAATTCTCTGTGGACAGCTTTGACACGGGGGCCCATTGACAGGGGCCCTCCTCACTTACTCAGAGTTAGTGACTGCCAAAACAAATGATAAAGCACATCAGTATGCATGGATTCCACTGTCGTCAGATTTGTACTGTATTGTTTGCATGCATTTGAAAAATGACTTTTAAACTTGAGGCTTTAAGGCAAAAAATAAAATGTACATCCTGAGATGCCTCAAATTGAACCCCATGTGACAGCAGAAAAAAACTGTTGTGTAATCTCAATCTGAGAAAAAACTCTGAGGTCTTGATGGCATGTCAATTCTAGCTGATGTTTTCATGCTCTCTCCCATCCAATGCTTTACTGTTCAATGGAAATTATTTATCTTAAACATGCCATCCCATCACCACGTTATTTCACACTGCGAACAACATGGTGCTAACAAATGGCTTCCACCTGGTCTTACTGGATCAGGCCTTTTTTGGCTCTCCGCTGTTGCTAATTTTAGCTCTCTGAGCAGCATTTGACCATTTTTTTGCCCATAAAGGATGCTTCATCTGGTTACAAAAGGGCTGGCTAAACCGCTGTAATGTGACTGATTTACAAGTGATCTTTGACTGCCGTGATTATGTGTGCAAAGCATGTGTGTATATCTCATTACAAGGTGTCAACTTGTTTTTTATATTTGGACATTTTAATGAGAGAAATGAACCCCGAGGCTGTTTTCCTGTGTTCTTTGTTCACTAGATGCACACATGAAAAAAAATGAAAATCCTCTTGAGCTTCATTACACTTCAACCTGTTTTTTTTCAGTGTTTAGCTTGTTGCGTTGCCTAGACTGAACATGACAATCAAGAGTGCGCTGTAATGACTTCAAGGTATTAATCTGACATTCATTTAGATGTGAGCCGTGGTCCTCCAAATGGTGGAGGAAACAAATCATTGGCCCTTTAATAATAATCAATGCCTGATCCCCCCCACCCCCTTCTTTTCCCCGTGCATCATCTGGTGTGCTGTTTGTGTGTGTGCGTGTATATGGTATGGTGTGTGGTGTTTCTAGGTGTACTCTGTGAGCCATGTTTTTTCCTCTGGGGGTCTCTTTGGCTGACCCCCCGACCCCTCTTTCTCTGAGGACAGCCAGCTAAGAACCAAGCAACATATCAAAGAGTGGGGGGGCACAGCCAGGCCACTGGGTTTCTGGCAAAATCATCTCAATAAATAAATATCACAAGACACCGCTGGAGGGAAAAGCTTTGATGTGGGGGGGTTGAGCCCCATTCTCTCTTTTCTCTCTCACTCTTTCTCAACTTTAATACAGGCTCTTCTACTCTAGTGTCTTCACTCACCGCCAAACCCTCACCACTTGCTCTGACAAAATGGCTCATGTGTGCTCCTCTACACACATCTCAGCAGCGCCAAACGTTCAGGGGCTTGTAGTTTTCCTCTCAGAGGAGGTGAGAGTTGGAGAAACACAGTTTTGTTATCAATAGATCCAGGGCGCTGGATTGGTTATGAGTAGCTGGCGCCGAGTGAGTTGGAGAAAAGCCTTTATTTTCTTCCACAATGACACCTTGAAAATATATTTACAAATGTCTGTTGCAGTTCACTTTTAATTGTTTCCACAAGGTTAAATAAGGAGGGATTATTGTGTACATGTACCCTGTCAATCATTATTTAATTAATTCAGAATACTCCATGTCACGGCCCAACTGTTAGTAAATGAGAAGTAAACTAAATGTTTCAGCCATGTCTTGATATCCACAATTCTTCTCTACAACAGAATAGTGTTTTTCCGCCTCATTTTCCACCGAGGCTTTATCAGCATTCAGACCTACTCTAATTGTGTCATCATCCATACATATTAACTGTAATCTGCTCTTTGTTTTTAACAAGACAGTCTGGTGTTTAGTCATCTGGGAAAGTTTTCAGTCCTGGAAAAGCTAATAGTAGAAGAAATGTCCTGATGTAAGTGTCCCAAATTTGTTCAAGGGAATTGCAACACGTCAGCCGGCTGTTGCCTCAGTTTGTCACTAGCCAGAGATGCTTATTTGTATAGGGTGACCCTTAGGGACGAATCACAATGTCTACTTTATGGACGGATAAAAACACACAGTGGACAGTGTAAGCTATTATGTTTTTCCCTTGCAGGATTGCCTCATGCCTGTGTCTGCAAACGCTGAACTTGAGAGCAGTAGAAATAGCTGACTACTCTAAAATATATGCGGTTCACTTTCCAGCAAAAGATGTGAAATACTCTGTAATGTCAAATGCTGTCTGCAGTGGGAATGGCCAAACACAAAGCTGACAGCAGCATTGTCAGGTTTTTCATGTGATCTAAAATGAATATACAGCAGTATGACTTGATGTTGTACTGGTCAGTGCACTGGTGTTATCCTCTCCTTTTTTGCATTTCTGTAATGATCATTTGTCCTCAGCAAAACATACCACATACTTCTTTTGTATAATTTGAATAAATTACTTTATATAAGTATATAAGTGCATTCCCAATGTCAAATTGATCTTTCTATCTATTAGTAGGCCGGGCAATGATTCAATATAGTTATTTATCTGGTTTGAGTGAAATTTTATCCTGATAGTGTGATCATATTTTGTAAACATTTACAAAATCCCTGTCTAAATTAATGTTTGCAAATTGAAACACACCAAATTAAGTATGTTTTGCACGTTTAATGAATTTGTTTGATCTTAATACTGCTGCACACAATTTACTGCATTCAATTTATATTTTTGTTGTTTTGCATACATTTTCCATATACATTTACAAATAAAAATATTTTTACTATTATAATCAGGATAACAATTTTAAACACGTAGCCCTTGTTTTAGAATGAACATACAATAAGAAAAAAAAAAAAACATTTTTTTGATTGGAGGACTAAATAAAGACAAATCTTAAAAATAGTTTGTTTTGAGGTTGGTCTTCACTGTGAAAACTTTCCCAGCACAACCCCCACATCACTGTTTCCTGTCACTGGAACATCTTTGTCTAATGGTGCAACATGAATAAAAGCCAACATGATATTATGAAAACCCAATAAAAGTGGATAGAGGTGGTGAGAGTGGATGCCTGGAGGGGGAAATGCAGGTACATTAAGCTCAGAAATTGGTCAATAATGCTTTACTCTCTCTATTGAGAGGCAACAGAGTGGAATGTGGATTTGAGTGTGCGTGCTCTAATACGCTGAGCAGTATGGGGGTTAAACTGCATGTCTCTGGGGAGCATGTTATTGACTGTTGACCAGCCCAAATTAATTTTCAACAAGCCTCTTCAGGGGAACAATGGAGATGGATTATTGTTGCAAAGGGAGGGCCTCATGTGCTTTACTCCAAGGTCCGCTAAGTGGATGACTGGCCTCTTAATATGCCTCCACCTCAGTTGAACTACTGCTTTTGTTATCAATTGTTGACTGTTACACTTTATGTTAGAATTGTGAGCCATGAACATCCGCTTTACATTATGAACATGGAGGTGTGTTGACAAAAAATAGCTTTTGTTATCTTCTTTTCACCCAAATTCTTTTTTCCGATGACGCTGAGTGCAGTCATTATTTCCAAAGTCTCGTCCTCATATGGATTTAAATGTGCCTGTGTAGTTGATGTGCCTCCGCTGAGGAAGTCAAGCAGCTGAGTTAAACAAGGGGCCTCATTGTTAATTTGGGCATCCTGGCTTATTAGTTTGGTTTTGATCTATCGGAGGCGGCTTGGTGTCATCCCATCGCTTGTTTTCCCTCTCCCACTTTGAATGGTACAAGTGACAAAAGGCCTCCCACACACAGTAGCTGGCGCAGTGTGATCACTGCACGCTGAGACACAGGGAGGTGTCAGCACTAATCTCCTTTAAAATGGCTCTCTTGTCTTACATGCGATGCTCACAGCATATCCTCAACGCTGTAATTGTGTCTACTCGATGAGACTTGCCGTCCCACTTTTGCACCACTTTTGTTTCATACAGTGAGTGCGCGCCACTGAAGTTATGATACATTGCACCTGACTGATGAGTTGAAAATCAGTGAAATGATTTTACCTGCTATTCTCAGCCACATCAGTGCGTCTTGTGCTTTCTAATCTCCCATCACTGAAAGAGGTAATAAGAAGTAATATGCAGTACACAAATATGATCTGCTCCCATTGTCAGCCTTTGGATGAATCCATCTTGTTAAGCATAAACTCAGGCAAAGTGACTGTTGAATTTGACATGGGCTTATAAATACTACTTGTTAAATGATTTAAGAATTTCTTTTAAGGACCAGGTCTTCACTCACTGCATTTATACTTAACTCTCCTTATGTCACTGTTAAGCTACACACTGATTTATCGACTGCAGTCTTTTTTCCTCCTCAAGTTTAATAGCAAGTGTTCTCTGTAAGGCAACTCTGTTCATGTTTACAAAAACTGCGAAACTTTTGGATATTTTTTGCTCATAATAGAATCTAATTTGAGTTTAATTCACTGCACATTGTTAAACCACGGTGCAGCTTTCTTAGCCAATACTGTTCTCTCTCAAAGGAGCTATTCGGTCACATGTGAAAACATTTTAATAACAAGACATTTCGTCTTTGTAATGCTCTCATGATCCCTTGGCCTCAGTGTCAGCCTCGTAGATTCATGCCTCCGAGTAGACAAAGAGGAACGGATCTTCCACATTGACAGTGTCCTCCGTGTTATTACACATGTAGAGCGGGGTCAGCTCAATAGCATCGCCTCTCATGCAGAAAGAAAACCGTTAAAGAGAGGACGATGCAAGCAACTCCATGAATTCAATACAAACAGAGGTTCAGAGATGCAGCCGTTTGGCATTTGGATAAGACCTTTTCTTACTGTGGAATTTTCTCCTCCAAATCCCTAAGCAGCAATCATGGTTGGTGTTTCTCTGCAGTATTCTGTAAATATGAGAGCCCACAGCTGAGGTAGTTTTCCCAAGGTCACAGCCTGTGATGATGATGAGGAGCAGAGCTGACTTGATGCATCTGGACTTCATTATAGGAGGCTGGAACATGCACTGCTATCATTCCTGCTATCTGCTGAGGGAGATGGAAGACAGCCGCAGAATCCAACTCAGCAGGGGTTGTCTTCCATCTTTCCTCATGTTTGGGGGTTTGCCTTCCATCTTCCTCTCATTTTCCCTTTTGTTATTCGACTAACTTCATCTTTATCTTTACGTCTGCCTCTGAAGTGCTGTGTGTTTATGCAAAACCCATGTTTGGCATACTTGTCGAGACTGAAGCGAAGATTGAAGTGCTTGTCAGTGCTTTAACTTCAAGTCTGTCTTACTTGGATGATCCCCCCCACACACACACTACCCAACCCCATTTCCCCCTTTCACTTTGCTGAGAAAGTTTCAGCTTCCTCTCCCATGCCTCGTTGATGCCCCGGAAAAGTCAGAGCTAAGTCAGAGCTCTCCCCGTCTCGCCCCCAGGACAGAGAGCACCTAGCCAAATGCCTTGTAGGCTCGCCAGGAGCTCATCGCCTCTGAACTGACTGATTGCCAGTCAAAAAAAAAACTCCCACACCGTTGCCATTCTGCCATTTTCTGCCGTGCGCGAAAACATGGAGCACATCAAAGGAGCATATTCACTTACCCCCCTCTCCATGCCCTCATCAAGCCATACACCCGGTTTCCCGAATGCCCCCCATGCGCTGCTGTTCGTCCTCCTCCCCCTCCCTATCTACCCAGCCTGTCTCTCTCTTTGCCCATTGTAAATTTTGCAGATGAAATCAAACAGACTCCTGTTCGTTGGTGTGTCAGAAGCGGTGCACTGGACTGTGTGGCTAAGAGGAAAAATCAATGCAGCCCTAAGTGGGAGATCAAACTCAATATGTAGCTTTGGATGGAGCCATAGTGTTTACATTAATATCTATCATTCATATCAAGAAACCACAGATCCATTATTGATATCTGGCAGCTACAGTTGCATCACCTTGAGAGTTCCGAAGGTGAAAAACAACATAGCACAACTGGGTGTTTTTAATTTCTTTATTTATTTCTGTTTCCCTCTAGTGAGATGTCACTTCAAACACAACCCGACCAAGGAATGTTATTATGCTGAGAGAATGTCAGCCAGTTACAATAGGCTGCTTAATGAGGTAGTGGCAAACTTTCAGGCAGGCCATAATATGAATTATTTGTCATGCTCTCTCTCTCAGTGTGTGTGTGTGTGTGTGTGTGTGTGTGTGTGTGTGTGTGTGTGTGTGTGTGTGTGTGTGTGTGTGTGTGTGTGTGTGTGTGTGTGTGTGTGTGTGTGTGTGTTTGGAAAGGGCCCAGTGTAAAGCGGGATGAAGGCAGGCCTTGATGGAGAGATGTGGCACTAGCCTGGGGGCTCGCTCCACTGTGAGGGTAGTTAGCTCGCTGCACACCGCCATCATTAGGGACTAGGGCACTTGTGCTGGGAAGGTGACACACAAGCCTAGACTCAGACAGCAGCACATACACATAACACCTGTATATATGCAGCACCTCTCCTCTGTAGCTCACACTCTTAGTCTTGGCCTCTCAAGTTATTTTTGTTCGGTAATCACTGCCAAGTCCCCATATGAAGCACTATTTAGTTGAGATGCATCTTGTCAATAAATACATTTGAATATGATCAGATTGTTAGTAAACTAAACAGTATATTTATGTTGATAGGGTGATCTAATGGTCAATGACCTAATAGTGACTTGTAAAGGTCATGTGTTTATGTTATAATGTACTATGCCTTTTTTTATGATATTCGTGGGACAAACTTTGCTATGACTTTTTCTTAGACATTTTAATGGAATAATATACTATGACATTCGTTTGGCATGTTTATGTCCTACAATACTATCATTTTTTATGACATTTTGGTAGCATACTATGCTATGACATTTTTATGACATGTTATACTATGACCTTTTCTCTTACACTTCTATGGCATACTATAGCATGATATTTTTCTAGTATAGTGTGTAATGGCATTTTTATTGGAATTTTACCTGCATACTTATCTATGGCATTTTTTGTTACATTTTAATAGCCTACTATACTATGACTATTAGTTTTTACGACATTTTTATATGACATTATAAATATATGGCATACTATACTATGACTTTTTTATTACATTTTCACTGCAAATTAAACTATGGCATTTTTTATTACATTATTATGGCACACTATTTGTGGACATTTTGTGGCATACTTTAATATGAGTTTTTATGGCAACTTTATGACACATTATACAATGGCATTTCTTATTGCATTTTTATACTTACATACTATTGTTTTTCAACATACTATACTATGACTTTTTTATGATTTTTTTCTACATATTTTTTTAATGACTTTTTTATGACTTTTTTCGACATACTATACTATGACTTTTTCGACATAATATACTATGACTTTTTTCGACATACTATACTATGACTTTTTTCTTTACTGACTTTTTTTTGCTATACTATGACTTTATTTTTCCACACACTATACTATGACTTTTTGACATACTATAGTATGACTTTTTTTCCCCACACACTATTCTATGACTTTTTATGACATACTATACTATGACTTTTTTTCTGACTTTTTTTTTTTCGATGCATACTATACTATGACTTTTTTTCAAAATACTATACTATGACTTTTTTCCATTTCATGCTATACTATGACTTTTTTTCCCCATAATATACTATTCTTTTTGACATACTATACTATGACTTTTATTTCTTTTTTTCTGACATACATACTATAATATGACTTTTTTCATCATGCTATACTATGACTTTTTTCATCATGCTATACTATGACTTTTTTTTTATTTTTTCGACATACTATACTATGACTTTTTTTTTTTCACACACTATACTATGACTTCTTTATTTTTTTTATTTTTTCGACATACTATACTATGACCTTTTTTTCCCACACACTATACTATGACTTTTTATACATATGACTTTATTTTTTTATTTTTCATTTTTCGACATACTATACTATGCCTTTTTGTGACTTTTTACGACATACTATAATAGGACATTTTTATGATTTTTTCCGACATAATATACTATGTCTTTTTTACGACATACTATACTATGACTTTTTATGACTTTTTATGACATACTATACTATGACTTTTTTCGACATACTATACTATGACTTTTTTCGACTTTTTGTGACTTTTTACGACATACTATAATAGGACATTTTTATGATTTTTTCCGACATACTATACTATGGCTTTTTTTCACACACACTATACTATGACTTTTTAGGACTTTTTGACTTACACATCTGACTTTTTCCAACATACCATACTATGACTTTATTATAACTTTTTTTTAACATGGTATAGTATTTTTTCAACATACCATAATATGACTTTTTTCCAAATACTACATCTACTTTTTTTTTGACATACTATACTTTTTTGGAAATACTTTATTCTGACTTTTTTAAGACTTTTTATGACATACTATTATATGACTTATGCAGTCTTTTTTTACATACAATATTACGAATGTTTTTGACTGTATGACTTTTGTATGATTATTTTTTTCTTACATTATATACACTGAATTTTTTTCTAACTTCCAAAACAATATATTTATTTTTTTCTACATTCCATGACTTTTTTATCACTTTTGTTGGCATAATGTACTATGACTTTTGTTTGATTTTTTTATGATTCATTACAACACAGTATACTTTAACTTTTTATTTTTTTAAACATACTTTACTTTGACTTTTTTATTTTGTACAATAACTATTTTAAAAATACTATAATATGACTCTTTCTACGACTTATTTCTACTCTGACTTTTTTTAATTACTTTTTTCAACAAACTATACTATAACTTTTTTCACATATTAGACTGACTTTTCTCATGGCTTTTGAGACATACTATACTCTGATTTTTCAGGATTTTTTCAACATACTGTAAAGTGTTTTATGACTTATTTCAACTAACTATACTATGACTTTTTTATGACCTTTTTACACATACTATACTCTGACTTTTTTAAACATACTATAAAATGTCTGTTTCAACATGCCATATTATGACTTTTTTTTTCCACATACCAGACTGTGTATTTTTTTAATAATTTTTCTGACATACTATACTATAATATTTTGCAAAGTACTATATTTCATTATTTTTATGAATTATTTCAACATATTATACACTGGCTTTTTTATGACTTTTTTGACATACCATACTATGACTTTTGTATGACTTTTTTGCCATGATACACTATTACTTTTTTTGCCATAATATACCAAGGCTTATGTATGACTTATAACGACATTTTATCAAATTACTTTTTATGATTTATTTTCATGACTTTTTTCAAAATACTATACTATGACTTTTTATGACCTGTATCCTAAACTATACTACGACTTTTTTCGTCATACTGTATTATGCCTTTTTTAAGGTTTTTTCAACATACTATTCTATGACTTTTTTGACATACTCTTCTGCGTGCATGCATGCATGCTTGCATGCTTGTGTCAATATGTGATCATATAGGTCATTTTCACAACAGCAATTTTTTGATAGACTATATTTGAATTTCTTTTTCATGGTAAAATATACAATGACTTTATTTCTGTCTTTTCTGTGATATACTTTGTTATGACATGATAATTATTTATTACATTCTTTTATAACATTCTATGATATTATTTAATGGCATTCTATAGTATGTCATTCTAAATTAAATTTTACAGCATACTGTACTATGACGTTTTTTATGGCATTTATGATGACATGTTATGAGTCATTAGCTTCAGCATTAGCATTGACTCTGGAAAGTGTATTACAGACTAATACAAAACTAGATTATGTTCTACATACTCTGGTACGTTAGTTGGCTGTATGCACCTAAAAGTTGAAATTGCAATACGCCACATTTGAAGTTAATTAATACTTTTATTACAATTAAACTTGTATGAAAGGGTTCTTTTTAGGAAGCACTTAATTCCCAATTTCTTTGACATGGGATCTGAAATCTGTCTACGATAACGAAACACATTTTTTTAAATAACAGATATGCTGACAGTGGTGTAAGCCTATGCATTTTGTTTCAAGAAAAAAGTCACGCACTCCACACTCATTTCAAGGCAGCAACAGGAAAGTCAACGCAGAAGTGCCAAAAACTGCAGTTCCTCAAATGGCTACTTGAGGCTAGCTTCAAAAGCAAGTCAATCCCCATAGACCCCCATTTTAAAATAACCATGTTATCAGCTTGGTTCAAAAAACTGTTTTGGTCTTGATAGCTTATATCCTTGATGGCGATGGCCTACTTTAAGCTTCATAACGGCTCTTCAGAAACCTGTAACAATTGTTTCAATAGCATATGTTTGGTTTGGGTTATATAAATGATCCCATTTCTATTGAGACTGCTTGGACCACATAACACATTGTTGTCTAGTCAATCATAGCTATAAACTTATCATATGTATGAGGGTGCTTATAAAGCAATTGGTTGTCCTTTCTGCTCATGCAGCATAATGTAAGGAACACAATAGATATTCAAATCGCTTTCTTCTTTCTATGCTTTTGCCCAACTGTTGCCCTGACGTTTGGTTTCATACATCAGATGTTGTGGCATTTGATTTTAAAGGAGGACAGCAGGATTATGAGAGAGACTGAAGTTGAAAAAAGTAAAAAGGCTCTCCATGTTGTGGTCTGAATTACTGAAATTGTCTCTGATGGAACATTTCACTCCCTGTTGCTTATTCCTCTCCTCTGTGTACTCAAACGCTGCTTTCATTGTCCCTCTTTTCAGAATCTATTGTAGTGCAATACACACAATATGGCCTTAATGGGTCCAAAATAGTTCTGATTAAAGATGGCCTTGTTACTGGCACACCACAGGATAGTCCTTAGGGGAAAGCATTGTGCACCAAATTGTACCAAAATTTCCCTTGTGCGGTAGCCCTTAGTTATTTCTTAGATAAAAGAGACTGTTTCATATTGGAGGAAAGAGTAAAGCTCTCAAAATACCCACCTTTCATGTCCATCATTTTGTTCTTCAAGGTTAGATGACAATTGCTACTGAATAAAGAGTGGGCTGATTCTTTCAAAAAAGGAGTTTTGGAAAAAAGGAGGTTATTCAGTCTGCAAGTTACTCATTGGTTTATATTCAAATCGCTCAAAAAGTATTGACAAGTTGTTTTCAGCATCAAAGCTAATGACATGCTAAATGCTTTTACTTTACAGGCTCCTGCTATCCAAGAGTTATTTTATGTGTTTACTCTGTTAATCAAGATTTTCTTTTCTTTTCAGCCCTGCAACAGATAGAGAATGTAGGCTGTACTCTATTTCCTAAAAACACTTTTCAAAATATTTTCAAAAGGCTTTTTACCTGCACCTTGGCTCTCTGATTTAATTTATTTTCCTACACCACTGTTTGAGAATAAAACACATCATTGGAAACACTCACACCTTGTTGTACTGTAGGTTTTTTACCTACAGTACAACAAGGTGAAAGAGGTTTTTCACCCTCTTCTCCAAAGTGCAAACTTATAATTAGTATTGACATTGACCTAACTTTACCTCTATGTTTCTTCCTACAATCCTGCAAAAAATCAATTTGACCCCAGTTCATCCTTGGACACATAAGTTAAATCTTGAGATCATTAGATACGAACAAGGGCACTGGCTCTGTATTCCAATTCACAAACAATTTACTTAATTGCTTTTCGAACCAATGAATGTAGTTGGCCGAGCAATGGTCACTTCAATTTTGCAATTCAGTCACTTTAATTTTTTGCTTTAAGAGCATTTCGAGAACTCCTTTCACAAAAAGCAGCCAAAATAAAGAGCACCTTCGAAAACTCGCCTGCACACAGAAACCGAACAGTAACCCTCTATCCTCTTCTCTTTTAACTTCATATTAAACTTAATTGGGGTGAAGAGAGGAATGTCATTATGGAGGACACCATACATCTGTGAATATGAAGCTGTTATGAAAATATGTTGCGTTTTCATCTTCAGCAAAGGAGATTGTAGACGTTGATGCTATACGCTGCGGCCATTCCTACAAACCTTTCAATTTTGTTCGACTACCGTGATCAGGGTCAGGGATATACATCTCTTTTTTTTGATAACATCCGAAACAAAACCTTTTTGTGTTTTGTTTGTTGTAACCTAGAGGACATATTTAATGTTCGGCAATGTTATCTGATTTGTATGCTTGCCTGCAGCGTTGGCCTTCAACATTGTTCCTCCATGCCACACTGACATCAAAAAATGTCATTTCTTTACTCAGGTATACAATGCCTTTCCTGCTTCTTGAAATTAATTAGAACCATCACGGACGCTCCCGCGTTATACATTGCTAGTCTAATGGTTTATAGTTCAAGGGTATAGTCCACACAAATGCATTAAGTGTGCATATTGTATATACTCAAAGGGAACAAAGAAGAGTCCCGCGTTTGCTTGATGCCAACTGAACCCATCCCCCAGGTTGCAGTTATTCTTTGCTTGGTATTCACTAGAGGACGTCCAAAACATTATGTCCCTGTTCAAGAACAACAAGCACGCTGTATTTCAGCTACACTTTAATACTTTTTTTGTTGTTTGCTTGGATACTTTTCGGACTTAAGCAACTTAATGATAAGTTAATGAAAATAAATCAATGCTGCTCTACTAAGGGAACGGAGTGAATCCATAAAATGTTGCACTCACTTGCCATCATGTACACTCAGAGACTGTTTTCTTCATCTATTGAAAACATCATGAAAGTGGAGACCAACCCAAACAAGCCTACTTTTACTGCAATGTAACACCTGTGTGCTGCCTCTAATACGAAAAAATGTGTCCACAAAATTCCTGACATAACTACTGATAGGACTCTCAAAGCAAAATGAAATCATAGCTATGATAAAACAGCCAACAACCCATGTATTGACAGCAGTTTTGAAGTGTTGAATGTGTTGATGTCAGAATACAATCGGACAAGAAACAACCATAATACACACGGACACTCATGTACAAGCCCCTTTGTCAGCAGCCTTGTTTAAGTGTTCATCAGCAAGAGGTGCTGCTCTGAGCTAATCTTGTACTGAAATGAGGTACAGTGTGAACATGAATCCATCCCAGACCACGTTCAAATATGTACTGTGCATTTAGCACAACACAGTTAATTACCTGACAAAGAGTACCAAAGACTGTTCTAATCCTCCTCTCTGTCCGTATGAATGGCCTTGTGCAGGTGTGTATTGTTTCCTGTTTATCAGTAATTGGTGATTCCTCCTAGATGAAATCTAGACCTGAGCAGAAAATCTTATAGGAAGGGGTCACACAAACTGCTATGGAGTTGCATATAGAAGCATGTTGTGAACTGCAGGTCTGTTTTTGTTCTTAAGATCTGGACAGACAACATTAAGCTGTACATTTAAATAGAAGATGGTACACTTACCTCACTGATAAATCTATTAAACAGGGGGAAGAACCACTGTAGTGAGTGTAAATTATCCCAGGAGCACTTTAACACTGGTAGAATGACAACACTACAGAGAGAACAATGAGAGTTATAATATAATGTGGGGAGTATAATAGGATTTTCTGATACAGAACAAATACAGTATAGAAACCTAATTGCTTTAGTTGATGTCATATTTTAAAGAAACAGATATATTCCTGTTTGTTTTGTTTTCTAACTTTGTGATTTGCCTGCAGACTGTGTTAACATAGATAATTAGATTGTGTGGTATTCGCTTTATCAGATGTCTCCTGAAAAGAGGAGACAGTGTTCTTTTTTCACTGATACAGTCAATGTTCACTTAAAACAATTCTGGGGTCTTCTCTTTCAGAACGGGGTCAAGAAAACATTTGATCAGAACTGTTAATTTTGAAAGTGAATACTGAGAGAAAAAGCTGCACATAGAATATCTAATATGAAGCATTTTGTAGTGAAAACAGTGGAATTTGTGGAAACATTACTTGAGCTGAACTGTTCTAAAAGTTCCAGTCTTTACTTTTTGCTTTACATTTGTGACAGTTAGATATGGGACCACGATGACCTCATTGATCATTTCTTGCTATCTGTTGGTGCTTACACAGGCAACACTGTGTGCACTCTGTTTACAAGGTTTGCAGGGTCTGAATATAGTTGCAGCTAATTGCCTTTCATGAAACCTGATGAGGTATGTCTGATGTTTATTTATAATGACATGATTCTCTATTAGACTATTACCTTATCTTAATTACTGCGGTATTCTTCAGTGACTGTTATGAACTGTATAGGACAACTGTAGCTGAATAAGACCTTCTTGCCGAGTTGCTGTTTCAACAGTTTCTCAGGTCACGGAACTTGCCAGTGAATTTTCAAATAAAAGGAAGACACAAATGTGCACATACTAAGTTGCTTTTATTAATACAGAACTGCATGCTACAGAGACTGTACAGCATAAACATTTATTCATTACAAAAAAACATGGTTTTGGAACCATTTAAAATAACAGGAAAAACAAACAAACAAAAAGATAAGAGCATAAAATAGAACAGGAACATCACAGCCGTTAAGGAAACATTCAAACTATTTATCATTAGCATCTTAATAAACCAGAGAAGAAATCGACAGATTACAGTCGCGTCATGTCAACTACAATGGCACCGAGTGGATGATTCTCTTGTAGCTTTTTTTACAGCCTCTTGCAACATCAACATGCCTATTTTTTCTATCTACCTATATGTAGTAGTGTACTTAAAAGTGGCAGTTTGTGTATTTTTTTGTATTTAATAGTTTTTTTATGAACTTCCTAATATACATAATTTGGCCCTTGTGGGTTTATACAGTATGATGTCCGCCTTTTTATTAAGTTTAAATTTTAATATTTGACAATTTGCTACCAAACACATTTGTTATAGCAACATTTATACTACATACATAGCAATCTATGTAACGTCACAGCAAAGAATGGTATCGAAATAAAAATAAAAACGACAAAAAAAAAGGATCCCTACAGCATGGTTAGAGGGGCAGAGAAAATTATCACAAAATTTGGCACGGAAAATCTGTACACGAATCTACAGTCTGAGAGATGTGACTGTGCAATAAAAAAGAAGGGCTTTAGACACTTTTCCAACTACTGAAGACACGGTACCCACTGTCTTGTTTCAAGTTTTCTTTTCTTCTTTTTGTAAAATGGCTTATAGACGCATTTCTTGAAATGAAGTTGTGCATACTTCTGTTCATGAGATCTACACATTACACTGAGTGGAATCCAGGTTTTCAGCGAGGAAAGAAATCAATAACAAAAGATTTGCCTTTTAAAACCTCCTTGTAAAAATGGATCATTCATATATAAGTCGCTTACCTTAAGAAAAAATATTTGTACAATGTATTAAGAAACAAAAAGTCAAAAAGAGACACATACAAGATACAACAAGCAATCTCTAAAGCAATAAATACTACTGGTCCTAGCGTTGTGACATTTTGAATTTAATAACCCTCAACCCTCCCACCCCGACCGCCCCTCAAGCCCACCCAACTTGCCTGACTCCACCCCAAAGGTAAACAACAAAGAAAAAAGACAACGCAGTGGAAGAATGCATATTTAACACAGTAATCCCCCCTCCCCATTATTCTGTACATTTAAACAAGAACAAGTAACATCACAATTAAAGTTGTTCCTCGGAGAGGTGTCGCCGCCAGCCTCATGCCCTCCTAGAGTTTTGAACAGATGTCAAATGATTGGTTCGCAAGCTCGTATTTAATACAAATAAAGAAGGAGAACCAACTCTTTCAAGAAAAGGGCTCACTGAATAATCTAACCTACCTTTTTATATCCGTCTTTTAAACATTTTGAAGTTGAACTAGATAATTTTTCTGTTTGCACTGTTTAACACTACAAAAAAGACAAAACAAAAATCCATAAAAATTTTGGCAGATTCACAAAGCTATACTACAGCTCATTGTATCATTTCTTTATAATAATTCAATTTTTTTTTGATAGTGATGGGTCAAATATTGACCAATGAACTTTAATAAAACAAAACCTAAAATTTCAAAGCCTTATGGCACAGAAACATAAAGAGAAATGAACTGACAGCGAGGGAAATATAGCAGAGAGAGGGCCTCGAAAGGTGTGTCTGAGTGTTTGTGTGTGTGTGTGTGTGTTTGTTTGTGTGCAGAGCTAGAAAAAGAGGAGAAGAATAGGGTAGACTATTCTATAGACTTGGTCACTAGCGACAGAGGCTGAGGGGCCGTGGAGGGGTGTAGCGAGTGGGAATGACACAGCGATGCTGAGGGCCGGGCCATTGAGGACGCCACAGAAGAGCCCGGCTGCCGCGAGGACGAGACGTCACCATGCTCCAGGGCTCCGTTGTGGGAGGAGGCGCCGGGCGTTTTCCTAGCTGCAGCAGAGTTTTCCAGCTGAACCAAAGATGGCGGTGGAGGCCCAGCCAGGAGGTGCGGGTGGTGGAGTGGCTGGTGGGCCGGTTTCATAGTCAGTGAGAGAGGTTGCATTTGTTCAGTCTGAGGTTTGGACTCTTTTGAGGAGGGGGAGGGAACCACTGAGGAGGGGGAGGAGGGGGGGGAGTCTAGTAAGCTTCCGTCCGTAGAGGGAGGACTGGCACAGCTGCCTTCACCTTGGATGTAGCGAATGCACTTTTTTTTTCTCCTGGGGGACAAGGCGAGAGAAAGAGAGCATCTATTAGCATTGCATCTTCAAACCGCATTGCCTCTTAGAACCGTTGCCGACTTAAATGCACCTTTGCCTTTTTGTTTAATTTTGAAAAATCCTTATTTGAAACCGGTTTTACGTAACGGATATATATTTTGCGGGTGCATTTAAGTAGCTCGTGCTAAGACCAAAGTTGGTAGAAATGACAGTCAATTTTTCAAATACTAAACCATCAGACAGGACAGACATGAAGGAGAGATCACAGGAAAAGAAGCTGGGAAATGAAAATCACAGACAGAGATGATGATAATGATGATGATGATCATGAGGAAAGATTAGATGTAGTAATGGTTGCTCTCCGGATGTAAACTCAGCCTTTCTTACAGGCAGAGCTACAGCTGGGGATCAGCCTGTTCTCTCCAGCAACACAAGGTTACTGGACCTGCCTCACTCGTCTCCCTCTATCTGGCCCTACTCTCTCTTCTCCTGAGGGGACAGAGTTTGGATACGAAGGCAAAAAGTCAACAAGCTCCACACTACTCCGCATCTGCCCCACAGACACAAGTGTGTGTGCGTGTGCGTGAGGGGTCAAGGCATCATGTTTGCATTCCAGCCCCGAGGTCGGGACCCTCCCCCTGCCTGCTGAGTCCTGAGGCCAGACCCGTTGCGCTCAGTGGAACCCGTTGAAACGAGCACGGGAGGGGAGGGGAGGGGAGGGGAGGGAGGGGGAGATGGGAGGGGAGGGGATTGTTGCATTTGTCTGCGGTGACTTTGTCTGCTGCGAAGGCTGTGTTCAGATTTGGTTAAGGGGGAATCTCTGCCCACCTCATCTTTACCCTGACCCTGGCAGTGACCCCTCTCTCAGCTCTCCATTCTATCACAAGGACGCCTGAAGGGGCCATGAAGTATTAGTATTTAAGACTCACAGGGACAGGGAGTAGGTAAAAAGAAGGCTATGGAGTTTTTTTTTTTAAAAAGATAGAGTGGGGCCATTGGAACATATGAGGCTGATCTTCAGTTTAATCAAATAAATCCTTCTTCTGTAATTCTAAAGGGGGATAAAGTCTACATGAAAACCAACAAAGAGAGCCGACTACTGAGAATGAAAAGGAAGATGGACGACAACAAAATCACATAAAAAAGGGCTCACGAAACCTTGATCGCATGCTAGGGTGAAAGACAAGCATGCATTTCCGATAAGCTCGACAGTACAGGCACACAACACCGGACAGTATAGAATACGACAAAAGTCTAGAAAAGAGTGGGGATAAGGCTTTTAGTGCTTTCTACACTGATACTGTAGTGCTGGGTGGTGCGGAGTATCGACCGGCCGTAAAAAGGTATCATTTGCCACTACATAGACATCTTGCTCTGGATAACTGTCTGTCAAACTGCAACAAATGAGCTAATATCCATTTTTTAACAGACATATCGATTCATAGTATGTGCCTGTGTATGTTATTGATTTTTCCGTCTCGGGGGAAATTACACCAGATGCATCTTTTAGGAAATGGAGCCCAGAGAGAACTTTTAACCTCTCGGCTCCTAAAACGAAGACTGAATTATCGCGCTTACCAGCCTCCTGATCTCCTGATCTGGTATTATTGTTGTAGGAAATAATGTAGTAAGTTTTTGAATATGTGTTTTTTTTTTTTTTTTTTAGCTGGGAGGGAAATAAGAGAGCCAAGTGGAATTACCAACAATGGCGGACTGTGTGGAGGTGAGATGATTGTGATGCCTTTCTTATTTCAAAGAACATTTTAATAAAAAAGTAAGTCTAGGTGATGTGTTAAATTATTTTTTATACATTTACACATTTGTAATTGTGACAAAAACTAAGAGCTGTCCTTTGAAATTGGCTTATAAACTGCTAAGAACGACTTCTTGCTCTTCAGACTAAATTTAGATTTAAAGCCGACCCACTTAAACAATTAAAACGATACCAATGAAACATGTAGCAGCGAAAAAAACAAACAATGTGTTGCAATGGTGGGTGACGAAGAGTTGTGTGAAGAAAGAGGTGGGCCAGGGTGTGGTGCAAGCCAGACACACAGAAGGGTATTACTTAGCAGAAACAAATACCTACCATGAAAATATTCCCAATTCAAAGACTGCTTGTGTCAGAACAGAAAGACAACAGGTAGGGACTAAGTAAGGGTTATTGAAGAGGAGTTTGGAGGAAGAAGAGGTGGAGAAGGAGGAGGAAGAGGGCACAGAAAAGAGTGTCACTGAGCAGGGCCTCAGAGAAAGCAAGGCTAAATTTGTAAGCATAACATTGTTATTCAAAAGGACGCCAATTAGAACATACATGACAGTTAGGATGAGAGGGAGTTATCAACTGCATGGAGAGAAAATGGATTTCAAGTCAGATTGTAAGAAATGTTATTCGAAATTGAATTAGGAAACCATGATCTTGCAGCAATATATTTTGTTGAGCTAAAGAATTTAGTATTCCTATTCAGAAATCCATTTTCTGCCACTGGGCTTGAACCGAGTTCAATGAGGAAAACTTGCTGTGAGGGAATTTAAAGCAGGAAGCTCCTCATTAAGGAGAAGGAGCAGAGGAGTTTGCCATCTGTTACCACACTGATGGAAACACGTTTGAGAGGGATATCTGAGCAAATAATCAAGGAGGAAAAGCTGCTCATTGTGGATGTCTTCTTCCCATTGGTTCTACAGCAGTTATACCTGCATGGTTTGCACCATAAACTCAGCTGGTCAAGCCCGAACAAGGCACGACACTTCTTTGGGGTATTTGCATCTGTTAGCCAAAGAGGTAGACACAAACATACACACAGAGACAAATAACAAAAGAAAAAAGAAAGAAAAAACAAAATGGACACGTCATTACACAGACAAAAACATGTAGCCAGGGCTTAGGTTTAGGCTGGCAACACTGGGATGTCCTCCATATTGAACAAGCCATCAGGCTCCAGATCCTCCAAGCCCCGACCTGCCAGTTTAAGATTTCTGACCAATCTCAGTGAGGCCTTTAGTACTGAACATCCTGCAATGAAACCCCTGTAACCCCAGAGATGTGTTTTTTTCATCAATACATACGCACAGACACCATTCATACAAACGTTCTGGCATATGCAGTTAACACCCTTCAACCCATACAGGAGGTAAAAAAAATAAAAAAAAAAAAATCGAAATAGTGGCAACCTAGAGATAGACCGGCAGGGCGTGGCTGGAGGAAGCTGAGAGGTCACGATAGCCTGGCAGGACAGACAGAGGGGAGGGGAGAGAAGAGGAAGAGGAGGCGGCAGCAGCAAAGAGCGGAGGAGGAAGTCCCAGTGTTAAGTTACCCAGCCTTCACCTGGCCCTGGCCAGTGCAAGCACACACCATACACACCTGCACGGGCCACACCAGTTATTCTGTTGGTCGAGCCCAAAGCGCGCTCGACACTTCTTAGGAGCGCTCAGGTCTGATGCCGCAACAGTGAGGGGGAAGCCAGCAGAGAGGAGGAAAAAGAACCAAAACCAAAAACAATAAGGAACAGAAATATAAAAAGGGGGAGGAGAGAAATAAGGAGAAAAAAACAGGTAACAGTGAATCTATGAAGCTTGGCTCATTGTGCAAGAAATCCCCCCCCGCCCCTAAAATACACCCGTAAAGCCATTCTCAAGTGTGCCTTTAAAAGACAGGACTGAACACAATTAGTGTGTTTCTGACATTAGTAAAAAAAATCTAAATGCATGCAAGTTATAAAATGACGACATTAATATAGAAACACTTGCTTTTAGTAATCTAAACTCTGACTGGAGTTAAAGCTGAAGACAGGATGCTTATTCGGTCGAGAGGGTTTTATAAATGGAGCAAATGCAGGTTGGATTACATATTGCGAGGTGTTATCAAGGTAAAGGTGGTAGAACTAGGCCGCGGTAGCAGACTGCTAAAATAGCACGGTCAAGAGTTAGCTCTATAGCCAGGGGAAGGTTTTAAAAAGGCTGGAGCGTGAAGAAGGAATCTACTCCTTAGACCTGGCATCAAACAGTTGACTGTTTTCCATCAAACACTGGCTGTCTGTTGCAGAAAAAGCTGCCAGTCACTAGCCAGTTCAGACCAGTAACTGTGTGATTACCAGAATGAGAGTGGAGTGAATATTATGGTGGAGTGTTTGAGACCAGGTCTTGGTTGAGTAGATAGATCTAAAAGGGGGAGTAGGCCAAACTCATGCTGGCCTTTAGGAAGGTGCAGCTACTGAAGCGTACAGATTAAGGAGGTTTACCCTGACATCACATCCTTCAGGTCATACTCCACAATGATAATTTAACTTAATATAAGCTGTTCCTCAAGCACACTGCGTAGTGATTGTGCCGAAATACGGAAAATGATCTAGACTAATAAGCAACATGAGTAAATTGAGGTTAACTAAATTAAATATAATTTAGCTTGAAGTTAAATAAACAACATTTTAAGAAAAGGAAACAGCAAACAAGCAAAAAGCATATATTTAAATAGAATAAAGGATTTAATCTTAAACCTGACTAATATTGCACATCAGCTGATAACTAAATATACATTAATAAAAAAAGAATAAGAAAAAAAAAACAAGTTAGTAATTTAATACTCAAAATGACATTAGCACCTGTAATCGGAGGGAGTGAAAGGCAAGGGTTTGGAAAATATTCTCTGTGTTCTGAAAAAAAAGAACAGATAGAGAGGCCTTCAAGAAGAAATCCGTCACCAAACGAGCGCAAAATACATAATAACAAGTCGCCACTGCTCCTCACAATATGATCAGGAGAATATGAATCATAAGAAAAAAAAAAAAAGGATAAATAATAGAATTAGCAAACCTCCTTAATTTTTAAGATGTAAGTGATTATTCTTGAGTTGATTTAAAAGCATGCATGAAAGCAAGCAAAGGGCAGCCCAACAAGCACATACACACAAACACACACACACACACACACGCACAAACACACACATACACAGTACTGTAGTGCAGTCTATCTGCAGGGCACAGGCATTATCAAAACGGGGCCACGCACACACAACACTAGCAAAGTTAATGGCTCTCACAATGCTTCAACTTCACATTCTCAAAACATACATATCACAATACCAGAACGCTAAGGGGCACAGTGGGGAGGGAGGGGGGGGGTGTCAAGAGGGGAGGTGAGAAGGAGTGTGTGTGTGTGTGGGGGGGGGGGGGGGGTCATGCATATTCAGTTGTTATTAGCTGGGGAAGGCTAAGGGGAAAATGGGAAAAGGGGGTTGGGGGGTATTACAAGCAACTCTACCATTTAAATATTGCATTGGGAAGCATAACTATACAAAAAAAAAAAGAAGATAAAAAAAAAAAAAAGGCAGGCACAATAACACACATTCAAAAAAAACATAAAACACACAAAAAAACTAGCTTGACTTTTATCTTGCAAGATGTCACATCTGCCTGACACATGATGGGGCTCTTCTAATATCAGAGATAATTGCAGCTCACTTACCATTGCTCTCTGCTTGCTGCTTTTCCCTTTTTCTCTTCTTCCTTTTCCCCTGTTGGTTAGCCGCCAAAAAAATAGAAAGAAAAAATAGACACAGACAGGAACCTTAGTTATTATATTGCAGAATGCCCAAAACATGAAACAGAGAATAGGACTCTTCTATGTGTTTACTTATTTATTCATTCTTTCTCTGCCTTTTGTTTCTGTCTCTGCCCTCCGGTTTGTAACAGCCACTGCAGGCCAATTCAGAATTATCCCTCTTTCTGTTTTTTTGCTCTTTTCTTCTTTTTCTGTAATCTTTTGTCTTATTTTCTTCTGCTCTGTGAACGGCTAGACATCGTGACAAGCCTCTGTTTTTTGGTAGACAGATTTCTCAAAGGCTGCTTGTGGAAGACTCTTGTCAGCTTGATCCCAAAAACTGGACAACATTGATGAGAATCTGTGCACTTATATGCCAGAACAGAAGTGTCTAAGGCGCAGAACATTCACAGAGTATTCATATAAACAACACCATGGTCAGACTTTGTTACAAATATTCCTTCACGTCATTAAAAGGTGGTCTTAGGTCATGCCAATTTGTCCAGTCTCAGATATAAATATCGAACAAAAATGCCAAGAAGAAAGTAATCCCTCAGGCTAGATAAAAGCAAAAAGAAAGAACTCATCCTGGTCATGTCACCTAGTGAACGGGGAAAAGAACAGCCCGTTACGACTTGTAAACTTAAAAACTTACATAGTTGTCTCGTGCTGACCAGCCTGGGTACAGCTGCATGTGGAGCTGTCTCTCTTTCCTGGCTAGCTCGTAGTACTTGGCCTGCTCCTCCCGTGATAGTGCGTGCCACTGAAAAATGAGAAACAATACAAAGGAAGAAGACATAGAAAGGTTTTTACAATGAACAGGAAACAAGTATAGGAAATGAACTTAACTCTTCAACACTGGGCCATGAACTGCATTCACCTTGGTGTAAATATTTAGAATATTTACAATCAATTTAGCAGGACGGATGGATCGGTAAAACACTGTGACGTCCCTTCAGTCTGACCATTACAGTGTTGCTGTGTGTTCAGTAATCTTTCAGGACTTACCCTCCGTCCCAGGATCTGGTTGATGGCAGCACTTTCCTTCAGTGTACACTCAGCCACCACCTTGGCCCGCATCTCCTTCATGTAGAGCATGAAGGCATTCAGAGGCTTCTTTATGTGGACCTGCTTCTTTTTCTCCTCTTCCTTCTTAGCGTCTGACTGTTTCCTAAGGAGCAACAGAGAGCTGAGAGGTGAGCAGAGTAAACCATATGCCTTTTTTTTGAAGTCACGTGACACCGAAACGTGCACAGGTCGGTGAAAGTGTACTCACGAGCTGTTGAGAGAGATGTCACTGTGGGAGGATTCCTGCTTGACGTTGGGTGTGACGATGGCTGGGTGTGGGATGCCCGTGGTGTGCAAACTGTGGTGGGGGGGCAACATGTGTGGGGGGAACCTAGAGGACAGAAGACTGTGTAAATTGTCAGAATGGACGAGGGTGAAATGAGGAGATGGAACACATGTATACACAGGACTAAAAGGGCTTAATTCCATTTCCCTCTTTGAATGACATTTCAAAGTACAAAAGGATTATTTTACTTATTTCATAGAAATGGAATTGCCCTTTAGTCACAAGAAAAGACATGCATGCACATACGAACATCCACGTGAAAATGTCCAAGGCTATATATCATTTTAATAATCAGTTAGCATCATATGTCACACAATGTAATTTGAGTGCAGGATTCCACCTGGACAGCTATACATTTTACACAAAAGTATAACAGCAAGTTATGACAAACCACCACCAAAACATCAGAAAAAAAAGCATGAACGCTATATTGTGTGGAAATAATGGAAAATCTCTTGAATGCTATATTTGAAGAAGCCAAAAAAGATATCTATACAGGGAACACTTGAGCCAAGTGCCTTTCTTCACCTTTATTTAAACACAACCTCATTGAGATTTTGTAAATTCTAGCAAGTGTATCCTAACCCATACAGCCAACAATTCATGTAATAGATTCAATGGAGCGGGTTAGCTTGAGGGCTCTGAGCACCTTGAACTTTTCTATTCATAGTTACGGAGAGACTGTGCAGGCTGAATATATCAGTGCCAGCCATAACTTTTAGTTTTATTCAAGCACTTCTCAGGCGTAGGAGAGGTTTATATCTGCCTAAGCAGTTGGCACCTATGACTGCTTGGGAAACAGTTTCCAAATAAGACTTTTATTTCATCCATAGATGACAAATGCGCAACTTCAAGTCATTGTTATATTTGAGGAAAACTGCATTTTTAGCATTTTATCGCTGATATGAACATGCCAGGTTTTGGAGGGGTAAAGCTTGAGCCATTATGTCTTATCAAGGAATATTGCAAACTAGATTAAAATGTTCTATCAGAGTCTAGTATCACTTCAGGTATTGGGTCTCTTATTTGCTTCCCCCCCCCGTTCTTTTCTGCCAGTTCAGCATTGTCAGCAGCACTGACATTTTTATCTTCATCCTTCTACGCTCCTATCATCACTCCATCGTCTCCAACCGTTCCGCACATCGAGGCCAGAAAACCCTTATTTATGAAGTCGTTTCACTGGCTGGAACAGCCATAAGACACTGCTGTGCTGTGTGTGGCAGTGTGTATATATATATATATGACACTAATTACTTGTGGCAGATTATTTGAACGCATACGCGTCTTATCTGCATGTGTATGTTTACAGCGTAGCTTCACGTGACGACACGCAGATTTAAGAAGAGAGGAGGATGAAGGAGAAGGGAAAAAAAGGAGGAATAATTCTTTCTTTCTTTTTTTTTTAAAGCAGCTCATTATCTGGCTGTGTCTGGCTGCATGGCTCCGAGCCAGAATATAATGATGAGGATAAACTCGCCAGGAACAACTACTTTCTGTTGGAGGCCATCTCAGGGGAGTGCCAGTGCGCTCCCCCCTCAAACTCTTTCCCTCTTTTTCTCCTTTCCCCTCTTCTCCCTTCATCACTGACACGTTGGTGTTTGTGCCATGTCATCCGTTGATGGGGAGCTCGGCAGCAGTGGCTGCATATCGCCCATCATTAGGGCTGCTGCATTTTCCCTCCGTTTCCTCTCTCCCCGTTCATCCTCCCTCCTTCTCTCTCTGTGCACTTGTTAAAATTTCCTCTGTTCCAAGTTCTATTTTTTTCCCTTCTTCTTCTTCTTCTTCTTCTTTTTCTCTACTCCTCCCTGTCCCCTCACCACCTCCACGCTCCTTTTGCTCCCTCTCTTCCCCTCCTCCTCCTCCTCCTCCTCCTGCTGCTGCTGCTGCTGCCACTGCATGGCCCAGGTTATGGTTTAAACATGACGGCCGTCCCTTTGAAGCATGGGGGCATCATCATCATCATCATCATCATCATCATCATCCGGGCTCATCAGCAGCAAGCAGCGCCTTGGACCAATTTAACCAACACAGAGAGGGAGACACAGCCGAGACCCCCACCCATCCCTACCCACCCACCCACCCACCCGCCCCAACCCTGGGGCTTCTACATCTCAATCTAAAAAGGTAAGACTGGCTAGCGGTGTTGGGGAGGGGGTGAGGGGTGGGGGTGGGGGGTCACTGGCGCAGCAAGCCCAGTGTAAGCCTAGTGCCATTTAATTGCCCATGCGAAGCAGTAGCCCCCGTGCCTGTTTAATGTATAATGATCCGGACGGTGCGCTCCTCCCGCCCCCAATGAAAAGAGAGCGAGCATGATGATGGGGGAACATATCAAAGGGCAGGCTTAAGCATAAGGGGCAAAGGGGCCTTCACTTCCTCCTACCTGTCACAATCACACACACACACACACACACACACACACACACACACACACACACACACACACACACACACACACACACACACACACACACACACACACACACACAGAGACACAATATCTGTGACCTGCACTGGCTCCAACCCCATTATCAAAATAATGTCTTTCATTTGCTCTGCCGACTGTCTCTACTCTCCTTGGCTTTTTTCCCCTCATGTCCTAAAAGAATGCATTTTTTAACAGGACCTAGGTGTAAGGTGCTCATTGCAGGACTACCAGGTACCAGATTCCTTTCCTGCATCCTAATGCAGTTCGGGCTTTACGGCACAGGGGACTGATTCTGAAGCAGAGCACTCCTGCAAAGGACCGGCTCCCGACAAGAGTACAAGGCCAGGATGTCTTTTCTCTCCGATTACCTCCAGTCAGCCTGCTCCCTACAAATCGTTTGAGCTATCACAACAGTCTAGTCCATTCTTTGAACAAAACCAACTAGCTGAAGGCTATGTATGAAAGGATTCTGCCATTTTTTGACACAATTAGACAGATTTATTTTACTAGATATGGTCAACAAATTGATTTATTTCCTCTGTTCTGACCAAGACAGACTTTAGTTTTTTTTTCAATAGAGATGTGTTAAACCCTCCCACTCTCCAGAGAGCTCCCAGAGCCCTCCATCTATTCAGTTATACTAATTCAATTAGGGGCCTCATCACAGGGCATTAGCTCTTCCCCATCGCCAGTCCCCCACCAACAGCCCAGCCAGTATATTCAATTAGCTCCACTGGAAATAAGATGATCACAATGTAGAGGCTGTCATTAAGGGACCAAATTAGCAGTCACTTAAAGCCCAGGTTGGCTGGGTACTGCTGCCAGATGCCAATGTCTGGACAAACCCCTTTGTCTGACCCATTGCACCTGAGACTTTCTCTGGAAGGACTGGGAGGGGCGAATGTGACTCTGATCCAGACACCAATCTCCAGAAAGGGTTCAAATGTAACATTTGATGCAAATATATAGTTATATTTGAATGACTAAAGGGACAGTTTAACAGCAAAAAAAAATAAACTGTGTGATCTTACAAAATCAACTTTCCCTTATTCTCAGGGCTGTGCTTTAAAAAAAATGGCGGTCCCCCTTGCGTCTCCTCCCTCTCTGCATCTACATGATCCATCAATGTCACAGACGTCTAAACAGGCCGCCCTCAGGACCTGCTTTTCCAATCAGGCTGTAATTAAACTGAAGCTTGGCCTCATCCCTAGACTCTAAACCAGCCCGGCCCATAGTCCCCTGCTGCAAGGGCGTGTAGAGAGGAGGAGGAGGAGGAGGAGGAGGAGGAGGAGGAGGAGGAGGAGGAGGAGGAGGGAGTGGAGTGGCAAGCTGTTTGTTTTTGTATTGTTGCTTTCTTAGGGCTTTTAGTCATCTAAAATTAATTATTTTCGCTTTCCACACAATATAGAGGACACATGTCCCTCAAGGGAACAGTAAGTAGTTTAACACCAACCGACAAACACACACATGTATACAAGATGGCAACACATACACATACCCCCCCTGGGTGCACCAATGTCCACAGCAGCACTTGAGCTGGACCCTAATGGGCTGGACCAAAGCGCTAGCCAAGTGTCAGGCCACGGCTTATATCATCTAGTCCCCCATCAAAGTGTGGCTGTGTTTGTTTATCTGTCTGGCAGCTCAAACTCACAGCATGGACATGCCCCAGCTCATTTCAGATCTGCCTGACATGCAGTGGGGGTAAATGTTCTTCAGGGGCCTCATTAGAAAATGATAAATATAATTAATATTTGAGCATGCTAGCTGGAGCCCCACACTAGAGAATTGGCCTTTTGAACACAGAGATGAGGAGTGTGAGCTCTCCTTAAGGGAGAAGTTGCTGCTCACCGTCTCTGAATGCGAGCGTGTGCATGTGTGTTGCTTGTGCATTGCCCTCACAGCCAACACAAACACACACAGACGCACGACTAAAGGTAGGAGTAAGTGAGAGACTGTGTGTGTGTGTGTGTGTGTGTGTGTGTGTGTGTGTGTGTGTGTGTGTGTGTGTGTGTGTGTGTGTGTGTGTGTGTGTGTGTGTGTGTTGTTCCTAGGTCTCAACTCACCTTGACATGGATGCGTTGACAGTGAGCGCAGTTGGGTAGGGGTGTCTGAAACCTCCTGTTGTGATTGGATAAACAGGTTGACCTTGCCTGGGAAGGGGGAAGAAAAGAAGAAAGGAAAAAAAAAAAGGTAAAGGAACAGGGTTGATGGAAGAGGAGAAGTTAAAGCCCTCTGTCTCTCTCCTCTCCCCACCGTGGGCCTCTTTATTCTCATTTGATCAGGACAAAAATCTAGGGGATTGCAGAGCGCAGATCAAAGGGAGGAAAACTCTGAACAATTTGAATGCCACAAATCTTGATAGCAATGGCTAATTAAATTTCATAACCCTTCGCTCGGTGTCGACAGAGTGGGGCCCTGTTCCTCCCCAAGCTGGAACTAGGTGTTTTGTTGTGATAATTAAAGACGAAGCGCGGGTCTCTTTAATGGAGCCATCACGCTAATTGAGGTCTACACATCCAAAGACAAACAATAATGAATGTAAATTTATACCAAAATAAAGTGCAGCAAATCAAAGGGCGCCATGGCTGTGCTCGGGGCCTCTCTCGGTATTTAGATCGCGGTGAGAAAACATTAAATTAACAGAGCTTAATTTGTAGCCTTTTGTCATATTAACAAGTGTTGACAAGAGTTACCAGGGGAGAGCCCCCGTGTGGAATTGTGGGTAAAATACGGGCAATCACGGTTCATTACACTAATAGGACCATACAGAGACATGCAAAATAGTATTTGCCACAAAGAGGCGAGTTGAGGTTGGTGAGGGCCTGAGGAAGCTGAAAACGGGCTGCTATGGTCCAAAAGTGAGCGTGTCGGAAAGTTAAGGGATCAATTTTGAGTTTTAGAGACCTTAAACACAGAGAATAGACCCAAGAGGAGACAGAGACAGCCTACATAATTTACTTTGTGTACATAAAGAAGAACATTCTGCTACTATTGTTTGTTTTTTCTTTCTAGAATGATTTGGCTTGATACGCAGCTTGTTAATCATGACAATATGTGGGTGTTTCAAGCCTTTTTTTTTTTTTTTTTTTTTTTTTTACACAACTCATGTGAGAATGCAGTAGAAAGAGTAATAAATAAAGGATTGTGCTTACTGTGGTACTAGCCATCCTAACGGGTGGGGGATCTGGCCGACAGCGCCGGGTGACAGTGGGTAATAAGGAGATATATCTGGAGGATGTGGAGGCCTTGGGATTCCTGTGGAAGAAAGAGGATGACAGGAGCAGGGAGGAGGTGGACAGACAAGATGATGACAGAGAGAGAGAGAGAGAAACAAATCTTTGTCAGTGCTGAATTCATTCTTTGTCGAGAGCTTCACATCTGAACGAGGTACACATCACACGGGTTGCAGATGGGAGGATGAGGAGGAGGAAGAGGGCTTGTTGCTCGCATGTACACAGTGCTAAATCACACTTCCTGATCAAAGGCCTTTGAGGCGGCGGCGGTGGCACAATGTGTTGGGAGAGGCAGAGGGGAGAGAGGTGAGGAGAGAATACCAACACGATTCTTCTTGTCACATTTGTCTACTGATTCAGAAGATTAATTATATGAAATGACTGAGGTTTAGAAGTTAACAAAACACAACACTATAATTAAAGCCTTCTCTGTGATCAGAGAGCCGCTAATACAGAGCTCCAGGTGGAGTCGGGCTGATTTACACCGACACACAGGTTTGATGGAAATGGATTTTACCTGATATTAAACATGAAAAAGCCAATATTAGAATGATGCAACTGTTAAAAGATTATGAGCTGGAAATCAGCATCAATTTGACTATCTTTGCTTTTGACTCATATTAGCGTTGACAACTTCAATATCTATACGTTTTGAGACAGATAATGATATTGTGAGGGTATGTATTGGTTTGTTGGGCTCCATTCTTCCCAACTGATCCTCAGATTTAACATAAAACAGTACAGACTTTTGTTATCCCCAACACACCAACGGTGACAAAGATGTCCAATTTTTAAGGACAGCTCGCACTGTAGGAATCAGCCTTTCGCTTGCTGTGGCAGCTGATAGCATCTACAAGCTGCCCTGAACAAACGCCTTGAAAAGGTGTCGTACACAGCCGGGTGTAAAAATAACTTTCTCTCTCATGGCAATCTTAAAACAGGGAACACTAGACATGTGTAGAAGCACAGCAGGGAGGTGTGTGTGCGCTCAGGAAGTAGGGGGACTTCCATTTTGGCTGATGTGCGTTTCTTTCGCACAGCTGGCTCGCCCGTGCAGCTGTTGTTGCTGATATTTTTGACCAGTGCCAACACGGCCGAAGTCGAGCCAGATAGAGCTTCATAGATTAGAACTTGGCCGGTGTTGGTGGTTACACCCAGACTCTGCAGCTGATCCAGGTTATCCAGGAACTGACTTTTTCAGGGGGATTCTGTTACTGATGGACAATGTGCTACGCAGCATTTTGTGTCTAAACGGAAAACTTTTTTCTTGGAGTACCGCTGTAACAAAAGCTAATTCCATTAAAAAGGAAAGCCTTTCAAACATTATCCCATCGCCACCCAGCGCTGAAGACCTAATATAGCTCATTAATTAATTAAACACTGAGCCAAATTAAGCAGCCCTATTAAGCACTACATTAAACAGCAGCTGGCACATTATTTCCCCTTTGTAAGGACCATCATAATAAGGGAACATTATTACCTAAAACATTGACTGAATCCACCAGAGACCACTGGAAAATAATGAAATTATTCCTCGCAATGAAAAAGCATTAACCTGAAAGGATTGGCTGAAAAAAAAAATGAAGCGCTGAATGGAATTGCCTAAAAAATGTGTGCTGAAAGGTTGTGGGAGAGATGTGTGGGCAGAATCTGACAGCTAAATGTGGACAGTTGATCACCAAAAACCTGTATAAATCCAAGTGCTCGGGTCACGTCTGTCATTTTGAGTATTTTTTCACACTAAGTTGAAGACTTCATTCCAAAAAAGACAGTCGTGAGAACTCTGGTATTTAGATGTGAGGACCTCCAACTACAGTGGCTGTCTTGTTTGGAGTCTTGGCAAATGAGCAGTCCTGGTGGTTCGCTGAATTCCATGTTTTACGAGGTGGTTTATGAGCCACTGTTCAGGTTGTTGTTCTCGAATGTAAGGGCCACTTTCCACTGAGGCCGAACAACGTTAATGAGCGTGATAGACAAATCAAACAGTAACAGATGAGAGCAGAAGATGTCAACAAGAGGTACTAAAGCTGACTGTGACTTTTTCTCCACTTTACCTATCGCTGCTTGTAAACAGTCCTAGTTATTTCTGTTTCTGAGGTCATTAAATAAGCAATAAATGGACATAAAACATGGGTGGTATCAATATTGAATAGGATTGTAGTTTAAACAAGACAGCCTACTTTATAGAATACCTTTAATATAAATATGACAATTGAATTATCTTTCAATCTTGAATTGTTTTTACAAGAATGTGCCAACAGACTGACAGACAGACAGACTGACGCCATCAAGACAAACAGACTCCTGTATATGTGAACCACGTTGGCAGGGCATAATAAAACATTTACACACCCATGGGTGCAAACACTTTTTAAGAGCTGAGTGGAGCTGCTTCAGTGGCTTTTCTCAACTTCTTGAAACGTATATGGGTGTTCAGAAGTTTCATCCTGACGCCTTTAATACACACTGTAGTGTTTTCTTAAAAGGTGTTTTTAGCAGGAATCAAAAAGCATGTTGCTGACTTTAAATTTTAAAAAAATACACAGCAGTCAAACATGCATGCATGCAGTGGAAAAAAATACCTGTTTTGGGATCCACGTCTGTCTGTAGGTGAGGTGGGGGGTTCCCCGGTGTGAAGTGCTCATTGCTGTAGGTGATCAGAGGTGTGAGAGGGTGCACATGGTGAGGGTGCTGTACCACTGGAACCTTATTAGACTGAGAGAAAGAGGAAGGGAGAGAGAGATATAGATGGACAATGATAGAGACAGAAAGGGGAAAGAAAAAGAGAGCAGAGTGTTAATATTTGGGTTCGAGGTTAGAGCTCGAAGGCGCCTGCTAGAGAATTACAACTTTTGGCTGAAGGCTCTCTCGGAAGAAGAGCCATCAAATTCACGGTACTCTCGAGGTGCCAAACCGCCAAACCACAGTGAAAATAGTGTGGTTTGTAATTAAAAACACTTCTGTGGTGTCACCATGGAATTCTGTAACACAATCTAAGAGGCTTTGGGGGGTTGCCAGTTCACATTTCGGTCTGGTGTGTGATGAGGCACTTTTTAACCACGGTTGCAGTCAAGTAATCGATCATCTGTAAACCACAAAATCAAGGCAGCGCGTGTAAATCCACAGTCATTAGCGGCTGCAGTCGGCGCTCCGCTTGCCTCTCCTCCTCCTCCTCCTCCTCCTCCGTGCTCTCGAGCCTCCTCCTGGTCTCCCCTCTCCCTCGCTCCCCCCTTCCCACATCTACTCCCCCAGGGCCCCCCGGTTCACGGAGGGTAGGGGTGTATTGTAATAAAAGGGTTTTTCGGATAGAGGAAGGTGGGGCTGAAAATCCATTTCTGCATTTTTGCCAAATTAGTTTTAGCTATGTAATCTTCTCTTTGTGCTCCTAAGTGGTGCAGGCCCCTTTTTTTTTTCAATTACCCAAAGATTACAGTGGAGCTTTGGGGTGTGCTGCCGTGGGCCCCTGCGTTAACCGGAGCTCAGCCCCTCTCATCAGGCCTGGCTGAGACAGACACTAATACACACACAGTCCCCCGACCACAAGATAACCAGATTAGAGCTCTGCTGTAGATTAGGCTGCTGGAGGAGGCTGCTCTCGCCTCTTTACCCACACATCCTCATCCTGCCCTCAGCAGTCAAAGAAGCAGCACTAATCAGGCTTATCATAACATGGATGATATGTTCAGGGGGAGAGGAGAGGAGAGGAGAGGAGAGCTTCTTGTGTGTGTGTGTACATATGTGTGTGTGTGTGCTCTCGTAGGCCACACACCCTCATTAGCGACTTTAACCCATGCAAGAAAGAAAAAAAAAAAGCGTTCCACTGTGGCACATTTCCAAAAGACTTTGAAAAACATTAATGGGACTAGATGTTGGCAGAGGGGCATACATACAAATGACTCTCAGTTGGCCGACGCATCATTGACAATACAGATGCAAAGCTGCCGGCCCAGGGCGAGACAAATGCGAGGCAGAACTTAATGCTGCTAGCTAATCATCTGCCCGGTCTGTAAGAGGCCAAAGTTAATATTGGGCCCCCTGCAAGAGCTCAATACACAAACAGTCCATTCTCGTAGTCAAATTTCACTGGGTAGTTAAAGCTGTCCATCTGCATGGTCCGTACGTGGCTGGCCGTCTACACTTCTATTCTGTAGTGGCAGTGGTGGGGGAGTGGAGAATGGGAGGAGTGTGGGGGGGGGGGGGGCATTCCCTATTGCCATGGTCCCAATGAAAGATTAATGAACCCCAGCAGAACTCCAGGGAGGCAGAGAGACTCCTGGGACTCATTCACAGCCCTGAGCTGAAAAGGCTATGGAGAAGAGAAGCAGAGAGGGGTTGGGGGGGTGTGTGTGTGCGTGTGTGTGTGTGTGTGTGTGTGTATATGTGTTTGTGTGTCGGGGGGTAGGTGGAGTGGGATTCGTTAAAAAAGAAACACAAACCGAGGCCCTCCTCGTTGCGTAGGGGCTCCTGATCTGATCTGCACATCTAGAGTAGTGGGGATGAAAAAGAATAAACTGGTAGAAAAAACAATCAGGATGGGGGTTATGACAGCTGCCAAATGCAGCTGATGAGTCCGGCTCGGCCTCCCACCCTCTTGTCGTCGCCCCCCCCCCCCCCCCGCCTCCTATATCGCACCTCCTAACCTCCTCCTTCACGACTCCCTGCTCCTCCCTTGGGGTAATGATGTGAAAGAATGTTGTCAATTCTTCATCTCTTGGTGCTGAAAAGCTTTAGTGGCCATTTAAATGAGTTCTTTTGTCCAGGGGCCCCGGCCCATTGAGAAGACGGTTCAAAATGCCCATCCACTGAGTCCACATTTAGACAGAGGGTGTTAGAGAGGGTGGGTGTGTGTGTGTGTGTGTGTGTGTGTGTGTGTGTGTGTGTGTGTGTGTGTGTGTGTGTGTGGACACGGAGAGAGACGGAGAGAGAGAGAGAGAGAGAGAGAGAGAGAGAGCGAGCTAGAAGCCAGACGATTTACATTATAGTCACTTGTGGTATAAGAGTGTGCTCTTTTTCTCCCCCAAACAAAAAAAAAAAAAAAAAGCTGCCCTGACTGAGGCCTCCAGTCGGCTCACTCCACTACAGACGGTGGCTGGATGTGAAAACAAGAAAGTATATTGGTGGCTTTTGATGCTTTCCAACAAATAGTCACCCCCTTTTTACTTTCCTTTAGGTGTCTTTCCTTCTACTGATCAGTCAAACTCAACCAAACACATATATATATATATATATATATATATATATATATATATATATATATATATCAGTCAGCTGATGTTGGACTTCTTGTGGTCTGATGTCTTCCCTCAGCTCACCTGCTCACTCTACATATTATGCGATCATCACAAACGCAGTAGCGACCACTTTGTCTGCCCGGCTGACGTCAAAAGCAGCAGCCCGGTGGTCCCTGCGGAAAGGAGGCCCGGCACCTGCCCTGTGGCCACCGCGGGACAATACGAGCCCAGGACTCGTCTGGCAGGCTGCTGGGTGCTTCAGCCGCACGGCGCCCAGAGAGCGGCGAGAAAACAAAAGCAGGCAACGTGGGAGGCTTTACTCTCCCTGCTCAACAAAAGCCAGGGGAAAAGAAAGAACACTTCCTGCCCCTACACCCCCGCTGACTTGCATCCTTCCCACCAACCTCCGTCATTACAATAAACAAATATAGCAGAAGACAAACAAACGCCCTGCTCTGCAGTCATGAAAAACCAGGTTTTCTCAAGCCTCAAAAAAAGAGATTTGGCTTTCAAAAGACCTCGCAGGAAAATTTTGAAGCGCACTCTTGTACGAACATCAATGAGCACATTGACTCTTTCCTCGTCCAGGACACATACAGCGCCTGCTGCTGAGAAAAGGCCAATGCTGTGAAGTGCAGGCAGCGCACAAGTACAGCAGACACAAACAGAAGCAGTGGTTTGCCGCCTCTGGTTACGTTATTGATATTGCCATGGCTCTGTTTATTCTATTCTATTCTTCTGTTTCCAGCTGCACGGCTCACATGCTCAAAGATGCTCTTATGCCTGAATATGTTTTAATTTTGTGTCATTGTGATCACACTCTATTCACTATGGTGCTCCTCTACAATCTACTAGCCATTAATGACTATAAACCGCCACATTTAAAAGATATAAATAAAGTTAATCCTCAAGTGTTACAACTCATTTCAAAAGCCGCAGTGCTGGAACGACCACAACGCTGTCTCCACTGTGAAATATTTCCTATGCGAGCTGGTGACTAATGCTGTTGCGCCATCGTGTGAAAAGAGCCTTTTGGAAGTAGACAAATGAATCTGCTGCTTCAAGTTGGACCACAGGGGAAAAAAGAGAGGGGGGGGTACAGGAGAAGGCAGAAGGGGGTGAGAAAGTGTGACAGCAGGACGGAGTGAGACAAAGGGAGGGGGAGACAGAGAGGTGGAGGACGGACAGGAAAAAGCTGTTGGCCTTGCATTTCCGCCTGGTGGCACCTCACAGGGCCAATTTGAGCCCTAAATGTGAAGGTGGTGACCTTGCGGGGCCCAGAGGGGTGTTCGGGCATGGGGGCTTGAGCCTCCGTCTCTCTGCTTTGTGTCATGATATGATGAGTTGTCACAACAGCTTGCGGGGCGCTAATGAGCTGTAGTGAGGCCGGGGCAGGGAAAAGGGGGGAGGCCAGGAAGAGAGGAGACGCAGGGATGACAGTGCCGTGATGGATTGGGGTCCTCTCAGGCCTCCAAATTCCAAAGCAAGCAAGCAAGCAAAAAAAAAAAAAAAAAAAAAAAAAAAAAAAAAAGCTGCTGCCAGAGCGCCCTGAGCCTCTCCCAGAGCGTGCAAGTGGCCCACGTCCAAGGAACATGAAGTGACACCATGCACAAACACACACACACACACACACTAACACAACAGCAAAACTGTGGAGCCGAGGAAAGTGTCAAGTAAGAGTTATGTGCGCGAGTATGTGGGCACGATTTCATGTGAGAAAAAGTTAAAAGTATGCTGCCACCAATCTAATGGATCATCTGGTATCGTTCAATGTCGTCATGTTGAAATCTGTTTACACACATATGACTGCTGTTTTCCTTTGGGAGGTATAGAGTGCCCCCTCCAGGCTAAAGATCTTCATCATTTGTACACACACACACACACACACACACACACACACACACACACACACACACACACACACACACACACACACACACACACACACACACACAGTGCCGCACACGCACATTACACCCTGGTAGCACTCAGTCAAATCAATCCTTTAGATTCAAGCAGACAATCTAAAAGGAATACTTGGAGATTAACGGCAATGGAATATGAAATGCTCTGACATATTAAAGGCTTATCTGAGCCACGATCCTCAAGCATACCGCGCTGATTAAAAAAAACCCTGCTACAGTTCAGAAATAATATTTCTTGGTTAATCACTGGAGAGAGAGAGAGAGAGAGAGAGAGAGAGAGAGAGAATTTCTCCACAATATTAAGAACCTGGGAATTGTAGAGGGGGAGCAAAAAGGATTTAAAAAGCAGATATGGAGGTGTTGATCAGTTTTCTCTCGCAGAGAAGATGCGTCTCCGAGGGCAAGGGGCTCCCGAGACCACAGTATATTTAAAAGTTAATCTATTCACTTTGCTGCAGTGACACGCCGACTGCTTGATCAGAGCGCTGAACAAAAATATTATGTGGGCCAGAGCCTTTGCTCCCCTTCCTCCTGCTCTCTTCGCTAGCACTCAAGTCGTTCGTCACCATTTATTTTTGCTTCCCATCTTTGATAGTCGGCACATCAAATGGAATCACAGAAAGGACATGTTCTGATATGTCACAGACAAATAAAGCTGCGCACAAATAGCTTAAATATGAAGTGGTATTTGGTAGAACTGTTGTGTTCTGTGAAGACAAATCGCCTCTTAGACACACGTGTGTTAAAGCTTTCCCTTTTCAATGTAAACAGCCTCTTGAGCTCTCATACCTGAGTTAAAGGGGGCTCCTCTAAGAGGTGATATTGTATCACAGTGTTAAGAGCCAGACTGAATTCTGCCTTTTGAAATGCAATCAGCCCCTCAGAATTGCAGTTGAAAGCCCGGGCAATTAAGAATTTGAATTGGATGGCAACATTGACAAAGGGATATGTTAATCTGTGAGGTTATTGAAATCTTAATTTACATTTCATGGTTAAGACATGAGCTTGATCAAATAATGTTTTTGTCAAATAAATAATATTCCTCTTGAGGGAACCGTATTTCTGAAAATGTACTTTTTTTAATTAACTTAGAGACACTGTTTAGAACATTTATTATTCAGGCCTCAATCTAAGATTATTGATAACATTTTGTTGGATTTTTTTTTCTTTTAAGTGTGTGTCAATTACTAAAGTCTGTGGAGCATCAGTCCATTGTTTGAGCATATTTGCATGCATATGTGATATAATAATCATCACACAAAAAGCTAAGCACAAAAGTTTACTCTATGGCAGCACATTTTAAACACCCTTAAAAAAAAAAAAATCAGATGGCCATGACTCTCCACCCAAATATCACCCCCCCCCCCCCCCTTCACCTCGCCAACTTACTACCAACCTGCACCACCACCATAACAACCACAACAACAACAACAACAACAACAACAACAACAACCTATCATAATAATTCTAAAAGACTTGAAGAGACAGTGAAGAAGCAGGGGAGTGGTTCTGCGTTACTCACCCAGCTGCTCAGATTGAGGTGCCAGCAGCCCACCTGCTGGAGGAGAGAGAGCCCCGGGCCCAGGACTCCTGCCTTGGCTCCCGTCTCCTCCGGCCCGGCTGAAGCTCCATCCCGCGGGTACATGACCCCCTCGGTCCCACCCCCGCCCCCGTCTCCTCCTCCTTCCACCTGGCCCCCCCAGCTCCTCCTTCCCTCCCTCTCTACACCGGGGGAGAAGCCCTCTTGCTTCTCTTGGACGCTTCTCTCCTCCACTTCTCCTTCTTTGTCTGTTTTTTTCCTGCCTGTGCTCCTTCCTCCACTGTGTGCAAGTGTGTTGCTAAGGCATGTGTGGCGCGTGTGCACGTGTGTTTATCGTCCCCCCCGTCTTTGCACTTGGTGCCGTGGCCGGCTGAACATTGTTCCCCCTCAGGTACTGACAAAAGAGAGTGTGAATCTCTTGAGGCGTCTAAAGCAGGTTCAAGGTCTGAGGCCTAGTTTCCCCCTTTAACACACAGTCACCACAATCCTCCCCATGCCACCCACATCCATCCTTAGAAAAAAAATATCCGTCACTCAGAAGCTTTGTAGTCTCCTCTTCTTCTCAGTGAAAGTTTTGATGGCGGTGACAAGAAAGCACAAGAAGCCAGAATGTGGACAGAGAGAAGGAAAAATTACTGTGAGCAGATTTCTCAGCACTGCAGCAGTCTTCCCACTAGCAAATCTCCAATAAAAAAAAAAAAATACTCAACACACACACACACAAAAATCTGTTATTACCCAAATCCCTGCTGTACGTTGGGCCTGTGTATGTGTTTCTTAGAGTATGTGTGTGTATGTGTGTGGGCTCTGCTGTGCCTCCAGGATGCCCAGAGACGAACTGGCAGCTTGAAAAGCTTTGGCTACAAGGTAAAGCGAGCAAGGCGAGAGATCGAGACAAAGACGAGAGAGCAGGAGAGGGAGAGAGATAGAAGGGGAGAAGAAAAAAAAAGGAACAAGACACAACAACATCCACAAAGGGAGGGCAGGCTCAGCAAAGTGTGGCCAACAGTCACTTTATCTGTGTGATGCTGACAGTCCCCTCTTCATACTCACTTTCCTGAAGGGGGGGACCAAGGAGAGGGGGAGAAAGTCTTCACTCTGACACGGACGTGGCACCTTTCTTTTGCAATCCTTTAAATTCCCCCCCCCCCCACCCCCACCCGTAGACTCAGTCTCTATTCAAGGTTCATGTGAACAAGGCCCCCTGAGCCCCCCCCCCACTGCCCTCCTCACCCGATTCCCTCCTTCTCTCGCAACTATTTCACCTTCAACTCCATTATTCTTTTTCCGATACTTAAGTCACATGATAAGCTTCGCATGGTCAAGACTTCCTTTCAACAAGCGCAAAGAAATTCAAGAGATCTGTTTGACATCAGAGCACACACACACACACACACACACACACACACACACACACACACACACACACACACAGACAAGGTGCATTAAAGGAGATTCCATCAAACTCAGGAGTTTTGATTTGGGATTTTGTGTTCCTTAAAATCTGCCGCGTTGTTTTTAAAAAAATGTGGGTCAATAAAATATCTCGGGATGGCTCAGAGAAAAGATGTGTTCCCACATTAACGTTTAATATTAGGGAAATATTATCTAGATGCTACATACAGGATCAGAAAAAAAACCTCCTCAGATAAAGAAATTGTATTTTTTATCTGAGGATTTCTGCCGACAGAATAAACTGTTTCTAAACGTAAGGATCTTTTTTTTTTTTTTTTTTTGCATTGTCTAATTAACAAGATGTGTCATCCGTTTATTACCTTTTATAACCTCAAACAACACAAATCTGACTAATTACCATGACAAATTAAATATTTATAGAAAGAAAATATTACCATCTAAGCACAGTAACATTTAATATATTTTTAATATAACCTGATGAAGGTTATTGAAGAAGAAAAATACTAAAGAAAAAATAACTCATCTAAGGGAATTAAGAAATGTTGTAAACAAATTAAAAATATCTTTAAATGTGAGAGGCCAATAAAACAAAACGATTAATGTTTTCCAGCAGTATTAATGCATTATAAAAGCTGGCAATAGAAACAACAAAAAAAATTACAGAGACTTTTCTCTTAATACGGTGTTCCTTTCTTTTTCTCCTGCACTAGTTCAGCCTCTCTGTCACTGTTAGGACCCTGCTCTTCCCCTGGCCTGCAGCAGGCAGTCCTGAGGCCCTTAAAGCCAAAACAAAGCCCTGGGAATGTCCTTTACACAGCTTGGACAATAGCGTCGCGGCTCCAGCTTGACAAGTAAAAGAGCTCCGACAAGGCGGTGGCTAATTGCCTGCCCTCCCTCTATTCAGCCGGCCTGCCACACTCCTGCCATCTCCTTTTGTCCCACGTGTACTTTCTTAAGTAAACTGCCAGTTCACCAGCAAGTGATGGACAGCTCCCAATCACCCGGCGACAATGGCATCAACGCGACAACACAAGAGAGCACAGGGGGGGAGAAAAAAATACTCTATTCCACTCCACTGTCTGGGATGTTCGCACGAGACCAAAAAGTGTGCAATACAAAAAAAAAAAGGAAGAACAAAAACTTTTACAAAACAAGGAAACGGAACGGCCTATGACCTTTACAAATTCATTATTTTCACAGATAAATTTGAACAATGCAGAATAAAAACGTAGTGAGAAAATACCATTTTAGCTAAACTAAGTCTAAACTAAGGCTTTAGCATGCACTATAATAATTACTGTATAATAATGTCATTTACAAAAATCTGATTTTATAAAAAATTACAGACACTAAAAGATTTAAGATATGAACTACAAAAAATATTTAAACCAGATTTGTTAATGTTAAATAAAGCATACAAATAGCAAATGCGATCAAAATTCCTTGAATATAGATGTCAATACAACATAAAATATTTGAAACTGCTTCAATATAAATAATGGTATTTATCAATTAGATTTAATATAATAGTGTTTAAACCATACAATGGACAATAATAATATTTAGTTTGATGTGTTAGAATAATGCACCCCTGTCAGGCTGTCAGGACAAAGCAATCAAACACTGCCTTTCATTATCCAAATTGTCAATCTGTCACTTAGCAACATAAGTGTTATAAATTGCCAAACGAAGCCCAGAGAAATAACCATGAACAAATTCAATCAAAACATTATATTTAAAGCCAAATAAGCACCAGAAAATAAAGCAGAGCTGTAATTAAAATGTTGAAAAGTCTTACCATTTAAAAGAGCTGTATTTGGGATGCTGCTCGGTTCCTGGTTAAAACAAGCATGCTGGCACTCGCGGTAGTGCACAGACTCCAAGCAGACTCCCACCACCATGTCAGCCACTAATCCACTGGGGGGCAGCACCTCGTCTACGGCAGCCCCTCGCTAACGCCCGATGGGTTAAGCCGATAAGAGAGCGGCCGGAGGACCGGGCGAGAGCAGTGACTTAGGACGGCCGCCCTTCAGGTCCCAGAGCGAGCAGGACCACGGTGTCCAGAGCTGGCTGTTCCCTCTCAGCCCCCTCATGCATTCAAAACGCACACTTAGGCTGCGCTGCGCTGCTCTCCTCTTCGCCGCGTCTGACCGGGACTCCCTCTTTCCCCCATTCGCCCATCTTCATATCCCCCCCCCCACCTAATAAGCTCTTTTGTGTCCATCTCTTTCTTTCTTTTTTTTTTTTTCTTTGATAAGTTGAAAGAACAACAAAAAGAGGGAGCGAAAGAGAGAGGCTTTCATTCAGCGGCTTGGCAGACATAAAGGTAGTGGAGTGTCGTCTATAGGAGTTGCCCTAACTTGGCTAAACTCAAGCAGCGGGGAGTCTCTCGTCATGTCATTAATCCCCAAAACTAGCCACGCTCCATTCACCGCAAGTCACACTAAATTAAATACAAAATCTAAAAACACAAATGCCGGGTAGAAAAAGTGTCAGAATAAAAATGTAAAAAAAGGGCTAGAGAAAGCATTCCGATCCGGGGCAAAGGGTGTGTGGTGTCGCAGCCACGTTGCCCCTTTCGGTCCTGCCCGTCGGTCGCCACAATTTTTGATGTAAAAAGTCATAGATAAAAAACAGCCACACAAAAGACAAAAAGCAGACATTTATCACCAAAAGAGCCCGGCACTGTAGTGCAGCTTTTTGCACCTCCAACTATCCTGCCTGAACTCTCTAAAGACGACGGAGAGGCGAAAAAAGAGCCCCAACTCCAAAGTCAAACCTGCCGCACAACAAGCCAACAACAGCAGTTAAAACAATAGCAAAAATACCAATAAATGGATACAAGCCCTGTGTGGTTTTAGGGAGAGCTGGCAATAGAAAATTCAACCCGGCCAACTGGTGGCTTGAAGAGAGGAAGCCCACTCTTAAAGCCGTGATCCGACCATCCGCTATACCACCGCTGTGAGCCTTTTAACCACAACAGAAAAAAATGACTATTGATCTTCAAATAGCGATAATTGAAAAGATCAAAAAGATTAAACAAAAAAAAATCAAGAATGTGCTGACTTACCATGTTGTGCTCCCCTTTTGTTGCAAGTTTTTTGTTTAAATAAAAAAAATATCTGCTCAAAGATGCAGCATTGGAGGTGTCAAATTTCTGTAGCCGTCTCTTGATCGTATTACTTCCACAGTCCCGGTTTCCAATGCGTCTGAACTTTTTCCCTTTCTCTTTTATTTTGTTTGTGGTACCTAGCCTTTTTTTTCCCCTGCTTAAGACTTTAAAAGCCTTCAGCTCAGTAAAGCAGCACAAATTATCTTGCCACCTTGCTCAGCTCTGATGCTTTGGCCGCTAACTTTGGAAGGCCCTTTACTACTGCATCAAAATTAGCATTGTCAAAGCAGTTAATGAATATTAATATTGTATTTGTCATTGGAGCTGGCCCATTGCTGAACTCCAAGTCATCCATCAGGGACAAGATTAAGCACACAATTATTTCTGACTGACAGGGACCAAATCTGGAAGATTTTTTTTTTTTTTTCCTCCAACAATTTAAAGAAAAAGACACAACATCATCTTAAGGTACCTCCCATGAGACGAGACAAGATTAATACACTTTTAATGAAGCAAGATTTCATGGTGCATGAACAGCGGGAACCTCAGGAAATAAAGAAGAGGAATATAGATATATTTTGACTCATAATTTTAACCATTTTTTTTAAAAAAGGATTGAAATGATAAATAACAAATAAATTTGATGACGGCAGACAAAAAATTAAATTCAAAGAACAACCTTTTTTTTCTCTTTTGATTAAATACAACGGATTTATTCTCCTTGATTTTTTTTTTACTCTGAACAAGAAGATCCGGATTTGCTTTTTCACCTTTGTTGGAACATTATTAGAAATAAGATGTACAATCGCTACGCCGCGAACATCGCTGACGCTAAATTTAACATGAAACATTCATTAAAAGTCTGGTCCTCCAGCACGCGGAGCACCGACCGCTGAGGACCACACAGGCAGCCTCCATCAGCATCACCCGCTGCAGCGTTTCAGCGCCACCCGCTTCCCTCAGAAGCAGCTTCGCACCAGGAACCCGCGGCTGTCAAATACGGCTCTCTGCACAATTTTCCAAACCTTCATCAAATATGTCACAATGCACAATTCTAAATATTCTCTTCATAATGATGTCGCTCCAATTTACCTCATGAAAATTATTTCGGGAACGGTTTAATAAATATAAAGCTCTCTCGTAGCTGGAATATTTGAAGCAGAAGCATTCCTACCGGTAACTGTCTTGAAGAATTAAGCCGATGACAAGCCATCTTCTTCACTCCTCTCTACCCAAAAGCATCACTGTATCTTTTGGAAGATTTTAAAAAACAAACCCTTTTTATCGCTTTTCTCACATTGTGTATATCAAGAACAACACGGAGTCGAGCTTCAAAATCAGGCTCCATCCTTTCCCCACAAATTATATGATTCGTTTTCTCCTTTCACTGATTTTCCGTCGGAGGAGCGGCCGCGTGCGAAATCTTATTTGGGTCAAATCAAAACTTATTTTCTACTTGCGCCCTTCTGAAGACTACTTCTATGAAATAAAGGGAAAAGCAATGAGGGGGGGGGTCGCTCAAAATAAATGGCAGATGTGGGGCACTAATGCCAGCAACCCAGTGAATTGGTGTGAGTGTGGGGGTCAAGCTGCGGGCTCACCTTGGAGCGCCGGGCCCCCGCCGACCACCATGCCGGCTCCCTAATACCATTAGCAACCCTTAGATGAACATTATAAATTGGCCTTTTGTTCTCAAGGTGCTGATCCAGCCTCACCGGCTCACTGGTGTCACGGAACCAAATACAGATGGTGCTGCCTTTTTGTGAAATGAATAGTGTGCATAAGAAAGCGCTCCGTTTTACCGATTGTTCTAATCTCCGAAAGCCGTCGGCATTGCCGTCGTTTTTTTCCAGCGCTCCATTCACATATAAAACTTTATATATCACTTTGTTATATTTTTCATCAATTTAATATTAATATTAAAATGTCCCTTTAATATATATTATTATATACACGTACTTTGCTATTACAATTTAGAATTTATATTTGCAAGATCTCACAATGAGACGTCAAATGAATTAAGACTTGATCCTATTCACCAGCAAATAATGATAAATGTAATAAAATTAGGGAGCAAAACCCTATTTAATAAAAAAATGTATTCCAATTTATAAACATTAATTTGAGTCTTAATAATTATAATAATTATTTTCAGCCAGACAAATGAATTAATATGCTGCCCAAAATATCAGAGAAAAAAAAAATATCTGCATTTTACAGTATTATTTCACATTCATAAATAACATCTTTATGAAACAAACATTACAAATATGAATCTAAAAAGCCGATCTGAAATATCAAATGGCGGCGTAGGAATTGCTGTGTATTTAATTCTAATTATACAAATGATTTTTTAATTGTTGTGACACGAGCACAGACACTGATTAAGTGTTCGCAGAAGGTTGTCTATGAAAACCGGCACCGAACACACAAGTCCCACCGCGGCTTAATTCAAGTTGAGAGCCTAAAACAGGTCCAATCTAGGTGAGGAGGAGAGAAGGGAAGGGAGAGACGAGAGGGAGCAGGGCAGCCGGCTCTGTGGCCCAGCGTGATCACATCAGCGCTAGTATCAAATTAACTCTCTGACTTTGAAACTTATTGATCTGCTATTAAGACACTAGTGAACTTGATGAAGTGAGTGCTGTAGGTGACTCCGGGACTTCAAAGTCTCACACCAGCCACATAAAACAAGCCACTTTGATCCCCCTCTCCGCTCCTCGGATCTGGAGAGGGGGCTTCAGAGGAACCCCCCAATTCTGCTCTCCTCTCGTCTCGCACTCACCCCGGGCCCGAGCTCCAGCTCTCTCTCTCTCTCTCTCTCTCTTTCTCCCTTTCCACGTCTGCCGATGCCCCGAGAACCGACAAAGCTCCGGTGCCACACAATGTTCAATCGCACCACATTTTTACAGAACAGTCAGCAAGTTGAGAGCACAGTAGTGCACAGTGGCGCACAGACAGATCTCCTTTCTGATTCACCACGAAATAGTAAACCAACACTCACACAGAAAATGCAATACGATGTCAAAACAACTACTAGAAAATAAGACGGCCATGTAAGCGCATTCACATTAAAATTCAGTGTCGATAAGAAGGGGATTCTTCATGCCAAATACGGCATGTAATAAGGTTGGCGATGAGAGAGACAATGCAGAGTGGGAGATAGCAGCACCATTGTGTGGTGAATACATCCCCCTCTTTGCTTAAGGCAAGTCTTCCCACTACATTAAATACTGTGTGCTGCCAATCACACCTGCCTTTTTTTTTTTTTTTTTTCATTTTGTGCCACTGGGTGGAGGTAGTAGTTAATGTTTTCAACATGCAGCGTGTCACTTGAATATATTGAAGCAGACACAAATCACAACTGGCCCAGAGAATTCTTCCTCTCTACCAGCTTAAACCACAATGGGACAAATAAAAAAAAAAGAAAATGTAAAAAAAACAAGGAAACAAAAAAATGTATCTATTGGTTCTTATGTTGCAGCCTGTATAGACTGAGACACTTAATCTCAGTTTCACACTCCACCGAGCTGCTAACTTAGCAGGACTGAGTATAATAAATATTAACGGCTAAATTAATCATCGGCAGGACAGTGTTTGCGCTCAGGCTCCAGTGCTCACAGGCAGTGTGTTTGTTTGTGTGTGTGTGTGTGTGTGTGTGTGTGTGTGTGTGTGTGTGTGCAAGTGTGTCTGCACTTGGAGTGCCAGTACTAAGCTGCTTCTGTTTAATTAAGAGGGGTAAAACAGATGACAAATGCGAGACAGTTAAACATTTAATGTGTGCTTATCTCCCCCCTCATTTATTTAGTTGGGAGTGATTCAGAGTGGGTGGCGTTTAAGAGTGATGCGCCGACAGGAAACGCTGGTGGAATTAGAACGCAGCCCCGTGCGCCGTGACAAGTCAGCAAGCGACACGCAGCCATTTCCTGACAATTGTTTTGACATTTTCAACTTAATTCTGTTTGATGAAAAAAAGAAAGGGATTACGTGATAAATCAAATAAACACAAATACGGATTATGCTACACAGCTGCTTGTGAAAAGCAAGTAAAATGTAATAAATAAATGAGTTTCAACGTAAATCACCGACACAGTGTCACTCAATTATGGACAGAGTATTTAAAGCATCCTTGCCTAAATTATCAAAATAAACGGTGCAATTAAAAAAATGAAATTGCATCAAAAGGTCTAGTTTCTCCTTCATTTTCACCTGACAAAGATTACATTTTTTTTTTCTGGATGATCCCCATTGTGTATCTGGTGCTGATGCACATTGCCTAAAGTCAATGTCAAATCCCAGCTCCAATCGTCCCGCAAAAAATACAGAACGAACAGTGCCCGCGGCGCACACATCCCTTTACTCAACCCACTTGCAATTTCTCATCCAAAGTTATCACTTCCAATGTGACAATGTTAAAATGAAAATAAAAAAATTGATATTTTATATATATAAAAATATATATATATATTTATGTAGGGAGAGAGAGAAAGAGAGATAAAAAAAAAAATGGGTGGCAGCGGTGGGGGTATGGACGGGGAAAGAGAAGCTAAAAAAGCAAAAAGAGGGAGAGGGAGAAAAAAGAAGAAAAGGAGAAGGAGGAGGTGGAGGAGAAAAAAAAAAAAAGCCCTGTGCCACGAGCATATATAAGAGAAACCTTCACCAATTAGTGGGGAGAAACGGGAGAGGGAGCTGCCGCGGCGTCGGCACTCAAAGAGCCAGGCCTCGCGGCGAAGCTGTCATGTCGGCAGGATTGATCAACAGGCCTGCTATTTCTAATGGCATGTTGTCATGAAGCTGCAGCCATGGGGAGCCACCTGCCTCAGTCCTCGCACAGCACTCTGTGTGTGTGTGCGTGTGTGCATACGTGTGTTTGTATGCATGAAAGATGGGGTTGGGGGTACTGCAGCAGCCATACCTGTTCTGTGCCCATATATCTTTTACTAACAATTTAAAAACAGCCTGGAATCCTCCTCCCACTCTCTGGCAGTCTACCTTGCCTTTCCCTGAAGGTGGAAGAAATGTGCCAACCTGGATTGTTCTTTATTCTCACACAGCAGAGCCAAGCTATTGTAAAATCCAACACAATGGATACAAAATGTATACTGTGTTGTGTAGAGTTGAAAATGTAAATGAAAGCAAACGATTTTGGTTGTTTCTTATGATTCAGTGCAAATACAAATGATTATTTTTTTAATCAATTTTACAGCATCAACAAATTAATTCCTCAGTCGTACTGAGACAGTACATTACATGCTTAAAACTATCCCGAGTTATCATCTGAAAGGCATTGCATTTGATTATAGCCCATTTCCTTTTATGAAAAGAAAAAGCCGTCAAATAATCAGCGGACAATAGGAAGTCGTCTGCAAAATGCCATCGCAGGAAAATCACAATCAAATGCAAGGAAATTGCTTTATACAAAATAAAAAATAAATGTCACGTTGTCCTCGTTTTTTAGTAATACACTAACAAAAAAAAAAAACAGCTTCCTTTTCAGCCTCTGCGGCCAAACAAGCCCGGCCTCGCAAACAATAAAAAGTCAAATAAAAGTTACAGAACTTGAGAGTTCAAGGTACGGCGGGCTACTTGGAGTGTGTGTCACGTACAGTTAACCTTTTTATCGGGCGCGCCTGTGGTCTCATCAGTCGATGAAATTCTTAGCTCGCGGCGGTGGCTTAGCCGAGGGACACGGACCAATAGAAAAATATTTCATTGTGTTAGCATTTCAAATGGCGAGTGGAGGGTGGAGAGGAGGGCATTTGGAGGGGCGGTGGGGGAAGAAGCTCTAACCGATCGTTGCCAGCGGAATTAATTGCCTATTCTGAGAATAATGTCCCTTATCCACGATCCTCGGAGGGCCGAACGCTAGCAGAGGCCACTTTTTTTTTTCTAATGTTTGGTGTCTTCAAAAAGAAGAGCGCTTAGGGGTACCGGCCGTATTAGGGGTTTAGCTCAGCCCCCTTTAGGCCAGGAAAAATAATCAGAAGCGCTGAACCGAACTCCACTAATCCGTTCCCCAATTAAAAACGTAGAACCCATTACACTTTACGATAATGTGAATCGCCAAATAAATACTTTCACGTGAATGATACGTTTATTAAAAAATTGGCAAATTCGAACTAATAATTACATTATTCGATGAAATTCACTTTAAGAGAAAGAAACACGAGAAGTAAAGCGGCGATGTTTGGCTTTCAGCCAGCTCCCGATAAATGGCTCAAGATGGAGAGACCCCGGTGGTGCTTCTATCCTTTTATTAAGGGGATTTAAGTTCAGGCTCTGTTACACATCGGCCAAGCATATGCAATGACCCTAACTGATATTGGTGCATCTTTTAGCCACATCTTAATCTAACCTTTGTGAAGCTCCGTGGCTTTTCAGACTCAAAACAGCATTAAGAAGGAGTATTGTTTGGAGCGAGGAAGGAGGCGGCCCTGTGAGACAACTCCAACCAAAAGCTGGGCTCAGGAAAAACAGGAAAACAGCTGCTTATGCAGTCCAATCAGTGGGAAAACAAAATCAAAACCCCCAGATTTTTTTTGTTTTTGAGGTGGAGGGGGCATCACGAATGCTCCATCCCTCCATATCGACCTCTACGGGGCCCATTCGTGCTAGGTGTCGATTTCATCTCTCGGCAGATGGACGGGCAAATTCGCAGCAGTCCCCATTACACGCCTCTCCTTCGCTCATTGTGAATTCAGTCAACGAAGTCAATCTTATTAACTTCCGCGCCAGTTCACACATGACATTTTCTTCAATTTTCTCGCCGACATCAAAAACATCAATTAGCAGCTCGAAAATGGGAAGGAGCGAATGACAGAGTCCGATAACGCCGACTATTTGAAGCTGAGGGTAAATCTATTCTCCAGTTTTGAATGTGTTCATTACAATTGCATTTTCAAAGAAGACCTCCAAATAGCAAAGAAATTTAATTTATCTCCTAGAAATGTCCAGAAATTGTTTTTTTCCCACCCTTTCTTTTTTTTTTTTTTTTTTTTTTTAATCCTGTGTCTATCTCTCAGCCTCAGTGGGTGACACAAAGCATTGTGGTGCTGCATTTTCTTTTTCTCATTAGAACAGATCACAACTCCCACAGAAGTTGAAACCCAATGCTGTAACCTCTGGAGTAACCCGTAATAAAACATTTTTAACGGAGTCCAACATTTCATTAGAAATAAAAGGAGGCGATAAAGTAGCTTTCCAGTGACCTACAGCTTTAACAAAAATATTACGATGATGATAAATGCAGTATCTATTTTTACCCAACAAGGGGAGCTATTATCAGATCAGAAGAAATAAAATGCGGCACAGAAAAAATGTCTTTTGTTCGTATTTATCAATCCTCACGCAAGTATTTATCATTTATTTATAGACGCACAGATTGAAAAAAATATATATATTAAGTATTATTGCATTGCGTTTGCCTTGCAGAAATATTGTCAGAAGGTTCATGTACTAATTAAATGATATTCAGCTATATAAATAAAATATATGTGTTGTAAATTATATTCAGAACATTTAACAATTTAAAGACTAATTTAAAATGTTCTATATATATTGGTTATTACTAACAACTCCTGTGTTTCTCTTTATACCAACAAATTTAAGACTGCATCCTCCAAAGAAATAAATGTATCATTATCCATTTCCAATATAGTGTAATTTATAATCCTGAGATTTTTTTCCAACCTTTCTAAAATAGTCCTATATGTATTTTGGATAGATTAAATGTTCCCTGTTTGTTTCAAAAATTAAATAAATAATGAAATGCTAAAATCATACTTCAATCTGAACTACCATTTTATCCACAGCCTCATTGATCATTTCCTGCTACTCCACATCACGGTTACATCAAAATGTGAAATACAAACCTACACATTAATGACGCTCTCTCATGGCTCAACTCTTCTGCCTCCCATCACTGATGAGCATGTAACTCAATAAACCTTGGCCCGTAACCTTTAAGTAAAAGGCTATTTTTTGCCGATATACAAACATTGTCAGACGGCTTCCTCGTGCTTGAGTTACATCTCCGAGGGGGGTGAACGAAAGCAACTTTAGTGGCTGTGGAAATACACTCGTAATGCGAGGGGGTAGGGGGGGTGGGGGTCACTCACACACGGAGCCATGCGGATCGAGTTCCTCCGGCCCATTGATTTCTGATCTTTTGACATTATTTAGTTGCTTTTTATTTTCTTGCCCGTCTTTTATTCCATGTCACGAAAGACAGAAATGTCCAAACAAGTGAAGTTGGGAGTATCTACTATCTGTCAAAAGAGCAGGCTTTTCCCGGCATTAAAGCGACCAAATGCTGTGACGCAGTGCCGAGAATCGGCGGGATGAAAATATCAGTCTTTATAATGGAGGCTAATCAGATTTCGGAGGCCGTTTGCTTTCTAGCTAAAGGGAGATGGAAACGCTCGGAGCAGTGGGGCTGTAACCAATACACTCCCGGTTCATCGCCATCGTGACCTCTAGACAAAAAGGCCTGCTTTTTTTTTTCATATCTAATCTAGATGGTATATAAATCCAAGAAAAATTGGTTCACATAGTCAAAATCTGAATTAATTCTAAATGTAATTTTTTATCCTAAATTCTGCTGTAAATAGATAAGGCTGAAGAGACGAAGCGGGGCATGTTAAATGCAGAGAAAGACGAAAAAGATGCATCTGTAACACGGCTGTCGGCTGAATGTTGAACACACAGGACTGATCAGTTCCATTAAGCAGGGATTTGATCATCTCCCCCCGTGCGCTCTCACAGCCCGGCTTCAGATTAGATCACTGTGAAAATGGTCAAATGGTGTGTTTATCTCACTGTAATTATTTTGATGCGGATGACAGAGATTGGTTGTTTGCATGTGGCTGGATGAGTGTGCACAGTGCGAGCCAAGACGTGCACTCGCTGACACACACACATGCTGGTGTGAGAGAGGGAGCTGAATGGTTCCCTCTCAATGCCATTAAGCCATTAGAATAGTTTCAATAAAGGGCCTGAAAATAATGTTTTTATGTGCGACAAATAAAAAGTCAGAGCATGGTGCACATGCAATTACTGCGCCGTAATCCTTAAGTTATGACTAATATTAATGTTCTTTGTGGGTGACACAAATGGACTTTCAATGAGATTGAAAGAGAAAACCCCCATGCAACAATGGCTGCTTTTGAGCTAAGCTTACAAATGCAACCAAAGCAGGAAAACACCGGCCGCACACATTATATGCATATACGTATACACATACCAATATAAAGCTTTTCCTCTTTGTCAAATTCCAGGGCAGGCTATGTGTTTCCAATGAAATTTCTTTAACGGAATAACTAGAGCAACACAATTGGTATATTGTTTTTGCTGCTAGCTGAAATAATTTGCAGAACAACTCCCCTGGCATTCGTTTAGACACTAAGTGAACTGACCTCTATCATGTGAGGGAGACGTTTCTGTCCTCCCAGCTGCTGTTGCACTCAGGATGCCCCTAAACCATGTGGCGACCTTGAGTGAAATTGTCTTAATCCCGCAGGGCAGTTTTAAGAACTACTGCGAGCTTTTGCCCTTTTCAAAGCTGATAATATATTCAAAGTTATATGAGATCATCTGTGTGATGGATCCGTCCCCGTTCTCAATAATCGCCTCTATTTTCACTTCACTCGAGTTAGGCTGTGTTACTAGATTACTGGCCCCTTTCGTATCTACCTTTCCAATTACTTTTAAGAGTTTCGGATGGACAAATTTGTGCTTTCATGTCCCGTGTTAGCGGATGAGTCGCTGCTTCTGGCCATGAAAGGGGAGTTTTTAATGAGCTGAGGTGAGGTTAATTGGTTCGCTAAGATCCTCCGAGTCATATGCCTCTATATGAAATTAAGTCCATTTCCTGGAGTTTCTCCGGATGTATTTAATAACAAACACTTCAGCCCAATTTTCATTTCCCACAGAGAGGGGGAGATGGAGGAGAAAGGGTGGAGTGTGTGTGGGGGGTGGGGGAGTTTGGTTGTTTGTGCTTGTTTTATTCACCTTCACCATCCCACACGGTGAACGCTATCTCTATTTGTGTTTCTTCAAAGACCACTGGTGTAATGTCAGCTCCCATTCAGAATTCGCCCAAATCCAGCAGTGTTTTACACAGATACCTGAAAGCTAATTAGCAGCCAAATACTTTTCTAAGCATTGTTTGTAAAAAATCTGCAAATCCATGAAGCTGGACACTGTATTTATGCAAGTTACTGTGGTTGCACATCTTACATTACAACATAATAACACGCAAAACAAAAATCACAATTGATAAACTATTCACTTTGTAAGGTTAAAACACTTTTATTTATATTTAATTGATATAATATTTCATTTTTTTTACTGATTTGCAAAGTGAGAATGCAAGAAGACTAAAGACACATTTCAAACATTGTGTCATTGTGTCTTTGCATTAGCTTCCCTGCAAATCAACTGCTGAGTACTGTGGTTGAAAAAAGTAGTCCCTTGAACATTTTAAGCTAACACATCCGGGAGAATTTGGCACATGGAATCACAAACTGCCTATTTTTATTTAAACGCTTGGATCCAAACATGATCGTGCACACTTGTTTACGATGTGCCAGCGTGAAACTTTTGCTATTGTCATCATTTTTCTAACAATAAAAGGAACATTTGCAGCAGTCCAGTCAATCACTGCCGTTGAGTCAGTGCAGGGGGAACCGCTCTGTCTACACTGCAATACGCTAATCCTCCGCAAATCACTGGGCCTTTCACTTGCTATTAGGAACTACATGATGTGAATCGGCCCAGACTAAGAGACCTTGTAATCAACACTGGTGCAAATGTGTTAAGTTCACCGTCTCGTTGAGGGGGGTTCAATGGTCCTGACAGTGTAATTACGGGTTGCCGCCACAATACAGCGGCCAGCGCACTCAACACTAATTCAATCCATCTTCATTTCCAAGAGCAACGCCCCTACCGTTGATGGATAGTTATCATTAGAGACTGACAAAGCACTGAAACAACTGAGGCGTGAGCAGCAAAGTGTGTATATGTGTGTGTGTGTGTGTGTGTGTGTGTGTGTGTGTGTATGCGTCCTCTCAGATACACACTATTGCCCCAGACAGCAGGATTATATATTACTACAGGGAAGAAACCAGAGAGACAGAATGGGGAAGGAACTTTGGGTCAGGGAGCGCGGGTTTGCATCATTCTCACACACACACACACACACACACACACACACACACACACACACACACACACACACACACACACACACACACACACACACACACACACACACACACACACACACACACACACACACACACAACAAATAAATAGAATACCCACATAGAGCATGTGTACGTGTGCACAACAGTTTGGCTCGCTGTGACCCCGACACACAGAGAGGCTATGGCTCGACTCACCAGCCTTTTATAGCATGCTGCTCAGACACAAACACAACACACACACACACACACACACACACACACACACACACACTGATACACACTCTCATACAGGTCTGGGCACCGTCTGCAGCCAAACACTAAACCACAGGCTGTGATTGAGGCCGACTGGTCTGCTGCTCTATATTTTCAGTCTATATATTCAGTCCACCCTGGGCTGTATATCTTAATTATGTGCTCTGCCTCTTTTTACTAAAAGAAGGGGTGACGGAGTCTGCTCGTCAGGCACTGAAGCAGCAGCAGGCCATTGAAATGAGGCCCTTCCAGTATTTATGGGGCCTCCAGCTCAGCCACTGCATCATTACATGACTTTTAAGCTTTGGACAAAAACACAGTGGAAGCCTCGTTCCCCGTGTCTTTCCTGGCCTAACGTGCTCGCATGCAGCACACAACAGAAATCATCCTGTATGTGGCATTTTTTTTTTTTTTCTGTCGTATCAAGCTGTATGCCTTTCAAAACAAGATGGAAGTCCAGAAACTTTTTTTTTTTTCCGCGGAAGACTAACTGGGCTGTGAAAGGCTGTAATGAGTAAATAGCTCAGAGGGTAGAAGAGGGAACAAATGGCCAGAAGAATTTAAGCACAGTGCTGTGCTCAATGTGATTATCTCCTTTTTCCTTGCGGGTCGAAGCTTTAGGGGTCACCTCCGCCTTATACTCTCCGCCTCTCACACACACAAACACACACACACACACACACACACACACACACACACACACACACACACACACACACACACACACACACACACACACACACACACACACACACACACACACACACGCACGGGGTTAGGCTTTGCCATTTCAATGACTCAATCGCATCTGGAGCTCTCCATCGATTGTGCTCAGTGACCCAGCAAAGGCCTCATGTGGCGCGCCTGCCCCACCTCTCTGAATTAGAGCACGTTCGAAATGGGGACATGGTCGCCCCGTGTCCGTTAACCAGGAGGTGGTGCTGCTGGGATGCAGAGCGCCGCTTCATCTTTTAATTTTTAATTTTTTTTTTTTTAACTCATACCGCTGAAAAGCAGACGGCGGGGGGGGGGGGATTTGTTTGTTTGGGTGTTTTTCATAATAGCGGGGGATTTAAAAGGCTTTTTCTGACACCCAGAGTTGTAGACACGTCCTCAAAGACACAGGCGTTCTCTGTTTTACTGTCGGTGTGGATTTGGCGGCAGAGAGCGCCCAGGAAGGTGTACAGTCAGGTGACGCTGCCTACTCGAATGCATAAGATTCTCCGACGTGTGAGCTCTTGTTGGTTTGACTCAGCGTGAGGAATGAACGGTTTGCTACAACCCCTCCAACGTCAGTGCACCTACGCCCACACAATAAAATTTGATGCCTACTCATGCACATTCCTAATGTGATACCATTACATTACATTACATTACAGTCATTTACCACACACTCACGCATGTCCTACATTTATACACCGGCTTTGGAGATTGCACGCATAAATGCAGGCATGAGCTATAGTGGCCAATGTGCTGCCGTAGACTGGCTGGGCCTGCTTGCAGACCCTGCAGTTTGTTTAGCAACACTCCTTTTGACGACGCCCGAAGGGTGCAATTAAGCCCAATTAGAGCCTGTCAGTTTTATTAAGAGGCACAGACTGGCCAGGCTCGGGGGCAGTGAGGGGTAGAGGAGGGAGGAGGAAGAGGAGAGGGAGGGGAGGAGAGTCTGCAGCACCGAGCTACTGCTACTCTTGAGACACTAAGCAAGCACCACTGAGAGGAAACTGGTTGAATAAACTGAATGCCGGCTAAACAGATACTAAACAGAAATGACAGACGAAATGACTAACCGGTGTGGCGGTTAATATATTTGCCAAGGGCCTGATCAAGTCTTCATAACCATGTCAGGTTGTGCAGGTAACCTCTGGGTGCTCTCAGTTCAAACACGCAGAGATTACCTTTATGATGCCACATAAAAAAAAAAAAAAAAAAGCTACTTAAAAGTACAGTTTTGTGATCAGAGAACCTGAAGGGATCAATGGATGACACAAAAAAAAAAAAAAAAAAAAAAAAAAAAAAAAAAAAAAAACAAGTCATCTATAAATACTCACTGGCTACAGTGAATGCAGACGCGTGTGGATGCAGATGTCACAAAGCATTTTCGGAAGGGGGGATGGGGGTGAGAGGGATGGGGGTGGGGGGGGGGTGAGGCTGTGGTGGTGGTGGCTGTGTAGTTATGTGAGCCTGCCCTGATATATTAGTGCGGTTGTGAATAGAGCAATACAGCTGGCTTGGAACAAAAACTGCAGCATCTCTTTCATCAGCAAATCCCCCCCCAAAAAAAGAGGGCAAATGAATGTATCATTCCCTCACAATTCCTTTTCCGTCGACCCCTCGACAGAGATGTTTACAGATAGCTATCATTCCCCCTCTTTTTCACATTTGCGCTTGGACATGTTTCAAAAGACCGGGCCTTTTCATCTCCCCTCTCGCTGTGAGGAAATTTGCTCCTTAATGGCTTTCAAAACAGGAAGCGCAGACAATAAAAGAAGGGAGAAGTGAGAAAAACGCTTCGCTCCCCAGTCTCTCTCTCCCCCCACCCCCCCTCTCATCAGTTGACGCATCCTTTGCGGAGCTGAGTGCTGCGGCACGCTGCTGCCGTGCCAAGGTGCCAACTGTGCCAGTCACACTGACCTCCATCTGCAGGCAACTTGATACCATCTCTCCAACCGCCGCGTACTCCCACTGAATGGGGTTCGCTCAGTCACAGTGAAGTCTGAATGCCATTCAAGGCTCAGGCTCGGAATTGTGTTTCGAGTTTGTGCGCTATTGTATTCTTTGTTCCCAGCTGCTGTGTAAAAAAAAAAAAATCCTTTATCACTAAACTGAATACTAAAATGGTTGTATTGGAGGAATGCACGCAGGAATACATTACTGCCAATGTGCAAATCATTGCACTATCAGGCAAATTCGAGCAGATTTTTCACAAGTCTTTATCAATGACCCTCAGAGGAGTACGCTTCCACTGCTACGGACCGGCTCAAATTACTACTCAAAGGCTGTCTTGCAAAGTACTAGGCTTACTATTTTAATAGTATATGTAGGTGTCTGTTTACTCATGTTGTATTCATAATTCCGCCTCCTGCAGGGCATCCGTGTCCACTGAGTGCCCTTGAACATGCCATGAGTAGTCTTTCTGCGCTTCAACTAAAAAGAGACCTGAAAGACAGCTACACACGCTTCCGCACAGTTGGATAAAACAAACCTTAACCACACAACTCAACCTCACCAAAGAACCTGCTTTTTTTTCAAAAGATGTTCAGAAGAGTGTTTTTTTTCTCTCTCTTTCTCTCTCTCTCTCTCTCTCTCTCTCCTCGTCTTTGCTTTTTCTCTCCCTGGGTAAAACAAATGCATCATTTTTCAGTAAAAAAAAAAAAAATAAAAAAAAAAAATATATATATATATATATATATATATAGATGTTACTCCCTCCTCTCCCTCCCATTGTGCCATTTCCGTGTATGGAAGCGTTCCCTCCCATTGATTTTCTCCCTGCCAGGGCCCTACCCAACACGAACTGGTGTCATCTCCTTGTGCCTTTCTCCTTTTAACTGTGCTTTACTCATGTGGCAAAATGCACAACTGCCAAACTGGGTTTCTTTTTTTTTTTTTTTTTTTGGGGGGGGGGGGGGCTGTTGCAATGGGAGGAAAAACTGATACATGCACTCAAAAGTTTCACCTATCGATTTCTTTTTGATGCAGATGGGGGGGGGGGGGGGGCTGTTCACCACTACAGTAAAGCCAGTTAGTAATGTTGTAGTAAGGCTGAGACTGTCCATGTTTTTCTGCGCTGTACATCGCTTTGTTATGCATTGTGTCAGGGTTCAGCCTCTGATTCTGCGCGGTCAGAGAGCTTATTAAATGCAATGACCAACATGCAATCCGGTCAACGCTTCCCGGCGTGCTTGCATCAATAATGAGCGCGCTCGTCTGGAGAAAGTGTCAATTCCGATGGAGTTTGTAGAAAGTAGCAGATCAGGCCTACAGCTCCATCTCAGAAAAACACTGAAAACAACTGCAGGCTAGTGAGGAAAAAACCCTAATATGGGCCGGACCAGGCTACTCAAGGGAGTTGCCCGGTTTACAAAAAACTGAAATCCGGAGCGCAATAAATGAGGGAGTAGTTGAGTAAAAAAAAAAATATATATATATATATGTCAGGAATATTTCTGAAATCAATATGCTCAAGACAGAACGCTGAAATCAAAAGGTATCAGAGGCGGTTTGTGCAGAAATCCAGAGATGGAGGAGAAAGCTAGCAGGTGTATTTTTCCAGCCGCTGCAGCTCCTCGTCCACAGCCTCAGCTCCCTGCTCTGCCGGCCCCTCTGTGATGTGGGCCTGTGTCCACTGGGGGCTACAATTAGCCCATCAAACTCATTCAAGCCGGGAATCCACAGCGCCTCTCCAATCCCCTTTTTCTGGCTCTCCGATGCCTGGGCTCCTCCGAAGAGACAGGCAACTTGTAAGACTAGGGGAGGTAGCCTTTGATGTGCCAGGTTCTGCCGAGGCCTCCCTTTTTGCTCATATCAAGGCTGAGGAGATACAACAATTAAAATGGCCTGAGAAGGCAGGCTGACACCGCAGCGTGCGCTCCTACAGCCGGTCTGCCATGTGCTTGCCTGTGCACCTTGGACCTGGCCCTCACAGGTGGTGGTGGTGGTGGTGGTGGTGGTGTGGGAGGGGTTGCACCTCGGTAATAGAGCAGATGTCAGTGCCCCAGTGACTGGTTAAGCAACGAGAAGTAACAAACCAGTTGAGAGTTTTCTGTGCCAATGAAATAAATCTGTCATGTGGCTTCTTCTGGCGTCTGATTGGCTGGCCCTGTTTCAGTCTGTTGCAGAGCTCTCTGCCCTGTGGCAGCGGTGAGAAATGTCACAACATTTTCTGGCCTGTGGCGCTGTATTTACTTTTGTAGCTTTACTTGGATTTTCTTTCTGCATTATCCATTAAATGTCTAAGTAATTCATGAAGCAAAATTGTTTTGTTTTTTTACATTTCCAATGTAAACATTTGCTGCTTTTTGTTTTACATAATTTCATATTTTATACCTTTGGGTTTTGGACAAGACAGGCAATATGAGGACTTCATCTTGAGCTATGGATACTTGTAATAGTCATTTTTAATAATTTTATTATGACCCTAGCAATCAAGAGATGTTAAGCTCTTATGTGAATATAAGTGTAGTATATTTCTTTTTTTTTTTCAAGCATCATGAAGATAGCTCAAAATGTATTATATGGAACTGAACGTACATTTCAGTTCAAACATATTTTTTCTATCGAATATTTATATATATCTATATATATATAGATATATATATAGATATATATCTATATATCTATATATACAGAGATATATATATATATTTGTCTCTAGAAATTTCCCCTGATCTTGTCTCAATAGATGCCATATTGTGTCCTGACCCCAAGCTGAACAGACTCTGGGTCTGTGGTTTGGTCTGGCTGCTGCGTTACGTTGCATAAGACACATCTCCACGTCTGTCTCTGCTCTAGTGGGGCTCGGTGGCAGACGGCCAGGTAATTACACAGCACTGACTACCAGCCCGGAGAGAAAGGCCCACTGCCACAATACAAAAACACTTATTTGTATGTGAGTATACAGATCACACAACCCCACCTGCACACACACACACACACACACACACACGACATCTTCCTCCCATTCTCCCTCCTCACACACACACATACACACATACATACATACATACACACACACACAGGCCCTTGCCAAACACAAGGACTACATTATGTCAAGGAGGATTACAATGACTCCAACCTGACCCGGCTCTCCGCAGCTGCTCTGCCTCTGGCGTGAGTGTGCCAGAATTTACTGTTCGAGGTAGAAGACTGCTCACAGTTTAAACAGGTGTGTACTTATGCAGATACGCAGCTCATGCATGTGGTTTGCGTTAGCTGCTGCAGCGGAGCCAGAGTGAGCTTTCTCGGGAGCAGGAGTCAGGCCCAATATGTCAATTAGGGTTGGTGATCTACTCACTTTCAATTCGCTGAATTCAGGAAGTGGATATTTCTTTCAAAAATCCCCAAAGGATAAATGAGTTGATAAACTACTCAGTGGAACCATAAGCAGATTCAATTCCTACCAATGTTTTGACTTATGACGTCTTTATTGTCTTTGAATTACTGTCAATGACATCTGTCAAATAAATATTATGTGTAGCTGTTGTCTATTCATATATGATCCAAGAGAACTGCTCTTCCACCCCAGAAGACACATTTACCATATTGAGCCTTCACCCAGGTTACTACTATCTCTGTCACATCACATTTAAACAGGTTTAATCACCTCTGTTTAATTAATTTTCTTTAGTTTTCATGCATGCACAAAGATCCTAGTATGGCATATTTTTTTCTTAAAGCCCTTCTAACAGCTCAAGGCATCCAAACACAATGGTGCATATCTGAGTCATCACAAACTCACCGCCACACAGTCTGAGGACGACAGTGTCACGACAAAAAGTAGATATTTTAAATTATCTCCGGGACTAATTCCATCAGTTTTTGTTATTCTTCACTAATCCCAAAAGACTTTAAAATAAAAACACTAAGAGTTCAATGCTAATTCATTATGGTAACATGATTATTTCCATTAGCATGAGTTCATTACCATTTCAAAACCTTTATATGAAGTGAATGAATCTATGGCTGGAATACAGCATCAACATGGGTTAGCCGTTTCATTCTGACATTACAAGAAGTCATGCTTCATGGAAGTAGGAGGTATTCTCTCTCCCTTGTTGGTTATTCCAGACTTTATCCAGAGAAAAACTCTTGTTTAAAAAAAAAATGCCTGGATTCCAGTGAATGCCAGTGAGAATCAAGCGAGCTATTCATGCTGCCAGTTGATTTAGGCACGCCTCGCTACACACCAATCAGCCCAGCCCCGGCCTCACCAGCCACTCACTTGTCTGCCATTCCAACACAAGATGGAGACAGTGCCAAAAGTTCCAATTAAAATATCCATTTGTGATGTCTGTGCAGAAAAAAAAAGAACAAATAAAATAAAATAAAAACAAGTACCAGGGGCTTTTTCGATAGCGTAGGAGAAAATACAACAAAAGCTGCCAAAATTCTGTGGACAAGCCACATACTTAAGAGTTTTCTGTCTACACAAACTAAATAAGTATGAAGAGTGTGTGTAGGCAGAATGTGTGTGCACGGGCGCCTTGTTATGGAGGAACAGAGCATGTTGCAGATAAGAGGGCGACGCTGTTCAAAGAAAAAGGCAGGCCGGTAAAGTGCGCGCCGATTCGACATCATCGCCTTTACTGTCCCTTAATGAGCCTGGAGAGGAAGTCTGGTGTCCACAGAATCCGCTCCTGTCTCGCTCCAATCACGCTGCTGGGGCTTTTTATTCAAATCTCACACACAACTGTCACACAGCCAGTCTGGCCGCGCTGTTTATCTTACTCCAGGAGGATGTTAACAAGACAAATGAATGAATAAATACACAAATAATGCGTTTAGGTAATGTTAATAATGTATGAAATGGAAGCTGCTTTTTGACAGTAGCGCTGCACTAAGGATTCTTCCCAACTTTGGTGACAGGCTTGTTTATTCTTTTCCCAGCATGCAATTCTCTGCATCTTTTGCAGGCGACGTCTGGCCAATGCTATAGCACATCTCGCTGATGAGGGGAAAAAAAGTGGTCTGACACGTTAGTTTAGACTTCTCTCCCATGAAAAAAAAATATATATACAACGTATGCTTCAATGATTGAGCCGTCTCTCCCTTCATCCAAAACGTTGAGTATGATGATGCTCCTTAATCTCATGGAATCCAGGTCTCCTTTTCACCCCGTTCCACTTCTCGCCTGCTATTACATGACTGATTTCAGTGAGGCTATTCAATTAGAGTACATCTTTTGGAAAGGCTGGATAAGTAAACGTGGAAGCATGTGAACACCTGCTCAGGTATGCGAGAGCAGTCAAATCGCAGGGTCACGTGCGGCAAAGAAGTGTTCCAAACTTCCAGGACTATTAGAAAAAACCACACAAAACAAAAACAGGAGCAGGGGGGGGGGGGGAAATGCTCAAAGAAACTAACTGGGTAGGAAAAATAAGTCTCTCATCAAATTCCTTCCCTGGGCCGAGACAAAAGCAGGACCTGACACTCAGGCGCCGTCGTCTACACGCACTTGGAAGACGGAAAAGAAGAAAAATAACAACAGGCACATCAAAACCAGAGCAAAACAAATCCAGGAAAAGTTCAGATAGGTCTTCAGTGGAACTGCCAAGAGGAACAAAATCAAATAAATTGGGGGGGGGGGGGGTTTAGTCTCGTTCAGGCTGGCCCGACAAACCGGAAAACATTGTTTAGAATATACGAGGAAGGTGACAGAGGACGATGCTAAATGACTCAGAACGCAGATACCCAGTGTTTACCCTCGCAGACTCCAAAGAAAAGCCCCTCTCCTGTTATAACGCGGGTGGGAACACAAAACTGAATTCAAGGCAGCTTAAGTGCTCTCTGGAATCACTCAGCATTCCACCGTCTTCAACACACAAACACACACACGCACATACTCACACACACACACACACACAGTCCAAATTTGACTGTGACAGTGTATTCATCCATAACTGTGATTTGTTCTTTGGGGAATTTTGGCGAAGGCTTCATATTCCCTCTCCCCATCTTCTCTCCCCACTCCACTCCCCATCTTCTCTCCCTGTCCAAAAAGCTGTCTCTATCACTCTCAATCACAAGCTGTTTGTACATATGTTTACAACAGACAGTTGCCATAGCGATTGTGGGATCGCGCAACATTAATTCTCTACAAAACCAGAGGGATTCATGATGCAACGTAGGGATCTGATTATGATTGAGGCTGAAGCAATAACTTCTTTGGTGCATTCCTGAAACACCTTTTGTATCGTGATTATCAATTGTTTTTATTATTGATTGCTTTATGGTGATGCTTGAAATTATAAATACTAATAACTTCATTTATATTGGCACTGCCCTGGTGGATATCAGCACTGGTAAAGAGTATAGAAATGTAAGTTTCACGTGTCTAAATATTTATTTAAAAAGCCTTTCCGGTGCTACTAAATGTAGCCCTCCTCAGTGAAAATAGAAAGAAAATAGGAAATGTTATATACAGATTGAGTGAAGCTTTCTAACTCACACCAATGCTGAGTTTTCTTAAGGCCTTGTTATTATAAGTCAATGCACAAAAGTTCTCCTCGAGACAACTAAAACTCGACTTTGACTTTATTAGAAACTTTAAAAGTCAAAAGTACAGCGTTACACTCGACTGTATTGTGAACCCAGGTCAACAGTTTCCCTAAAGACTGACCGCCACGAGCTTTACTAATGTCCCTGATAGTGAACAGTGGCTCAAACAAGACATCAGAATAAAAGATCACACAAACAGCAACTTATCCTCTGCTATCACAGTTTTAGTCGGTTGCTGTAGTAAACTGATAACTTCCTACATACAGAGAAGACTTTTCTTTATTGTGATTGGTCGGCTAGAATATACACACACACACGGAAAAAACAAGCATGCTCCTCTAAAAAGTGAACTTTTCTCAACTTCTGAAAGGCTGTCAGTTTAGAACGCAGCACAATATTGCAAACACACCCTCACTTTTTTCTTTTTTACTAAACTAACCTACATGCACCTACAACACATGCATACATACAACACAGGTGTATCAGTGTCTTATCAATCAAGAGCCAAAAACTAATTCCGCAGGCCACCACTAGGGATATCCACTAAATCACTTCACCCCGTTTTCAAAAGTTCACTTCCAAACTTCCTGGAATAAAAGGGGCAGACATTTCTGAGGAATAACAAAAGAGGGTTAGAGGGGGTAATAACATCGTGTTTAATCCCACACAGTTCTGCCTCGTACAAGCTTGAGAACAGCGTGCCAAGGGGCAGCAAAAACAAACCGACGCTCCTGCGGACAGATGTGTGTTCGCAACGTGTGTCAGGAGTTTATCTCTCACAAATGACTTCAAATGGGCTTCACTGAGAACCTAAATTGAGACAAAAGTTTTCATGTATTAACACTGAGTCTCCCCCTTTTTCCTCAGCTGCCCTCCTGCCCCCCCCCCCCCCCTCCTCTTTTTGTGGCTCAGCTCAAACCTCAGCCCCCTCTTCCTTGCTGATGCTTAGAGAAAAAAAAAATGAAAAAAAAACGAGGTCACGGATCGCCTTACTCCAGCCTGCCTCCGTATGGTCACAACTCCACCTCCCCTCCACACCTTCCCCCTAGCAGCACCTCTCACTCAAAACCTCATTCCATCACCGCGGCCAAGTCTGCCTCATCCATTCTCCCTCCTCCTCCTCCTCCTCCTCCTCCTCCCCCCGTTTCATTACTTCCCCTCCCCTCGTCTCCACTCCCGCCCTACTGCGCCCTCAGCCCAGTGCTAATTGGTAAATCTGTTGAACCATGCCAGCCCCAACAATGAGACACCTGGAGTTCTGTCAAAACAAGTTCCCCTGTGAAAACGGCCTCCAGTGTTAATACAGTAGCGTTAGGGAGCTGCCGAGTCTGTTGTCGCTCACCAGGCCGCAAAACGGAGGCCGGGGATCGTGAAAATCTGGGGAAATTTGTCAGAGATGAGTGCACTGGACCCGTCGTGCCTGTTAGGAGTGGTTCATCATAAATTAGATTATTTATCAATAACACTTCTGAACCTTGATCCTAGTTATTTGTGCAAATGAACTATGACCAAATCACGATTACCACATCTCTCTAGAAGCCGGCCTGCAAGTCTCTATGGGTTAAATGAGTTCACGTGGTTGTGTGCGAACACATTAAAAGCTATAACCTGACCCAGCTCTGACTAGCTGTCATCTAAAACTCAAGTCACACCTTAGAGGCAACGATACTACATATACGCTGGTGTAGACAAAGGTGTGTTTGTCAGACACACATGCAGAAAGACAGGCACACCCAACAGTGATCCTGCCAGACCTTGTCAAACAAGTTCTAGCAAAGGCGCTCGTATAAGGGAAGGACAGGAGGCAGGCAGCAAGTTGACATGATAAGAGGATTGTTTTTTGTTGTTGTTGTAACTTACTTTTCTTTTAAATCCTCGTCGACAACACCATCATGGTAATAGCTATTTGAGCAATAAAGCGTGATTTACCTTGTTTCTCTCTTCTCTGTTTTGACTCATTTCATTTACTGGCAAACAAAGGCCCTGCAGAGTGTGCAAATTCAACAAGCAATTGATTAGTCAAACAATTCAAGGAGGCAATCCACAGAGCCATGGTCGCCTCAGAGGAGATTAATGAAACGCCAGCATCTATCCAGCGTCACACAGCTGAACTGAACAAACCAAAACAAGGCCAGCTCAAGTCCTCAGCATGTCAGCAATGACAACTTGATTTTTTTTTTTTTTAAATAAAGGTTGCAGGACAATGAATGCAGATGAATCTGGACTATCTTGAATTAGAGAACATCCAGTGTTACGTCAATTTAAGGTTAGGTCATCTTTTATCCAAATATTCAACAAGTAGACGTAAACACTGTGTCATCACTTTCTACATTTCTCTCTGATGTACAACCAGGCCCAGATGCCCAGTTTCTCTATTAAGTACAAACACAACTGAAAGACTGCCTTCTCCTGCTGATGGATTGTAGGCCAATTCAAACCAAATACACCCACAATGACTCCCACAGCTAAAAAGGATGTTGTCACTAGACCAGAACAATCCACAGACTGAGATCGGTTAGTCATAAGACAAATAAAGTAGGCAAATAGAACCCTTAACACACAAAGTTTAACAAGAAAAACACATTGACTACCCTGTGAGGCTGGGCCGTCTCTTTCAGAGTTTCAAATTTGAAGTAATAAGCACTTGAAATGTAATGAGACATGTCCCATCCAAAATATCCCTCCCCACACAAACAATCCCATCACCTGATTGACATTTCAGACATTAAAAAGCACACGAGCAACAAAGCAGCAGCACTGAATTATAGCACAAAGCACAACACAGCAGGGTTATCATCATCAACCAGAATTTAGGGGTTATTTTTGTTCAAAATCATCAATTATCAGTTGTTAATTTGCGTGTGGAATCAGCCAAAAAAATCCAACAAGATATTTTTGGAATTCAAAGGTCTCTCACCAAATGAAATTGGTGAAGGCTCAGATCTGACTGTCCGGGGAATTCCCAGCAGAAGGGCCCCTGAAAGGCAAAGATGGATGTTCCCAAGTCACACAATTATATCAGCTCTCCATCTCTTGTTCCCTCTCTCTCTCTCTCTCTCTCACTCTCACACACACACACACACACACACACACACACACACACACACACACACACACACACACACACATACACATCTGCACAAAATCCTAGCCGGCCAGGTTTTATGCAAAAGAAACGTGTTCTCCCTGGAAATAATGCCTCCCCTGGCTTTTTAGTTATTTAAACTACTACCTCGTCTCTGCTGGCTCAGCTTTCTCCTGGGGGCATGTTCGGCCACATTATTATTAATCTTAACACAGATAGTATGGGAGAACACTGGCTCTGCACTGGTTACATGGCTGTCGGTACTGGCTGGCTGGTTGTTAAACATTTTTTTCACTTTGCTAGAAAATTGCATCTACTCAGCATCCACACCTTCAGAGATGTTCAGGAGCAGTCAGCTGGTCTGGGGATCCACTGTCACCACAAAGTTTTGGGACTTTTTCTTTTTTAGCTCTAACTATCATGATCCGACACAGAGGAGTAAATAATATCACCTGTGTGTCGGAGTCATGTGGTTCTAGATGTTAAAGCTGTTAAAGATGCAATTATGAAGTAAATAGAAGTAAGAAAATGTGCTGACTACGGATCCCCAGAGCAGTCGTGTCTGCTATTTTCATCACTTCCCTGTGTGCACTAAAAATTGAAGTTGTGAACTGCCTAAGTCTTACTAGCTGTTTAAATACACGTTTCTTTAGAGGAGGAGGGATACAGAGGTTAACATGGCAGATTTGTACCTACACTCGGAAAAAGCAGAAATTCAGATCTCATATCTTTCTTAGAAATCTCAGGAGATGTTAGAGGACAGGGAAGGAAGAAAGAGGAAGAAAAAAAAATAAGGGAAGGGTGTTATTGATTTCCTGAGGAAGAAAGGACATGCGTGGTGGAAGTCTCAGAACATGAGGAGAAACGCAACGGGGCATTTAGTTTACTGAACGGCTCCAGGACCTAAACGCTACTGCGCAAGTCGCTTTCTCTGCAGAAAGATCACTGGGTTCTATTTGTACTTGTGCTTGACCCCGGGGCCAGCTAGATAACTTTTCATAACAGCTAGGCAGTGAAACACACACACACACACACACACACACACACACACACACACACACTTACAGATACAAATACGTATTATCCTTTTAAATGTGCATGTCCAACACAGAGTCACACATTCCCTAAGGGTAGTTTAAGTTCACAGAGGTTATTCAACGGTCAAATAACACAGCAGAGGAAAATAGACGACAATGCCCTAGAGCTATTTACATACACAAAAAAAAGCACACAGAGTCAATACAAAAAACTGCTGTTCACATTTCCTACAGTAAAATGTTGTAATGGAGAGGCGTTATTATAATTTTCTTCGCGCATTCAATATATAAATGAATTTTAAAATCGTTGGCATCATTGTTCAACCCCAGAGGGCAATTTATCAGGTACCTTTACTTTAAAATGTTGAGTCCATAAAGTAGCGAGAAACACTCTTGAGTCATTATGCGGTTTTGTTGCTGACTAAGCCAACACTGAGTAGATTGTCTTTGCGAACAAGCGGCCTTCCAGATACAATTACTGAGACGCTCTCATCTGTATTGTCACAGTTCCCAGGCCTGACGCCACGTCTCGGTGGCCTCAGATTTTGGCCCATGGCTGATGATGCAAGCGTGACCCCTTGAACAAAACGTCTTGTCTGGAGAAGACAGTGAGCTACAGCTGACAGACACAATGGTCTCTGTCTGAGGCCTGAATCGCGTGCCCGAAAGAACTGGGCATTTTGGGTAAAATCTGAAATCACGACGGTATTTGATACACTACATTTTCTGACCACAACAACGAATAAATAAAAGTGTGAGATATGAGCTTTCTCTTGCAGCAAAGGTTAAGGGTGGATGGATGCATGCGCAGAAAGAAGACTAAAGCCGGGGTGGAGGTTACTTGGAAAAAGCGGAGCAGTTTAAGGTCGCCATAAGCCAGGATAGAGAAAGCCTTCTACATAAAGCCTGTGGACAGTGTGTGGGTGGTGCCTGCTGACCACGGGGTCGCTCATTAACAGCTGAGGGGGGCCAGGCATCCCAGAGTTCTCAGCGATTGTTTGGCTAGCCCAGGTGCATGGCCCATTCAGACCACAGGAAGCCCCCTTTATCCCCATTCCTCTAAAACGGACAGAGACGCGGTCAAGGAAGGTGAATGTGATCCTGGATCTGTCTTTTCTGAAACTAAAACCTAGAGTAGCGGTCGCATGCCCATCCAGCTCTTTGGCCCATTGTTGGGATCCACAGAGTCATTGTGCTGTGTCTTTTCTGAACGCTTGGCTAAGACGCAATTCTGTTTTGTTTTTTTACAATTATAATATCAAAAACACGTCAGCGCTTTTCACAAAGCCTCTTTCCAGTACACATTCTTCAGAGAAACAAGACTGAATGGGCATAAAATAAGTATGTTCAGTAGTTGTAAAAGGCTAAGGTGGGAGGTCCTGCGGGCCATAAAAATGGCCAGATTCCATCACTTCCTCCACACTAATTACCATACACTTGGAGCAAGTGCCCTCCCTCTCTTCATCGCTGTGCCCATGCTTCACTACCTCTGACACACACGCACACACAATAACGCACAGCGAGGCGCAGTTGGGAAATGGTTAACACTCCAGCCGTCCCCTGCTGCCAGTGAAAGCCCAACGAAACAATGGAGTCATTGTTCAACCAGGACAAGGCTGTAGACTCTAAGGCTGTGTGAGTGTGCGTATGCACGTGAATGTCAGGAAAGTAGTTTGTGTGTGTGTGTGTGTGTGTGTGTGTGTGTGTGTGTGTGTGTGAGTGGCTGTATGCTCTTAACCATTTGCATGTTTCTGCCCCAATTCCCAGAATGGTTACATTAAGAAACGGGATTAAATAGGAATTACTTACTTTTAAAAAAATACTCTTCTTAATCTCATTCTAGAGGTTCTGTTCTTATCTATAAAACAAAGTTTGATCAAATGACTGTGAGATGAGATGGTTTAATACCTTTCAGTCAAACGATGTCATGATGATAATATCAACATGGACTCCTGCTGAGTCCCTTACTGCACTATTGTTGATGCTATCAACACACGCACAAGTAAGTGTTACGTACTGGATTTACAAAACAATCTGGTTTGGTATGTTGTGTTGTGTTGTGTTTCAGGGTTAATGCGGTAATCACTGTCTAAATCATAGAAGTGTGGAAGTGGAAAAAACTAAACAACGTACACACTTACACCACTTCCTAAATGTGGCCACCCACTTCCCTCTACTTCTCTCTACAATGTCAAATTAAAACATCACAATAAAAAGGCAAGATGACAAAGCAAGGACTGTTTATGATCTTTCCCTCAGGAGCTGTGTGCGGCATAAAAAAAATGTTTCTTGCACTCTCTGCCTCAAAAAATACACATCAATAGGTGGATAAATATTGAATAACTTTCAGCCAATGGCATAAAAGTTCAGCGGCGGCAGGTTTTGAGGCTGCCTGCGGGGCGGTCAGGCACTTCAAAGGGTCCTGCCTGGCCCCCTTTGAGGGCATGGTAAACAGGGGCATACAGCGCGCCCTCAGAAAGACCAGCCTGCGTGAGGTCACTTCCTCTTTTCTCGGCTGATCCTCCAGCATTTCACCTCGACTGAGCCTTCCAGCCAGAAATGAGACCGTCCGTCCTCATCTCCGTCCCTGTCCATCTCTCCCCCAACTCCCAACAACTTTCTCAGAGGCCTTATCTACAGCCATCTTTGTCTTTTAGCTCTATCTCTCTTTCTATTGTTGGTTCAACTGTCTCAGGGTCACTTAGGCTTCAGATTGCTGTTATCTATCAGGCCAATCCACGGCTTCTTATCACTACCAATGCAGCCCGCTAGCGCCACAGACAGCTAGAGATCAAGGCGCCTGAGTGTTTCTTCGCATTGTAAACAAAAAAGAAACTACCGTTTACGACCCGGTTTATTGATAAGTGGATCATGTACCGGAACACGCAGGCCTACAACTTCTGGTAATAAAAAAAAAGAAAAGAAAAAGAAAGCCTTGACTGATTGAGTGACACCAGCAGGAGTCCGTGTGAGGTTATCATTGGCATTCACGATGCTGTCCACAGTAATCTGTCTTTTCTATATGTACAACAGCCAGTATGATGCAAACCAGGGAAACATTCAATCACACTTCCTTCTCAGTCAGAGGTGGATGCTGGAGCAGGATGGCAGGAGCGGCAACTATACAAGCTGCATTTCACATTCAATTTTATCACTCGGCGCTAACAGCGAGATGTGTGCCTATGCAGCGATGCTGCAATTCCTCTGATCTTACCAGCCTGTGTACTCTATCAAACAGATCACACCAGGGCTGGGCAATACGACCACAAATATTACAATATATTCTCTCATATTGATCAGTGTCAGTACTAATCACCATGTCAGTTTAATAGGGCTCCCTCTCCTCCATTCTGCTTTTGTCTTCTGCTCAGAACTAAAGCTTGAAGAAAGATAGAATCCAGAAGGTTCATTAAAATTTCAGACACTGAGTTATTTACCATCAAATCCAACTGTTTTGTTTTTTTTGACCCTGCAAAGACACCTTTAGAATTTGAGTCTCTTAACTTATATTTTTGTTTTGGCTAAAATTCCCATCTGAGGGCATAAACCTGAGATCCAGATCATGACAAAGTCCAACTCCTGTTGTCCTTAGCACAAGTCCTATCTGCTATACAAATGTAGTAGAATTACAGTGAATTAATGTTATGTAAATGTCAGTCACGCTTTCACCAACATGTTTGTTTTTAAATTATGCTAATCTATCACTTATCATGCATTTTTGCATAATCTTTTCATACAATTCAATAGGTACAGTTCATACATTGTGTGGTTTTGAATGGATCTATACTTCAGCAATGTGCAAGCTTATTGTTTCCATCTGACTGGTTGTCCATCTTTGTTGTTTCAAGTTTGTTTTTTTGCCCCACAGCCACTTTGTTATGGTGTTGCCTCTTTGTTCCAAGCCTACTAGTGTTGCAATCCTGACTGTTTGTATTAGGCTAAGACGTTCTGTGTACACTGTGAAAAATAGAATTTATTTTGCCAAAAATAAACCCCCCCGAGGAATTATAGATTTTAGCACCCAATTTATAGAGCAATCTAACTTAAAAGTATAAATCACAACAGAAATGTCTATAAAATAACGTCATTAGTGCCTTCTGAGAAGTTGGAGCTGCAACCATAACACTTTACTGTTGTTCTCAAACTTCCTTTAAAAGGGAACCGTACAGCTTTAGATGGATGTGAGGTGGTAAGTATTTACAGCCATATGACTCATAGCAAGCTAAAACCTCAAGTATTTACCTGCAGCTTTTGCTGCCTACGACCAGTTTAATGACTTCAGAGAAGTTGGGAATCTTTTCTCAGCGTCTCCTAAAATAACAGAGTAAGAAGAGGCCCCTGAACTCTTTGGTATAAAAATAACACTAGCATAGCAGGGAAAGATAAGGAGGGCCTTAGCTGGGCTTGTTTTGTTCAGAATAACGCTGTCATCACTAGCTCTTTGTCTTAAACGCAACTTTTGACAAGGTTTCTGTTTCAAATAAACAGCCCTGTCGTCTCCTGCTATTTTAAGACGTGCTTAACTTAAATGGGCAAAATACCAACGAGGACTCGGCTTGCCAACTTTTGAGTATCTGTTAGAGATGGTATTTATTACAGACCATAAAAGTAACTGAACTGATCAAATGTCAAAAGTGACTCAGAGGGACACTCTGTCTTGACAGTCTAATTTATGTGATAAAAAACCATCGCTTCCCTCTGTGTGAGCTCCATGACGACCAACTGCTAACTGTGTTGTTGCACGGAGTGCATAAACAAAAGGGCTCAGCCGTGTATTATTAGCCCCAGCGCTGAACGGCTCCCACAGCAGATATTGTATTCTTGAGCGTGCAAACGTGGAAGGCTTCTCAGTCTAAAATCATTATGTGCTTTTCAAATTTTAATTTCCATAAAGACATGTAAGATCACGTAGATGCCAGAAAACAAAAGTAACAACAGTTCCCAATGATGGCTCTGGGCATTCACGATCACCTCACTAATTCTGCTCGATCCTCACACTCATTGATTTTTCCAGCTCACTAACCCCTGTGACCACATTCTGACACCTCCCTATGTTCAACCTTTCTGCTGACCTCCTGCAAACTTTATGCATTTAGTTAACTACTAAGTTCACGTTCATTTGTTCACTCTACAGCTGCTTGCCTCTTAGATATTGACGTGCCTGGGATGGATGCTCTGTTGTGTGTATGTACTGCGTATGCCCCTATGGCTGTCCAGCCAACTCTCCTGCCAGACTACTCCTCCAACTCCATGGATAGGGTAATCGATGTTGAAGGAACGCCCACACTTCCCTCAAAGACGAGATGTTAGCAGCCCAGCATTAGCTCATTCTCGTGAAAAAGTTGTCCAACATAAGGCCCATTTTCTATAATCTTCCAGCTCAGTACAAGGCTGGGCTGGTTTATCATTTTCTCTGGGATCACTGTCCAAAGAACAACTGCTGCACCTGCCACAGTGGCATTCGCCTCCTGATCACTCACTAACAGACAAAAGCTCTACTTTCTGGGATCAATCAAACTTTCATTTTCAAAATGTACACGTTTAAAATAAAATTACATAAACTGACTGGGTGTGTTAGTGACTGATTAAAGGGTAAATGCAATCAAATGTGCAAATTTTCAACCAAAACATCTATCAATGGGACAAATGGGAGGGCTTTAATGCCAAAGACGTTTTCAGGATGGACGAGGAGAGGAAAAGCAGGGCTCATTTGACTTTCTGTCATGAATAAGTGAATAAGAAGAGCTGGTGAAAGAAGAAAAGTACGGGGCGGAGGGTTACTTACAACGATGTGTGCCGGTGACGGGGACCTGGCATCTTTAAGTGCTTGTCTACTTTGAAGACCTCCTTGTTGAACATCTATCAGGGGCCATTTCATCTGTAGGTACTGAATGGTAGAAAGGAAACAGAATGGAAAGAAAGAAACAAAACATGTTAACAATGCAGAAAGCAAAAACCAAAAAAGAACAAAGTAAAACTCAGACAAAAAGAGGAGACGACATTTCTTGACAGGTGTATGGGCGTGAAAAGTCAAAAACATGGGGGAAAAAAAGCAAATTAAGATCTTAAGGCAGATGGTGGATGGGGTGAGGATGCGTTTATCTGAACGTCCAGCAGGAGTGCACACAGTATCTGTGTTAACCAAATGATTACACAATGTTTCTGAAATATACTGCACAAAAACTCTTCTATTGGTAGCAAGGATGCTTCACAGTGAGCAGAAATTCTCAAACAAAAAAATATATATTTCCTTTACAAAAAAACAGGATGACTTTGGATTACATAAAGTCACATATTTGGAGATGGGGGAGGGCAGAGGTTAAAGGTACTGTACACGGCTCATGGCTTTGAGATGACCTAATGTCATAAATGTGACTGTTGTCAGACTTTTATTGGAACCCATAAAGAGGTTAAAGCGTGGCGTCTCACCACGCTCCTCTGGGGCTAAACCTCCTGACTGCTCCCATAAATGATTGACTTGGCCTCTACTAGAAGTCTCTCTCTCTCTCTCTCTCTCTCTCTCAAACACACACACACACACACACCTACACAGAAAGAGAGATAAGCAGAAACAAGGGTCATGAGAAACATCTGTCTACGTTATAAACTGGGTGTAGTCCTTTTCATTTGATGACGTGCTGTGTTCCCTGTTACATCTAAAATGGTTTCACTGGAATCTTGATATATTCAATACCCGACAAAAAGTGCAAATCTGCCCGTCATCTGAAAACACTTTGCACAGATTCATATGAAGCTGAATGGGTGGTGCAAATTCTCTGTGTGATTTGTGAGCCATGGTGTTGACCTTGCTGTAGTATGTGGTCTGGACTCTGCTCGTCAATGTCACAGCCACCTTAGTTTGAGAGAAATAGGTCACAGCAGCTGTTTCGGCTCTGAGGCCTTTGGAATGGGTCTATCACTAATAAGTGGAGGGCCTGAAAGCACGTGAAGAGGGGAAACTACCGAGTTACATTTCATTCAAATATTGCCTTCAGCAGCTACCTAAGTGATATCCTTGGTGTAACCTTGGTGCCACAGATACTTCCCTTGTTAACACAAAGGCTGAGTCATTTAAAATGGGCCTTCATATGAGCTGCACACCAGATATCCCCTTGAAAAGAGTCTGACAGGTGAACTTGGACTTGGATATGTGCCTATGATGCCATTTGGAGATACACCTTCAACAGGATCAAGAAATCTAAACTCTGGTGAGCCTTTCCACATGTTCAGAGTTTGTCGCTCCACTTAAATATGCTTTCAGAACTCTATACAATCATATTTCATGACTGATTGAGATCATATCGTTCTTTGCAATAATGACCTAACAAATGCGTGTTCCATTTCATAATTATCGTACCATCATTATTGGCACAGAGCCTAAAATCACATTTTCACAAAAAAATCATAACTTAATTGCAATCATCATCCAATCCTCTAAAACAATCGATAAAGTGCACAGAAGAGAACTCGCTCTGACTCTCTTGGGGCAGTTTGGCTGTTGTGATGCAGATACATGATTCAATTTCTTTGTGTTACCGGCCAGTAAGGGCGACGGCTAGTTTGTACGCATGTCTGAGGCCGTGTGTGTGTGTGTGTGTGTGTGTGTGTGTGTGTGTGTGTGTGTGTGTTTTTGTGTGCGTGTGCGTGTGCTTTATGTGTGTCAGAGATGGTCTGAGAGTGAGTGTGTCGCGACCCTTCCTGAGACTGTGTCTAAATCAGTGGTAATTAGCGAAGAGTTCACCGTGGGGTGCCTGCCAGTGGTAGACGCTGGAGGGAGTTATTGACTCCATGTCTTCGGTTACTGCCCGCGTAAGGAAAAAAAAATATATAAACTGCTTTGCTGCCTGCTCTTTCTTCCACCACTACCACGCATTTATGACCCCAAGACGGTTTTTTTTATTGCTAAATAGCTGCATTTTGTTTATGCTTGTTTGTATGTCCTGAGAGTGGAAAAAGGAAAGGTTGTAAAAAAGTCCTGGTTGAGGTCTTGTGGTTTTTTGTTTTATGGACCCCCCACACTGGGTATTAATTGCCGTGGAGGGGGGGGAGGAGAAACAGGGGGGGGTGGTGGGGGTTGTAGCAGTTAAAGAGGAGGAGTGACGGGGCTGCTGTCATGTATGAGGTAATTCAAGACAGTGTCCATTGGTGCCGGGGGGGGCGCTAGAAGACGGGGCAGTTCTGGGGGAGAAAGGGGGGGGGGTTGGAGAGGGCGACTGTGAATCCAGTCATGGGAAAGTCCTGCCTGTTGCGTGTGCACACATGCTCACACATGCAAATATTCGAACACAGCTGCAGCCGGCGGAAAGGGGTCGAGCGAGAGGACATTCTGAGTAGGTGGGTGAGGAGCGTGAAGGTGACACCCCTGAGTGTGGTGGAGAGACACTGAAAGGCTGCAGAGAGAGAGAGAGAGAGAGAGAGAGAGAGAGAGAGAGAGAGAGAGAGAGAGAGAGAGAGAGGGGAGGGCGCAGCGCATGCCCTGACAAGTGGCTCCACTTCAGGGCCCCGCTATTGCAAATGTTCTCACACACTAATCTCTCCTGCAGGTTTTACAAGCATGCCAAGGAAAACGGAGCCCTGGCAGGCACCGGGCTTTCCGACCAACAAACCCCCCCCCCCCCCCCCCCCCTTGGCCTCCTTCCTCTTCCTCTCCGCCCGCCCTGCTAACCGACGCACCGCCCGGGCTTGGGTAGGCCATGACCTCTGACCCCTCTCTGCCGCTCCGAGCCCCCCCCCCTCCCTGTCCCTCGCTCTGCGACCTGAAAACTCTCCCGCTATGAGGGGGCCCCCGGGTAACTCAAGAGCCATTCCGATGTGACAAATTGCTGCGGAGTTCCAGGATAACTCTCTCCTCTCCGCTGTCTCTCTTCCTGCCTCCCCCCACCACCACCACACACACACACACACACACACACACACACACACACACACACACACACACACACACACACACACACACACACACACACACACACACACACACACACACACACACACGCACCCCCCTCTTTGACAGACCCCCACCCTGTAGGAGCCACCCAGTAGATGTGCTCCTGCTACGCCGGGTTATGCAGCAGACGGCTTCTCCTTCTCCCCTCTCCTTTTCAGCCTCCTCCTCCTCCCCCCCCCCCCCTCCTTTTTCTCTACCCCTACCCTGCGCCCCTCCTGGCTTGGCCGGCCCCACAATGGGAGCTGAATGACTCAATTGTCTATGATGAAGTGAAAGACAAGGGAGTCCTCTAAATCCTTACAGAGGGATGAACTCGCTCTCACTGTTCCGATTCCCCCCCGTCCTCCGCTGCTTTCCCAAGCACAAGAAGGGGAGTTGGTGGTGGTGGTGGTGGTGGTGGTGGTGGGGGGGGGTGAGGGGGGAATGTTTACAAGGGCTATGACTAATGATTATTTTTCCATTATTGATTATTTTGTCTGTTCTTCTTTTCATCAATTAACCGTTAGTCTTTAAAATCAGTCAGAAAGCGTGCCTCTTCCTAGAGCCCGAGGTACCAAGGTGATGTCTTCAAATAGCTTTTTCTTATCTGACCAACGGTCCAAAAAAACAAAAGAAGACATTAAAAAAAATCCGTTTGGCATTTTTCCCAAAACCATGTTGGCAAACCACTCTGTTGATCAATTAATCTGCTCCTTGTTTCAGCACTTTTTATTTTTACTTCATGTGCGAGCAGGTGCTTGCTATTTGCATGCTGGACTACGCAACCATGTGAGTTACTGCTGCTGCACCAGGGTCTGGCATTTCATGAGTTACAGAGTGTTAACCCAGATCCACACCGACTGTCATCACAGTGAAAGCAAGCTGGGGCCCCCGGTCCCGGTGTCACAGCTCGTGGCAGTGGAGAAGCAGGCCGGAGACAATTGAAGGGGCATCCTGAGCGCTCACGCATCATCCTCACTCATCATCCTCGCACATCATCCTCACTCATCATCCTCACACATCATCCTCACACACCATCCTCACACACCGGCTCTCACCACTGTCGTTACCAATTCAACGAGCTGGCACGGAAGCAATTTGGCCTAAAACCTGGCAGCGGTGCTAGACTCTGATCCTCCCAAATATAAACCATTTTTTCCCACATCCTATCAAACATTAACCAAACGTCAATACGAGCTATTGACAAAGAAGAGGAGGGTGGGGGGGTTTGCTCATACATTTTTTAGTGAGAATGACAGACACGGAGAGTGCAGGATTGTTCCGGCCTGTTTCTGGTCAACAACCAGCTCCTTTTTTCCTCATCAAGCCCCCCCCCCATCTGATGTGTTTATCACATGCGGCCTGGCGGCTGGCGCAGCAGCCACCGCACGGCTTGTTCGTTTCGTTTTGGATTAAGAGCAGAAGGCTTCAGACCAATCAAACTAAAAAAAAAAAAAAAAACACGAGCTCCTTATGTGCCAATGTGTGGCTCCCAAAACACTGGTCCACTTTCCAGCAGGGGGACCAAAGGGACAGATGATGAGGACCACTGGGGCTCCATCGAGCATCCCGGCCATGTGAGCAATGTGAGAGAGGAGGGGAGACAGGCAGAGAGACAGACAGACAGAGAGAGAGAGAGAGAGAGAGAGAGAGAGAGAGAGAGAGAGAGAGCTTGGGTTTAGAGTCAGCATATGGATGCTGGGTGTCGCTGTGGAGAGTCCAGCAGATCTTTCGACCCATCTGTGGCCTCCACATATGACCGACATGGCATAGGTCTACAGAGTCCTGATAGACGCCGTATACATACAACACATGTACACTCACAGCGACCCCCCCCCCCCCCATCACAACATACTGTACATGCTTACTCACCCATTCACACCTGAACAACAATGCTCGCCCACATTTGAACGTACTCGGGTCGGCAGACCCGGCGGGTCCTCTGGGAGCGCGCTCAGAGATGGGATTGACAGCTTGCAGATTACACCAATCAGGCCGCTGTACTAAAGAGCTTTATTTAAGTCTGAAATGATCAAGGCTAGTAAGAGGAGCCCATTCAAAGCTCTGCAAGTAAACTGCACCAAGCTTAAGAGATTAGTCCATCTAGTTTGACTACAATTTTATCCGTTTAAAAAACGAGAGCTGAGCATATTGTCCTGATCTGTTGCGGATATTGCAGGAAGTCTTTGTCCTCACTCACAGGTGCAAAATAAAAGGAGCAAACAGGTGCTTTTACTAAAAACATCATTTGTTGAGGAGGGGATGGTTATATTCTGTAAATGATCCCACTGGTTAAAAGGGAAATCATCAGCCACTTAAACTATTTGATACATTACTGTGTACCTGTCTTTGGAGGAACGAGTTAACTGTAAAGCAAATAAAAGTATCGCAAAAACATATCGACAAAATCGGGAGAAAGTTAGCAGACACAAGGGGGCCCATCATGACTGCTTTGGTTCTACTAATGCACATTTTATGAGTAAATATTAAAGAAAAAAAAAAAGAAAAAAAAAAAAACACACACACACCCCACCTGCTCTAATAGCCGGAGGCATTTTGCAACCAGGAAAATAAAAGTGGAATGTGGGAAGGCCTGGGGTTTGTGTGCCCTGGGGCGGGAAGGGGTCCGCTGGGCCCGTATTTACTCCAAAGCCAGAACCGCTTGGGGGTTCCGCTGGCCCCGACAGCACCGGGGCCGCCGACCTGATCCAAAGCCTCCCCTCCTCAACTCCTCTACCCCTACTCCCTCTGCTAACTCTCTCCACCTCCACCTCAATCTACACTTCTTTCCATTTCTTGCAGAAAACCTCAACCTGACACTTTCATATACGCTTTCTTTTTCCACATGTAGAATGTGAACATGACCTCTCCCTCCTCTCCACCCAGCTCGTACTTTACTCACCCCTTAAAATGAGACATAGAAACAGGCTTGTGAAACTTCTATTGGTCATAATATCTCACAAAATAGTATTGCATCTGTTTGGAGTCTTTTCTTTACACTTAATTCCATGAACACTTGACTTTTATCGGGTCTGTTCTGGAAGTTAGATTTGTTCCTTTAAACACTGGCTCATGAGATAAGTATGGCTTCGCTCTGACACCGTGTACTTAAGCAAGTGTGGACAAATGTGCTGTTCAAACACCAGCTGATTGACTGGAAAAGTTTCAAAAGGGGTTGCGCAACACGTAGCTGACAAATCTGTCTACAACAATCCCAAGGAGACAACAGTGTACCTTTAATTAAATGATTAAAACGATGAAAGACGTTGGCAAAGACTACACGCGACCCTGGATGCACATGTGCTCTCAAGGGAAGTGCGAGACTGCAGTCCAAAAACACAGAGACTTCTCAACAAGCCTCAGAAAGTAAACAGCGTTCCATTTCTGACTTCTGCACCCCCTCCCCCTTCCCCCACTGTCCCTCTCCCCGGGTCATTAGGAGTATCTCTTGGCTGCTCTATAAATATTGTGGCAGGGAGGGTGAAGGCCAGCAGGAGCTGGCTGGTCCTCCGTCAGCCCCGCTAATGAACAGGCGCTCTGGCACCTTTAGCATCAGGCTCTGCTGCAGAATGCCTCTGCTTTCAGCTGGTTCTCCTGCGTCACAGAGCCGATCTTCCTCGTGAGTGACTCTTCCTCTTCCTTTCTCTTCCTTTACTCGGACAGAGACGTAGCTCTGACTGTGACCACTAGGGTGACAAACTGGGTGGGTTATGTGAAAAAAGAAGAAAGTTCTTACAATTGCAACGATCAGAGGTTCAGCTTGCTCAAGTTGTCTTGCTTAATCCTACCGGAGATATAATCATAGTTCATCTATTGTATTCAGTGGGATTACTCATCAATACTCCCTCGTCTGGTTAGTAAAGGCTCAAATTAAAAATGTCTGGATGGAAAGTGATTGAGTGAGTGAGTGGCGTAGACAAAGCAACTTGTTTTGGCGCGATACCAAAACATAATTTATCTAACTGTTAAAAACACAACTATGCTTTGTATTAAGGTGCTTTTATTAAATCAACAACATAATAAAGTACTTCTGCTTTCCTTTCAATGAAGATTGTCAGTCATAAATGTAACAGGATATCCAAAAGGCAACTGGATTTACTGGTTTAGTCCTGAGGACATTTTGTCATTTAGTAATTCCTATAAATAAAAAGCATTGTGTATGGGCACTGAAACCCGTTCACGATTAAAACTGAAAACCCAGTTTGCCTTTGACATTGTGTTTGAATTTAGTTGATTTTTCTTGCATCAACCCGAGTATGAAACAACATCGTCTTGTCAGATCCATGTAAACATCTGCTTATACTATCATTTAACTAATTGGTGTGGATATTCACAGTGATTTGTGGGCATTCTGACAGTCTGTATAATTACATTACTATGGTTGTTAATGGTAGTCAGTAGAGCACCCACAGCTCAGTGCAAAGTAGGCTGACGGATTGGCAGGCCAAAGATCAGGTCCGGGACCTTCCTGGTTGTGAGTCTCGTACACACTGACCTACTTACAGGCTACATGGAGGTGAACAGGCACGTCTGCAGGAATAGGTGTGCCTGAGCCCCTTACGCAAGGCCAGGCCAGGGGGTAGGAGGAGAATAGGTTGGGCAACTCGTGCACACGCACACACACACGCACACGCACACCACATGGTTACCTTTGTTTGCAGGAAGCAGGGTTTGGGGCGTGGAGAGGGGAGAGGAGAGCTAAAGAAGGTGAACAGCAGCTGAGCTCTGCTGAGGGAGAAAAAGTAAAGCTGATTGCAGCGCCCACGTTCTGCTGGAGAACGCTGTATTTGGTATTGTGCTGGAGGAGAGCTGAACGCTGCCCTTGATGTTGGGTGTCTGGTTTTGTTCTGCGAGAGTTCACTATGAATTAGTTAAACGGCAGACTGGATATAAGGAAGCTACGAAACATGCCTCAGAGGGAGAGAATGTGTACACTCTCAAGCTTCACAAAGACTTCCGATATTGTGAAAACACTATACGCTATCACACAATTCCACCTACGCATAGTCATCAATCAGAAAGCATTATGGGGAAGGCGTCACACACACACACACACACACACACACACACACCAACAGGCAATTAATCTTCACAAAAGCATCATACGAAGCCAACAAACAGTCGGTTTTGTGTCTCTTTCACACTTGCACATACACCTTGAAGCAGTTCAGCCTCCATATTCATGAGGCCTTCTCCCTCAGCAGACCCAAAGCCCAGGATCGTAAGGGGCTCAACTCAAATATGAGTTCAGCTTATGGATTCAATAACCCAACCATCCCGGCTAATTCATCAGCTTTAGGCCATCTATTTTAGGTTCAATTAGCTTTAACCCTAACTTATCGTTGTAATGTCGTTGTTACGCAACATGATATTTTGCTGTGATAGCGTGCATGAAAGAAGGAAAAAAAAAAGAGAGAGAAAAATACCACACAAGCAATTACACGCACACTCACACAGTTGGGGGTACTGCCGCTTTGCCACGGTAGCTTAATGAATAAATAAGTAATAAGGGCTTGGTTATTGGTGCTCATTAAAATGGGAGATGCTTCCGTGACAATAAGACCTGAGGAGGGTCAGGCGAAGCGGCTGCGTAGCTAACCCCCCCCCACCCCACCCACCTCCATAACCTGACCACATGGCCTCAGCGTTCACCTCCGAATCAACTCTGTCACCCGTCTTACCCTCTCTGCATCCCCACCTTTTTTTTTTTTTTTTAGTGACACACACCAGCATCTTCATGCATACACACAAGCACAGGCTCATGAGGACACACACACACACACACACACACACACACACACTCTCTCATGGTTAATTACCACTTAGCTCAATCACGTGGTGATCCCCCCACCACCACCACCACCACCCTCCTCCTCCTCCTCCCCCGCAACACAAACAGCAGCACACATGCCAATTATTGATGAATCTTTAATATGCCGTTTTACAAAGTCTCCATCGCATTTCCTACCACTGAGCAGGTGATCACTCCTCCGATAGGGACAAGCAATAGAAATAGAAAAAAAACGGCTTTAGCATAGAACATATCACATGCATAAGATTGAGGGTAAGAATAAATGAGCTTAATGTAATATCACTGCAAGGTTGAAACAAAGTGGCCTGAGCCATTTTGGGGAAGACTGATAACTTGTTTATTTTTTTCTTCTTCTTCTTCTTCTTCTTCTTCTTCTTGCCTTGCATCTCCAGCAAGCACTGCATAATACCCCCGCACGAAAAATCCCACGCCGTGATAACATGTCAATAATGAGCTGAGGCCATCTATTGATCAGCTTAATTTTGCATCTATTAGCTAGGGAACGGCTTGCTCCGGGGGCGAGGGAAGCCAGGCGCTAACACGCACCGACAGGCTGGATGGAGATCATTACAACTGATGTTCACACACACGCTGTGATTGACATGGAGATAAGGCAGGGGAGAGCCCGGGCTCGCACGCCTCCCCGCACACTAAGCTAATGATACACCAAACGTGTGCTTGGTGTGTGTGAACGGCGGTGTTTGTGCGTTTGTGCATGTGTGTGTGTCTGTGTGTGGAGCATGATAGAGAGCGTCTATCTAGAAAGAGAGTTGGAGCAGGGAAAAAGAGGAGAAGAAAAGCAGGCCACACGCCTTTGCTAATTGGCACAGTCAGACAGGGAAGCTCATGAAAGACGAAAAAGCATTTAGTGGAGCACCTCAGCTCTCTGGAATCGCCTTATCAAGTCTGTGTCATTTAAATACAGTCGACTACACCGCGGAAGAAGCCTGCCGTTGACCTGGAATGCGTAGCTTCATCCGACACTGCCTGGTTTTTTTGGAGGGCTTGCATAAGAAACGTTCATTATGATTGTTTTTCCCGTGAACGCATGATTGCAAGCTTTCTGTGCCCCCGTGTCAACACAGCGGCTGAGTAAAAGCCGCTCTGGTTGCTTTCTCCTCCGAGCATTTTTCTGACACTCTCTTTTTCTCACATTCAGAAGAAGTGACGTAGACAGCTAAGGATGGATCCATACGCAGAGGGGGCTTGCAGAAAACAATATGGTGTGATGCCCTTTTCCTCCGGCTAACCTTTCCACCACCGCCGCTGCTACACTGGGCCTGGCTTTTCATTGATGCAACCAGCTGCAATGTAGGATGCTGCATGTTATCCACACGGAGAGGGGGAAGAAAAGAGAGAGAGAGAGAGAGAGAGAGAGCAGGGAAGGGCCGGGCGCTGGAACTGCACCTTTTCCCCATCAGCATCAAGAAAAAAAAAGAAAATCTTTGTGTACACCATCTGTATATCTGAGTTTTTTGTTTTTTTACGGGGAGGAGGTCTTGTTTTGTGCCAGATAGGTTCTATGGAGGTGAGGTCAGACGCTTCCACAAAAAAAAAAAAAAAAAAAAAAAAAAAACCTTGGCTACAAACTGTGTGTTTTTGTCAGCTGAGGGATGCAGCGGAGGGATCGAGGGAGCAGCGGGGAGGGAGGGAGGGAGGGAGGGAGGTGAGGGGGGGGAGAGAGGAGGAGAGAGGAAAAAAAGCCCTCAGCCAAGCCATCAAGTTGAACATTGAACTTCACAGTAGTAGCTGCCTTTCTATGCCTCTCCTTTTGATGTTACCTCCAAAGCAAAGGATCAAAGGCTTGGAGTGTGGCGTGGGGAAGTCCCAAGCTCTTAGCCTGCCAGCCTGTGATATATGCAAAAGTCTACGCCAAAAGAGAGAGAGAGTGGGGCAGAGAGAGAGAGAGAGAGAGAGAGAGAGGAGAGCACGGGAGCAGGAGAGGAAAAAAAAGAGGAATGCTTGCATGGAATGTGGCTAAATAGTATGTTTTGTGTCTAATGAAGGGTATGACGCAATCAGCCAGCTAGTAACAGTGTGACGTAGAGCAGGATAAAGTGTGCACACACACACACACACACACACACACACACACACACACACACACACACACACACACACACACACACACACACACACACACACACACACACACACACACACACGAGTTTTAGAGAATAGGCGTTTTGAGGGCCGGGCATGAAGGCAGGGGATGTGATGGGGCGGAGCACGGGTGCTGGCAGTGTTTGTTGCCCTCACATCTACCCCACCCCACCTCGTAAACCCCCTTCCTCCCCCACCCTCGACAAGCAACACGGGACAGCCTCTCCCCTCCCCTCCACCTCGCACCCACCCCCAGCTCCTCTCCGAAACATCAAGGGGTCGAGAGGCTGTGTGTGTGTGTGTGTGTGTGTGTGTGTGTGTGTGTGTGTGTGTGTGTGTGTGTGTGTGTGTGTGTGTGTGTGTGACATAAATATACAGTGTGCCGTTAAAGGCGAGGACTACGGTAAACACAGTGCACATGAAGTCCTGGTTGTCTCTCACTGGAGCACAAACACTCACACTACACACACACACACACACACACACACACACACACACACACACACACACACACACACACACACACACACACACACACACACACACACACACACACACACACACACACACACACACACACACACACACACACACACACACTGTGGGCTCAGCTGGGCCAGAGAGGGAAGCAGAGGTGTGCTAAACTTGACAAATCTCTATGAGACAAACACAATCCACACACACACACACACACACACACACACACACACACACACACACACACACAGACACACACACCCTTTCCCCAAGGCTGTAGGATTAAGAGGTCCAGCTGGCTGACAGCAAGCCCTTCCTTCCCACGTATCCCGTGGATCCCCCCCCCAACCCCAACCCCAACCCACCCATCACACATACCCAACCTCCACCCATCGACAGCCACTCCCACACCTCCAACCCCAACAAGCCTGCCAGCCATCCAGCTCACCGAGCATGCCAGGAGGACACACCTGAATTTGACATCAATCGACCCGGTGGCCTCCGCCCCATGAAGATAATCACAACGGAGGGAAAATAGACTCCAGAGTATTTAGTATATACGCGAGAGAAACACGGATATTGGGTGGATAGGGAGGAGGACCTTAGGAGGAATCATCTACAGGACATGTAGCCTGAACTTCATCATCATACGATCAATGCAGTTTGTCCAATGCGTCTAGCCCTTTGGTCTGTCTTTCTTGTTGAATTCGGCTAGTTACAGATTCTTTGATTGTCATGGCCTTAAAAAGGTAGAAAAAGCTGGAGAAGGAGGAAGAGTATAGTGAGATCTTAACCCCCCCCCCCCACTCGCTCCCCCCCACTTCTCAACAGCTGCCAGGTCATTTTACGAATGTCTGGAGGAAAATATGCAGCAGGGTGTCGTTTGAGTGTTATATCATTTTGTCGACAGGGAAGCATGTGCACTTGAATGTGCAAGAAAATAGGCAGTCCAACATTTGAGATGACTGAAACTAAGGATTATGGTTGTTTTTTTAAGAATCGGTTTACAACTTGTTTTTCACGTGTTAGCATGCATCCACGCCTGGAGGGAATGAGGATGCAAGAAAAGAAGTGGTCAACACGTGAAGGCTGATATCGAAAAATATTTGAGAGTTCATCACGTCTTAAACAACTCACAAGTCCAAGGTTATGACAACAAAACATATGAATTCTTTATCTTCCTTGTTACCTCGGGCCAGAGATGAGTGACGGGCCGAATGTGGAGAAAACACGGGGCGTGATTTAGGTGAAGTTTGAGGTGAAGACGAAACAACAGCAGCAGGATCTCATTTCGGTTGTGATCACAACCAGAGGATGCTAACACCGCGCTTAGGGCTGCCTCGCTCCGATGGATACCTAATGAGAGCAGAGAAAAATCTATCCCAAGATTCAACGTGATACCATGCACAGAGGCGGATCGCTACCACGGATTGTGTCGGGTGGGGTGTAGACGGAGAAAGGGGGGGAAAAAAATATAAAATAAAAACAGACAAGGCAGCGTTGTAAGGGAAGAATAAGAATTAGGTAGTGAGAAAGGAGAGAGCAAGAGATAGACAGGAGGAGGGGGAGAAAAAAATTCACAATGATGACACGTAAGTGCAAAGAGCGATTAAGGATTTACTTTCAAAAGGACTCCCATTGATCTTTTTTGATAGACCTGCAATAAATCAAACCGGATTGACTCGCATGAGAACCAACCCTAATCCTTTAGTCAGATCCAGGAGAACTCCAACCAAACCAGCTGTTAATTTAGGCTTTACAAGATAAAGCGAGAGAAATCCAACCTGATGTACCCTAGGGCAGAGGCTTACATCATCTCTGTAAAGCAATCAACTTATTGCCAGTTTGGAGAGGTAATCAGAGCACATACTGAGAGGGGAGAGGAAGGGGAGTGGAGGGGAGGGGAGGGATGGCTGGGTAGAGAGAGGGAGGTGGATGAAGAGAGAAAAGGGAGACAAGAGATGGCTGAAGAGGTTAAAGAGGAGAAACAAATGGGGAAATGAAAATGAAGTCTACTTGATAATGAGAATGTTGTTTAAAAAACTATTTCTTTCTGCATGCTGGGCAGATACACAGATGCTCCGGCCGAAACGATGAAACTTAACTTTGGAACAAAAAAAACATGATTACACAGAGAACATCTCCAATTATCCCCAGAGGGCCCAGATGAAACAGAGTAGCTAGCTATAGCAAACAGTAGCTCTCTGGGCCGACAGCAGGGAGTGGAGGAATGGCTTCAGCACCACCACCCCCCACCTCCCACCTCCCACCTCCTCCTCCTCCACACAACCCTGCAATTTCCCCTGGAGGCCGGCCCAGACCTCGTCCCCATCCCCAGTGGCCGGTGCCACCTCGGCCCGGTCCTGCCAGCCACGCTGCGGCCGCACCATATAGCACAACCATAGTAATTAAAATGGTTATTTTTGGGGGGGAAACAAGCGAGACTTTATTTTTTCCAAGCTCTAGACGGAAGTATTGCAAGACACCGTCCAGCCCACACTGAAAGAAAAACATTCTGATGTCTTTTTCAGTTTGGCCTGTTTGTGTGTGTGAACTGTGTGTCACCAGCGTACTACGGAGGGTTTTAGTTCCTCTTCTCGACTGGGTGTGTGACACCACAAGGGAGGTTGCAGAGGAGAAAGGCTGAAAACCACACCAACAACCCCCCTACCCCCCACACACACACACACACACACACACACACACACACACACACACTGACACAAAATACTCATTAGCGCACCATCTCCCCTGTCTTTAATGTCCTGTTTACAACGCAAAACAACCAGATCAGGACTGAAATCCAATCACGGGGCTTTGCAGGGCCCTTCACGTCGGCCTCGCAGGAGCGCTGAGGAGAAGCAGGCCCTATAATCTCTGGACACTGTCCAAGGGAAACCAAACCTCAGGAGTCAAAACAAAACCACACATAAAATCAGAGTTAAAACAGCAGCCTCTATTCAGCCCGTTGTGACCCCGCCAGCATACACACACACACACACACACACACACACACACACACACACACACACACACACACTCTTTGGGCCCAGCGTCTGTACCCTCTCCTGGTTACAGTGTATGCACACAGGGATCACGGCGACTTCAGCGGGGCGGCTCTCGCATCGCCAAATTGACCAAGGTTTGGTGACTTGGGTTTTGACACGGGCTCGTTGGTGTGTGTGTGTGTGTGTGTGTGTGTGTGTGTGTGTGTGTGTGTGTGTGTGTGTGTGTGTGTGTGTGTGTGTGTGTGTGTGAATACACGCGCACGCAGTACTCGTCCATGTAAAGGAGACTGCCACCTAATCTCTACTCACATCAGCCTGTGCTATCTTTAGCAGCCGGGCTAAACTGTTAAAACCTCATAACAGCCCCCCACCCCCCCCCCCCCCGACCCCCACCCCCTCCGTTCCATCCAGCCTCCCCTAACTTCAAATAAGACGGCCTGGCTCGTTGGCAGTAGCTGCTCGCTGGCACCTCCCTCCACGGCCGCAAGGTCACACGTTTAATTACACAGAAAGTAGTAATCTCACCAGACAGATGGCAAGCAGGCCGCCTCTCAATTACTTTATACCCAATTGAATCATTACTGATGTTATTTGCTAAAATCACGGCCCACCACAACACTGGATTTGTGCGACAAGTGGAAGGAGGGGGGGGGGGGGGGGGGGTGGGGGGGGGTGTTTACAGGGTCGTGGCAGTGTTAGCAACAGAGGGGGCAGATGTGCCTCTTGCCAAGCAACTGTGACAGAGATCAAAAAGGCGTGAAGAAGACAAGCGCATGGCTGTGTTAGGTTTTGGGGGGGGGGAATTGCAAGTTTAATACCACAGTGATCAGTGCCAGAAAAAGCAGACCCTTATTTCTCTCGATACCAAAACTGGTACAGAACACTGGACGATGTGGAAACAGTCGGCTCCCGGCAGCCCAGTTGAGGAAACCGCATGACAAGCCCAATTTAAAACGTGAAGAAAGTGAGTCAAGAAAAAAAAAAAGAGTTGGGTTTTCTAGACTTTTTTTTCCTCTCTTTAGCACAACCAGTTTGTCATTGGGGAGCATACCAGTGGGCCTAAAAAAAATAAGCAAAAAAAAAACGAACGGCAAAGTGTGAGCGGTCCCATTCTCAGCATCCGCCCCGCCGATGCCTCGCTCACTCATCATTTCTCAGCTCCGCCTGCCAATGGCTTCTGTGAACAATTAGAGGTCGACTTTCCCAGCGTCTCAGACCACACCATCTCAATCTCTGGCCGGGGTGCTCCAACAGTGGAGCCGTCCGGCCAAGAAAACAAGATTCTCCTTAAGTTCAGGCCCAAGTTTTGCCAATTGTTCGTCACAAATTGTTAGCGAGGCCTCTCTCAGCCTGTCTATATTTTATTATATTCTGAATCGGTATACCCAAATACGTGTTTCGGGTATACCCAATAAAGATGACTATATATTATCAAGCTGATTGGCTGCTAGTTTGGGTGACTTAGCACATTTGTTGAACCTTCTGGTGTCATATCTTAGAGATTTACACCAGGAGTAGGCTTATGTATGCCATGTTCAACAAACCTTGTCTATTCAATGTTTTCTTCTAAATTTGGTTGGATCAATAGCTTGAATAACTTTACAACCAAGCCAATGTCTATGTGTGTGAAACTACACGCAGAGTTAGTGAAAAACATTTGGCCTACTGGTGACCATAATAAAACTGGCAGCTCGCCACTGACTGGGAACAGTTGTGTTGAGAAGCACGTCTACTGTTGTAAAATGATCTGTGGGAGCATATAGAAAAACTTTTTCTTTTTTTTTTTTTTTTTCTGAGTCAGTGTGAGGAATCGCCCTGGCCTATAGACGACAGCCAGCAGTTGTTCTCCCATGAGGTTGGGCAAGCATCTGGGAAGAAGCGAGGAGGCGGTGATGATGACTGGATCTACATATTTAAAAAACAGGATTTTCAGATTGCAGGACTGAAAAGGGATCCCAAAGTCGAGTGTAGAAAATGAGAAGAAAGTGTCCATGGAACTTCCCCTTGAAAGGCTCAGAGGGCTTACAGTAATGGCTCCCAGGCACATCGACAACCCCGCTATCCTGAGAGGACGGGGGGGTAAGTTTCCTGTTCCACTTTCCCAGTTCTGACATTGCTCTGAATGGGAGAGAGGCTGCACTACTAGGACTCTGATGATCACACATCCAGGGCAAAAAAACTCAGAACAGAATAAAACATTTTAAAGAGGATTTTATTGATTTTCTTGTTAAGAATTAGGAAAAAAGACGTTACACGGTGTAATATTTCTAACACTGAAGGTTGTGGTTGTTGGAGCCAACTAGAACATGACAGGTCTGCAATGATGTAATGAAAGCATGTGTGCAGATCTGTTGCCCATCGCTACAAATATAGGACATTGTTAATGTACTAACTTTTCATTGCACAGCTTTTTGACAATTGATTCTCGGTTCTACGGAGAAAATGCAGCTGCATAACGAAAACAACAGATCAGCTGGACTTCAAAAATGTTTGCACAATGTTTTTCATTCTTACCTGTACAATCTCTGAATACTTGAAGCATAAGAACATAATCTGTTCAGCTGTTAAATTATGTTTAAGATTAAAACAGCTTGCCTGTTTCCATGGCACGTAAAACAGAAGCAACCCTGCTTAAAGCCAAACAAGTATTTCCACATGTCAGAGTTTATTTTAGAGCGCTATAACAAGTGCTAGAGTATGCACGGTATATGGAGCGCTGCAGAAGGTGCATGCACGGGCACATATGGCATGTTTCAGCCTTAAGCCACAGGACTGCAGAGAAGCCTGGCCCACTTGATCCCCCACAGGCATTGGAATTCTAGCTGATGCCGTCTCCCAACGGCCCACACTTACACTTGACTGTGGGCCTTGCGAAGGCTTTCCCCCAGCTGCTGAACGGCAGGCATGGGCGGCAGGACTGGCACCTGTCTTTGACAAGCCTCGGCATTCACGCCGACTCCGGTTTCCTGAAGCTGCCTGGCAGTCAGGTGACAAATGCTAGAACACACTTCCTCCAGTACGCACACACCAAATCTAAAAGAACCAAGAGGCACTTAAGTGTGATCTCAACCACTTAAAAAGCACCAGCATCATAGTGAGAGAGGTCTTAGCCTCTCGTGTTTCTCCGTCTGATAGCAAACCCTGCCCTGATTCAGGCTGTGGCTTGGAGCTGTAAACCAAAGCTTCCCTCAACGCCTCTCACTCGCCCCGCTATGATCTAACCACTGTTTTTGCATACCGCTCAGCTTGTGTAACCGTTGAGTGCTTTTCTTTTGCTCCAGCGAGACAACGGCTGTGTAACAGACTAAGCAGAGCGAAGCCGATCTAACGTCAATGTGTTGCGAGAGTTGATAAGCACAATTCGGGGGCCACGCTTAACAAGAAGCACGGACGGAAATAACTTGGGAGCAATTAACAGCTGAGGAGCCTTCATAAAAGTATCGTAGGTGAGGCTGCAAGTGCTCGGGCGAGGAAGAAAAGATTTCTCAGGTGAGCAGGTCACCGTGCAACAACAAACATGGGGATCCAGATTGTAATTATAAATACATTTATAAACTCCTGAGTTCAGAGAGAGTATGAAAGTCAATCTGGGTTAGAGTGAATTATAATGGCATCAACATTTGAACAAACCTTACGGCAACATTTCAATTTCATCTTACGCTTTTATGTATTATCTTTCGCTCACTTTTAATTGACTCTTCGCTAAGTCCTCACCTCGACCGCAGGCTGGCCAATCACAGCGGAGCAGCGGCCGGCTCTGATCAGGTTACGACCACTATGCGGCTCCGCTTCACAGACTCTCATGCAATCATTTCTTACTTTCTTCATTTTTAGGAAGGTTTTGTGGACTTTCAGCTAGTCACGGTTAAATGTTTGGTTATAGTGATACACATTTCCCTGGAGAGGTTGGAGGAGATATACGTTTCTAAAACGTTACATTTCCGTGTAAATAACTGTGGTGCTAACATTAGCACATTAGCAGAGTGAGGAGGTTTAGTGTGTACATGCTGCTTTTGCCTTTTTAATGATTGTCACCTACCCAACTGTACAGGACCTGTGTTGTTCCTAAATGTTAAGCACTTCTGTCTTGTTGACTAGTTGATATGTTGGTTTAATTGTACACTGAAATATGTAGGCTTTAGCTTCCTTATCTTTTTAAACTTTCATTTGCTGCTGAATCTGTTTGGCATCCTGTATATCTTCAAATGCATATTGTAAACCTTTCTGTCTGCTTCACTCTGAAATCCCTATTTTAGTTTTTCCCCAAAGTTTGACGAACAAACGTAGAAATCTAAATATTTGTTGAGCAGTTACTTGATTGTTTGACACTAAAAGCAGAAATTAGGTTATACGACTGCTCCTCTGGGACATATAATTACTATGAATGGTCACAGCGTGGCCACTATTGCTGCCCATAGAGAAAGCAGTCATTAAACTCCCGGGCTGTTGGAGGGGGCGGGTGGGGGGGGGCAACGGGACCTGACTGAGCTCTCGGCGTGGCAAAGCAATGTGGTACTCACTCTGCCGCCCAGCCGACCACAGCCACGTTTCCCCACCTCGTTTGCAAAGCCATCCCTCTTCCCCCCCCCCCTCAGTGCACTCAGTGCATCTTTTTCTCATTTCCACGTCCAGGCTCCATTTGTTTTGTCTGCTGAGACGGCAACGAGGTGAGGAGTGGAGGGAGGTAGGAGAGAGCTGGGTCCTCAAGGAGACTGCTGTGCAACCAAAGAGCGTGTTCCTCTAAAATACACCGCCACATCCACCCAACCCACCGGGCCAGCACACACCCACCTCTCCCCCTGCCTGACTAATGTGCCCTGACACTCGTACATCACCCGTAAATTGGCCAAATGAATTAACCACGGCCCCTGCTTAGCTTTACGGGCTTTAAATGGATTTTCTCCTCTCCAGGTCTGCCCAATAATTGCATTTATCCATCTTGTTGAAGCCGGGGTTTACACACTCGCGATGATCACGCTGATCCCCGGATGCATTTTCCGCTCTGGTGGCAAGCGCGTGAGAGATTTGTCATCGGATCATAACAGGTAATTCAAACAACAATTAGCTTTGACGACTCCGCCGTATGTCAATGTCTGGCTCCTTGTCGGACAGCACCTTCGGATGGAGCGATGAGGTGCTTTCTATCTCTTCATCCGTCTGTGTATCTCTTCCCTTATGTCTCAGTGTGATAAATTGAGCCTTGTAATACTTTTTTCTTTTTTTTTCTTTTTTATCCATCACCCAAGCCTCCAGGTTAAAGCAACAAACACTCACAGTGGGGAAGAAAGTAGTGGCCATGAGTCTTCATTGTTCACAAACACACATGCAGACAGAGAGCAGAGGCCGGGCGAAGGCAGAGCTGTGAACACCAGCATCAGTGGGGGTCATCTCCACACTTGTGAATGTTTGAACAGAAGTGCATTAGACACTGGGGGGGCCCAAAGGACAATTCAGCTATGTAAACACGCAGCAACTTCCTTCCCTCAGCTCCTCCAGGCCTGCACTGAGACGAGCCACTGTTTAAACAGCACACACAGCATTCCTGTGCCTGGGCCCCGGCCAGCTGCTGCATCCTCACTGCAGGCCTGCCCGCCTGCCTGAGCAGAGACAGATACAGGCCTCACAACAGCAAGGGTCATCCCCGACAGACAAAAGGGCTTTTATAGACATGCAAAATTGGACTCATCTACTCGAAAAATGCTCCAGAAGCCCGGCGCTGGCTCCTTAGACACTGACTGACGGAGCCCACGCCGACCTCCCACGGAACAGAGATTTGCTATTAAAAGAGCAAGAACCGTCGAGTCGCTAAAAAAAGGAGCCAGCCTGAAATCGTAACCACTTGACGCCACCTGTAATGACCAGGCTGGAATTTTATCTTTATTGATATTTCAAATATGCAAAGTGTGGCTGCCAATAAAGATAGCGAGGGCAGTAAAGGGGAGATAAAGAGCCTCCTGGTTCTAAAGGGCACTGTGACGTGCATCACATGACACAAAGGCCACCCCCGCTCGCTGATGCCTGTCTCATATCTTAACTTTCATTATGGCTGAACAAGATTCAAGCTTAATATCTTAAAATCAACCTTTGGCTTTTACCGGAAGAGATAGTAAAGTAAAATAATACATAAACGTCAACATTTTTTTTATCTTACAAATTGCCCCAACACTTTCCCTCCCACTTAAACACAATATTATATGAAAGGTTGTGGGAGAAGTGTGGGAGAACACGGGGATTTAAGACTTTTAACATACAACCAAGACAAGTTACAGGCCCAGGCCCAAGTCTCTTTACTGATCCACCCACCAAAAGATAAACATTGGAATTTTTGTGGTGTTAATTTTGGGACTTTCACAGGAATTGCTCCACTCAAATAGCTTCCAAACCAAACGTGAAATTCAATCTCTCTCTCTCTCTCTCTCTCTCTCTCCAACAGTTTTGAAACGGGGCTGCCACAGGGAAACATGCTGGAATAAGATTTGTGTCCAATTTTGGGTCAAGACCCGTCATTAAAGAAACCAGGATGTAGAATAATCATCCTCGGAGCACACCCGTGCCAAAGTACGTAAACTGGACTACGGGAACATGTGCGGCTCTAATCTACATTTAATACTTAACACAGAGGTCTACTAAATCAGCTGTCATTCGGGCTTGTTTTTATTATCGAGAGACTAAACTCATTACTTCCTCCGTGTTTTAAGGCCTCAGCAGTGGACAACACCAGAGCTGCCTATGACGATGCACTGCAGGTCATTATCTCAAGCCGTTAAGACAGGGTGACTAGGTTTAGGGCTGGGCAATACATCCATATAATACCGATATCGTCTTCGGTTTCGTATATCGTAATATGTTATAAGTTTTCTTTTTCCCTGGTTTTATTGGCTTCATTGCAGTGAACTGATGTCATTTTCTGAACTTACCAGACTCTTCTAGCTGTTCTCTTATTTGCCTTTACCCACTTAGCCATGATATTTTCATTTAACTGATGGTTATGTATTAAAATGCTCATTGGGTAAATATTTCGTAAAAGTACCAATGGTCAATCCGACAATATATATCAATATCGATATTGAGGAATTTGTTCAAAAATATTGTGATATTTGATTTTCTCCACGTCGCCTTGCCATAACTAGACTGCAATGTTAACCCACCACAACGATTGTTTGTACACCAGTTCATTTGGTTCCTCTGTCTGTCTGTCTGTCTGTCTGTCTGTCTGTCTGTCTGTCTGTCTGTCTGTCAGTTCATTCCTTTCTGGCTGAGCGGTGAAGGCCACTCATCTCACCTCAGGACCGTTGTCCAAACAAGACACTCCATTCACTCTGACCCCCGGAGGGAGGAAGCCAATTGACAATTCACTCAGGGGCCGTGTGTCAATTTGTTCACTTTTGGAATTGACCCCGATCCACGGCGGCCTTTCACTGGAAGGGGAATGAATATGAGAACCGTTTGGGGGGGGGTGGTGGAGATTTTTTTCTTAAAACTAAAAACATGCTAAAACAATGTCTAAAGATATGTTTGGAATTTCAGTGCTGTGCATCTCACAAGTTATTTAAAAAAATGTGAGGATCCATTTTGGGGGAACAGAATAAGAAAAACAAATATTCTTGAAAGTCATTATAAAATATAATTCATTTCAATTTTAAAGTACTGTTGTACAGACTGCATAGAATAACATTTAAATGTATTTAAATTAACTTGAAGCTGAATTTTGGAGCCAAATAAACACACACTTATTGCCTGCTTCATGGTTGGCACTTGGATGCTCACGTGCTCAGCGTAGGCAACGTGTGGATGTGACAGACTGTCCGCATGAAATGTAAGCTAGTGCTGTACACAAGTTGACAGCTGTCTCTTTACAAGAAGCGCATTATTATTGTGGGTAAATAGGTTTCTAACAGCTGGTTTAAGGGAATTTACCCTTAATCTGTTTTCCACTGGAATTAGTTCATCAACAAGAAGAGGAAAAAAAGAGAAGAATCTAACGCTGTTCCACACGGCACGCCAGTGTAAAGGGGTTACATTTTATTAGCCTTGTGCATTTTAAAAGTAATCTCGCCAACATTTCCCCCTCCCAAATCCCACCATAAACCGCAGATTAGCAGATTAATTTATTTCTGCCTGCACTCTAAAACCTCCCTCACCTTTCGCGGGCAGTTATGAATCAAACACCTTACACGACAAAACAAGCAGACGATCACCTCATTAGCGGCCTCACTCCGCTTCCCAAACACACACACGTAATCACGCACGCTCCTCGGAGCTTATCCTGCTACAATTAAAAGTTTAATTAGTAGATCAAAAATACATTTACTGGAGTTTTATCACCTTAAACTCCTCCATTATGTGTTTAGCGCACACAAAGTGCCTCCTCCCCATCTGAGCCATTTTGAACAGATTATCTGCATACAGAAATTCCCTCAGCTACTTTAAGACCGGAGATACAAACTGGGTACAAAAGCAAGACTGCTGAATAACAACATCTGCATATTACACTGTATGTAGCTAAACTCATTTTGATACTGCGCATACAGTTTGATATTAATGTTTAATATGTTGTAATTAGAATTTAAATATCAAAGAAAATAGGAGCTCAAATTACCACAAGATAAATAAGGTAACATAATTGTTTCCATTTTATGTTGGAAATGGAATAAGAGCCAATATTTTCTACCACTACTGTCTGATTATTTGTGAACAAGAGGGAAAAGCATTTTACATTAGCATGAATGAGATTCTTCTTCTGTGGTACGTTCCAGAGCATTCTACCACATCCATAAAAGGCTGGTGTACCACAGGTGTTCACTGCACACTGGCACGGCTAGT